>NW_022882941.1:600000-1154149 GCF_011952255.1 Bombus vosnesenskii
TTACAATTAATCTGTTACTATTTCACACAAGCGTTGGCCGAATTGACAAAGGTAACTCAAACCCAAATCCAAAACATTGATGATATTTATTTTTCATTGGCTGGTAACAAATATCTTTTACAGACTGTAATGAACTGAGTCTTCGTCAGAAGGATCGGCGGTATATGGTACTCAAGCTCGTTCAACTCTCATTTATACATATACAGGCTGGTTAGTAACTGGTGGTACAAGCAGAAAGGGAAAAGGAAGTCGAAAATATAGAATAAAAATTTAAAAAAAAATTTTTTTTCTTTTTAAATTTTTCCATCGAGACAACGATCTACAGTGAGATCCGTAATAGCGAGACGTGATAAAGTGCACGCGTGCAAAGCGAAAATTCAAAGTCGATTTTCTCGAAAACAAAGCCTCAAACGAAAAATGTTTATTCTATATTTTCGACTTCTTTTTTCGGGTAGAATCACCCCCTTTCCGCTTGTACCACCAGTTACCAACCACCCTGTATACTATAAACAAGAGATAAGAATTAGGTTCGGATTACCTTTTATTTTGTGCAGCCAGTAATTAATACTTATGTATACGGTACCACGGACGCACAATTATCGACAGAATTCACTGTTATGGTACCGACAATTTTTTGCCAATATCTCGAAAACTGAGAGTCCGGTGGTTACATGCATAGGAAAAAGTTGTTCAGAATCATATCCGCAACAAAATATTAAAAAATCATGGAAATCAGTGAGGAGGGCAAACTTCTTACCATAATTACCGTTGGTTGAGGGAGGACACAGAAACGATCGTGATGCTGCGATGTATCAGATAAATCATTATAAAGTTTATTGAAAAATCGAGAAATGAATTAACACATAGCGTAAGATTTAGTACACACATGTATAGTTAATTGTAATATTAGATTTTAAGTAAATTGCAGGCGAAAACTTAATAAAGCATAAAATTAATTTTAGACAATAAAATATCTTCTTAATTTTCAAAAACGTTTTAGTTGGAAAATTTTGCAGTAAAATTTGACTTGTAGTATTCTAATAGCAAAAAGAAGGTTTCGCATTTAAGAAATTACTGTTTAACAAGCTTATATTTTAATTCATAGAATCGAGTGAAAAATGAGCAGTTGTTGCAATTGGGAGATCAAAATAAAAATTGGAGCATTAAAATTGGAGTTTTAAACACTTATACCATAATACAATTGAATATAGTACAAAGTACGTACATGTTGCGGAAGTATAGAATTCTATACTTCATTTGCTAGATGTCCTATTCTGTAATTTATTTGTAATTCCATAGGAAAATTTAGTTTAGTCAATTCAAACCACTACTATGTTGAATCAATAACGTCGCATGTGATACAAAAATGGTATCGGAGGTCGGATGGCCTCGAAAACGTGGGACACGAAAAAGCATCGAATGTCACGTTTATCCTGTCAGAGCAACTATGGTCGAGTCGACTATAATCGGTCGACTAGACCTGTTCGAGACGTGATACTGATATCAGTGGGTCGTTCAATCACGTCCATTTAGTAGATTGGCGACTCGTGCAGGTACCCGTGATACCTAGCACTGTTTGCTATTGTAAGCGGCGCGTAAAGTGGTCTCCTACTCCAATTGGTTTTGGGTTTATACGAACACGCTAAAATGCAATTAACTAAATAATGGAATTTTTATATGGAACGTTCTTTTTATCAGACTTGATCTTAAAAGATATTTAATAAAATACAAATTTATTACAGCTTTGCTACACGCGAGAAAGACTTGAGCTACAAATGAGATTTCTTTAATTTTTTTGCTCATTATTAGATAATAAGGTAAAATCAATGACAATTCCATTTTTACGCTACTTTTTTATTGCGCAAAAAATTGCTATAGTTTTGCACGATCTTCATAACATGTTTACGAAATGTTCTCCGTTTTGTCTGAGACAATAATACCATCTGTTTTCCAATTGAAAAATCTTTTGTTCGGATTTAGAAAGTCGAAAACATTTGCTTTCCTGTGATTTCGCACACATATACACTGACTCGCGAAAATATTCAAGCACTCGTAAAAACAGATCTGAAGTTTTTTGGAAAGTTTAAAGAGTTACTTTGCTAGATGATGCGTAAAAATTTTTTTTTAAATTGCTGTTTGAGCATACAGTGGAAATTTATGTAGTTATTTTTGAAGGCGATATTATACTTCAGATTGATTTTCCTAATAAGTTGCTATGGAAAGACAACTGTGCATTATTTCTCAATGTCGCCTTCAAAAAATGACTCAACACCTTTGTAAACCAAAATCCACACATACAATGCTATGATATCAAAAATATATTGTGCTACTTAAAAAAGTCAAGATGACCTTGGCTTTTTATCAAAAGAAACAATTTGTTGCCAATTTTAAATATCGCAATTTACAGCCGACTCAAAGCTGACTAATTTGTGTTAGAAATATTTTTTCTTACATTATGCTTCAAAAGTGCTTCAAAAATGATGTACACCATTTCACAGAACATCGTGTATACGGTTTGTCCCGCGGCGTGGTCAAATAATCCAGGCATTTCACGTCTATTTTTATTGGTATTTTTATTGGTATGGAGGGTTGTTGCAAGATACCAATAAACTCGAACAAGTTCAGTAGGTACGGTTGGTTAGTAGCGATTGATGGGAAAACCTAAAAAGTTGGGTTCATTAGTCGACCAAACACAACTACATTTTCACTAACTTATACTGTTGAAATGCATTGCTTGTACTTTGACATCTAGTTTTGCATACCACAGTCAGCTTCACATAGTTATTTTCTTCATTCCACGTTCACACCGCCTTTGTCGTCATTCTTTTTCTTTCCTTGAAAAGTAGAGCAGCCAGCACGTACACAGACTGAAATACCAAGATAATCTTGAGGTTATAATAAACTCGTTTGTCGCTAAACCGCAACGAAACTAATCTTCATCTGCATATGGATGCATATGGTTAAGGGCCCAATTAGATTATGACTTGACTTTGTTGGAGCGGAAAACTCTGATGAAAAACCGAGGTTATAACCGACTCGTGCAATAGCGTAAAGGTAACTTCAAAATGCAACGGAGACCGAGTTTTCGATTATTACCGAACTTAGCGCCGTGGATAACTGGGATGTTTTTAAGTTCCAAATCCGTATGATCTTAAATGCTCAGAAAGCTTGAGAAGTCGCGAGCGAGAGACAAGAAAACCGGAACGAGCCAGTGGATAGCGCGGTCGGGACGGTGCGTAGACAGCACGAAAGAGATGTGGTCACGTGACAAAAGGCAGATACCTTTCGCGGTGGTGTACAGCGCGAAAGTTTATCGCGACTACAGTCGCAAGGCAATTGATTCTCTACATAATTAGACACGACAAAGGCAACGTAGGACAGATTGTCGGCTATCTACGAATAAAAAACTGATTTCGCGATACACTTGCTGCAACACAAATGGCACGCCACGGAGGAGCAAGAGTCCAGTGACGTGACGACCCGCATAGCGAAAATCAAAGATGTGGTACACACGTTGAACCTGCTATATGAGAAAATGCTGGATTATATCGGCGATAACGAAGATCATTACGTTACGTAATACTACGTGTCAGCTACCGCCACTTCAGAAGCGCCTGGAAGTCGTCCCCGAAGAAAGCAAGACAATATCCGATCTAACCTCGCGGCTTATCATGGAAGAAGCAAGAATTCTAAAGAATTTCAGAAACTGAGTTGCTGGAAGGCCTTAACGAGGGAAAAATAAACAAGGTAAGTGTTATAAATGTCATGAGTACCATCATTGGGTGAAACAACATCCGAAACGAAGAAAAAAATGTAGCGGGAGACCCCAAGGTGAAAGGTATATCAGCGAGGCTCTTGCATCCATTAAGGCCGCCGACAGCAGAACGTGGTTTTTGGATTCGGGCGTGAATGATCACATGTCTAGTCCAGGGAAGTGGTTCGTCACGCACCAGAAGTCTAACAAGCCAAGGTACATTCGCATTGGAGATAGAAGCTCTCTGGAAATGCGTGGTTAAGGCTGCATAAACATGGGATTGTTCAACGGTTCAGCATGAAAAGTAGATGGTAGATGTGTCAGCATTTGGTAGATGTGTTGAAATGAAATCGCCCAGTGATGAATAGTTTCACCAAGGATGACCGTATTGTGGTAGAGACAGAGTGTCGAGCCAGGGTATGTTGTCCAGTTTGAAGATTGCAAAGATTCCCCATCGACTTGCCAACGAAGACCAGAAAGGTATTAGCCAGTAATTTTAAAGGCTAGCATAAGAAGATGGCTCACTACAATTGTAGACGCGTGAGGCAAATAAATGCACCATCGGAATGATGCACCGACTCTCACTGCAGCACCACAGAGCTAGAGCGCACCGGAGAGCTGATCCATGCTGACTTCTCTGGACCAATTCAAGCCAAATCGTACGTACGAGGGCGGCAGCGGATTAAACCTTGCAAACTGAAGCGGAGTCTTTAGGATTGAAGCAATTCGCACCGCATTGGAACTTTCCGAACTTTAAAAAGTTCAAGCTAAAATCCACGAGCGTAGACTCGTGCGTTTTTGTGAGCGGCACGCATAGGGACAGGCTAGACCATATACATCAACGATGACTTGTTGGCGTCAATAGGTAAGGAGTCAATTCAGCATCTACTGCGAGATTTGCACAAAGAATTCGAGGTAGCCGATAATAAGGCAGAACTGTTCCTAGTATTGCAGATTCTACGCGAGAAGGGCGGATCCATCGCCTTGTATCAGACAGATGTTCCGTACCAAAAGTGCGAATCCAGTGGCAATACTTGCTGACCGTCACAAGGACGTGGGGAGCCATCTCTCGGTAGTCACGAGCGCGGTAAAGCTTGTCAGCCGCTACCTGCAAAACTCTCAAAAGATTCACTGGACTGCGGTGAAACGGATCCTCAGGTACCTCGAAGATGTGGTAAACTACGGCCTGCGACACTCAGTAATGGCTGGTATAGGCACTTGACGAGTTATATAACCAAGTTTGGATTCAGGTTGGTATTTTGAAGTCCGCAGAGACGCCAAACCACCGCGCTCTCCACCACCGCCGTGGGATACGTAACTGCGTGCCAGACCACGAAAGAGGTCATGTGGTTCAGGAGGCTGCTAAACGAGCACCTGGGCCCCGCTGAGATTCTGGAAACTCTGTATATGGGTAACAAGAGTACAATTAAATTGATCAAGCACTCCTTGTGCCATAGAAGAACCAAGCACATGAAAGTCCTCTATCAATACACGAGACAAGCATACGAGAAGGGGGTCTTTAAACTGCAGTATATACCCTCAAACAACCTCAACAGCGGACACACTTACCAAATACTTGGAGCACACGATCTTTCAAAAGCACAGACAGACTCTGGGAATCATCCATTTACAGCGTAAAACAGAAGTGAAAGTGTTGAAATTTACTTTAACATCTAGTTGTATTCGCTCGCTAGGTAGTTAGTTAATTAGTTAGTGTTTGTCGAGATTCCTTCCTTTTCTTGAGAAGCAAACCAGCGAGCACGCATGTAAGTTATAATAAATCATTCGTTTTGTCGCAAATCCATTTTTTCGCCAGTCGACCGCCCGTCAACTCCTTTGTAGCTGCCCTCAGAGTTGAATAGGGAGACCATCAATGCTTATGTACAAAATTCAGCCAAAAAATGAACACTGAGAATAAGGGCCTCCGATGATCAACGGCTGCACTATCCGTCAAAGAGCTCTTAAAGGGAGAAACGATTGAATACACGGTGAGAGAAGAAATGCGTGATAGTGCGAACCTGGCTCGTACCGATGAACTGTGGAGGAGAAGTGTGCGCACGGCATGGATCATTGTCAGAGTAAACAACATATACTACCAGCCATAAGTATGAGGGACGCTCATTCATATTTAGTATTGTAATTTAGTATCATATTTAGTATTCTTCGCTGCTTTCATTTCCTAGTTATTTTATTACGAATCTATTACTATTATTCTATTTGTATCATATATGTTTTGTAAAGAATCACGGTAAATAAATTGTTAGATAAATTGTTAATAAATATGACAAATGTATATAGTAATAACTATATCCAGCAGTATAGATAATGTTTTTATTTATCTTTTTATAATGTAATGTTAAGAATAAGAAACGCACAAATTTGTACTTTTAGAATTTTTTGGCACTAAGATGAGGACCGCAATTTTTGCCGTGTTTCTTTCGTCCTGGCCGATTAGCTCGTCGCGTCTGTTTTTCTAACACCTAAAAGTCGACAGCCTTGTTCGACACTGTTGGCGCCGGCGCTCCGGCCAGATCGGTAAACTTCGAGCTGTCATAGTTCACGTCGACTTATCAGAGCGAGAAATGGCGGGTCATAATTGTTCATGCTTCCATGCTCGCCGTTGATTTTTTGTCTTTTGACCGCCCATACGGTTTAGATCTCTGCTTCTTCTAAAAAAATCGGAAAGAATCAATGGGAGAAGAGCACGCTGAGATATAAATATCGTTGATGTGAGTAAGTAAAAGTAAGTGTGAGTAAGTAAGAGTAAGTAAGCACAGTAGCTTCCGCCTAGTCACTGTCAATCTCACTCGTAATTAGCACAGTGAGCCGCGCTACTCATACCACGTTCCACGCTCGGTTCGGGTACACTCACTGTTGCGATTTAACCTGCGTCAAATACGTGCTAGTGCTTCATCAGTCTTCAAAGCCGCGTTCCGCTTACCTAATTATTTAATTTCTAAGACTAAACTAAATTGAGAGTGTATGGTCTCATTTGTTAAGTTTTTGTTTGAACAAAATTTTAAATGCTAAATACTTTTCTTGGCGTATCGTCGGTGTCCCAGCGATGTAACATGTAACAATTCTTAACGACAGAGACAATTAAAAAAAGGAACACGGTTTTGTCTGATCCGAACAAGACTAGTTCGAATTGCACAAAATATAAATAATTATAAAAAATATAAATAATTCTACCATTGATACGCAGTTTGTCGGTATCAACGGCGATGCTGGTTGTGCGCTATCTATGACATGTTTTACCCAATTACTATATCATAATGCTGGTTCGTTATATCGGGGACGCGCGTCTGTTTCTCCTCGTCTAAATCTTCTAGCTCGTTTTGGATGGCATAGAAACGAATTCCAAGCGTCATTCAACTGGTAGAATAATAAGGCGGATTTATCCTGATTATTCGTTTAATCGTTTCGATAGTAGCGTGAATCGGCCGACTTGGTAGCCTCGTCTCCGACGCAAGGAGCTAATGTTGTCTGCTCGTTACAAGGCGTGGTTTGTCGCAAGATGTGCTTCGTGGTGTAGGTGTTTCCTTCACGAAGTTGGCCCTCGTATTGATGTGAGCCTGAGATTGAACTTGTTGGAACTCGTTATGATAATGATTGTCCAGTTGGGACGGGAGGCTGCGTGGTTGCGTTCCTCAACCGACGGGTTATACCTCTTCGAACTGTATGGTAGTGAGTGTCACTGGCGTGCATTTTTCACTTGACACATAATCCGACTCGAAGGATCAAAGACATTTACGGGGCTCGAGAGTCCTGATTGTTAAAATACTTAAATTTATCCTCCTTAGGTTTATTGAGGGTCTGAATAAGAGTAGGTGGACATCTGACCAAACAACGAGGGATGGCGTACGGTTATGTCACGCGACGTAACAACCATCAACGTCTTTCTTCAAACATTTACAAATCTCAAACAATTTTTAATTTCATGCTTTTTATACAAACGTTGTTTCGATCTTAATACAATTATCATCCACGCGAATTCTAGAATAAAATTTAATGCGTAACAAGTTCAACGCGTTTGTTCTATGTTCGTTAGATTTTCTTAATCAAACCAATCAGGATACTCTTCATGAGTATATACTTTCTATCACGTCGGCAGCTTCGACAATTTCCACGAGCTTTCATAATTCACCGGCAAAATACTCACAATCAAATAATTAAATATCAACTATTGCGTTAGAGTTTGTGACTTTGATGGAAAGCGACTCATTAATTTCACATTCAATTGATGGGTGAGTTTCTGAACACGTGATATTGCTTCCTTTGTTCGTACATGTATATAAAATTCGTTAATAAAATATGTCGAAAAGCTAAGCGGTACATCGTACGTGTAGGATTTGAATCGAAACGCTGTTTTTCACGAAACTTGGAATAATTATTCTCCATAGAATCCTGATTACTTTTTTAAAACCAGGAAATTCATCACTTAGTTTATCATACAACTGAAATACACCTCATAGTTAAGGGAGAACCGAGAAAACAAGAGAACTTCTTGATTTGACTTTTACTGCAATAAACAAATTTACATCGCCAATCATAAAAATCGTAATGTATTGTACAACTGTAACAACTACCTCCCGGTCGAGGTGAAATGTTGAGAATTGGTTTACGATGTTTTCTTTCGGTAAGCTATCGAGTAATCCATTGTCTGGTAAAAATCGGTTCAAGGACGCTTTTGAGTTTCTTATCCTGCTACACTCTTTGCCAACGTTGTTATTATTACAATTATTAGAAAAATACATAAGGGTGTGAAAAGAAGGGTTTTCGTGTGTAGAAGGAAGCGATCGGTAATGATCGGAGAATTCATAACGATTTTACAGAAAAAAAGTAGAATGAAAAATGTGGATACTGAGAAAGGTAAAAATTCGTGGCTCTAAAAAAGTATGACTTTTCTATTAAATAAATAAGAAGAAAGAATTTATACCGATCCGCTATCATAAAAATGAAAGGAATATTCTACATTCTTTTGAAAGTTAACGTATGGACAGATTTTAACTTTATAGATCTCACTTTGTAGGTCTTTTCAACACCTATATTGCATTCTAAACTTTTTTCTGTAAAATCATTAGGTTCCTTCCTACCTGGCTCGACCACAAAGTTTATCACAGAGTAAACGGGGATTGTCCGTTTTATATTTTGAAAATATTTTCTCTATTACTTTATCAGTGAAACTTTTATTCAGGACTCGGATACCTCCTACTTCCTTGTTCGTATTGATTCATGTTTCTCATGCGTTTTATAAATGTCAGGTAAAACATTTTTTTAACTTATATCTTTATTATTTAAAATCAGATAATCTTTTCTAAGTGGCAGCTGATATTGATTGCCTTCTGAATGATGCCCTTGATAACAAAAATATTTATTAATGTTCATAAGTAATAGTAGTTAAATTATAATAAGCGCAAAGTCGTTTCGACGAACAAAATTGCTAAATTCAAAATGCAGAATTTATGCTTCAACCCGTTTTTACTGCTATAATAAATACATTTGGCTAAACAATCAATAAAAATATATATTAATTATAACGCGTCATTAAAATTTTTATTATCTTTAAATTTTTAATATCTTTCAGACTATCTTATATATATATGTTAATTGAAAAATATGTTAATCAATACCAATCTCGTAAACAATTATCATAAGAAATGATATACATATACATGTAACGAATAAATGAAAATTGTTGACGTTAGGATAATAATAATAAATTTATAAGAAAATAACTAGAAAATAAAAGCAATAGAAAACAATTTATACTAAGCATAAATAAGTACCCCAAACTCACGTTTGGTAGTGTATGTATGTTTCCTCTGGCATTCAATCGTTTCTACCATCAGGAGCACATTGGCGAATAGTGAAATCGTTGATCATCAGAGGCTCTTATCCTCAGTGTCTATTTTTTGACTGTGTTTCCTCCATAAACGTTGATCTCTATATTTATCCTTGATTCTGTACCTTGTCGGTAAGGTTGGGATGAAGAAATGCATTGAGTGGTAATACAGACATAATACAGAATAGACCTGGCACTCAATGCTTTTTTCTTCCCAAGATTTACGAGCTCTATAATAGATCATGATTGTATACACAGGTCTGGAAATTAGAGTGGAGGGGATAAATCACTTATGAGTCAGAAAATGTTTCTAAAAGTAAGGTGCTTCAATCGATTTGTTAATCTGTTGGGCTTCGTTGCGTGACGTGCCTTGTGTCTGCAATCTGCAACACGGCCGTGTCTGCAACTGAACTCTGTTCTTCTTTATAGGTCTACATTTACTGAAATAACATTCTTCTGTATATTTACTTTGAATATGTTAAGAAATGTTATAAAAAGTAGTTTAGTTTACATAATTTACCTTCAGTGGTAAGAATGGCGAAAGTAGCGTTAAATGTAAAAGCTCAACAAATCGATCGAAAACTATCCGAAAATGAAGTCGCAAAAAATGAACATGGAGTGTTTTGTCTCTTGCTTTGTCAAAGACGTTTATAACATATCACTCATACGCAGAAAGAGAATTTTTTTGTGCCTGTTTATATAGTCGCGATCTTTCCCACTAGAATATTCAGGCCTGTGTATGCAACCGTGCTCTAGAGTTCCCTTATCATTTTAGTGTCTTTCCCAATGTTACCGATTCAGTACAGAATAAGATTGTAGCGTTCATAGCGGTGGAAATTAAAATTAAATTTTAATATGAAATTACAAATAGAGCGTAGGACAGAACATCGTAAACGAAGTTTGGAATTCTATACTTTGATTAGTATGTTAATATGTACATATATGTTCATTCTCAAACGATCTTCTAAACTAATGATTTTAAATAGAATACATCATGCCCTTAATTTTTTCGAACTTTTATGTATTTTAACCGCCAAAACAATTTTTGGTTTCCGAAACTATTAATGGTTTTCCTTTCTGCTTACTCATAAAAATTTAAGTTTCTTAAATAATTATGTATTTAATACAAAAAGTTGCTCCTATTCTTCGATTTATGAATGATTACAAATTATGAATTACCAAATACAGTTTTATTTTGTAGATTGTCAAATGAAAATTTTTTTTTAATCTGGAAATATACTATCATTTTGTTTGAAATTTATTTAGCAACATGTCAAGTTTCTACACACAAGTTGTTTAAAAATCGATACCAAAAAGAACTAATAAACTTAAATCGTCTTAAATCGTTATGTAAATTGGATTCAATAAACTTTGTAAGTAATACTACTGTAATATCGTAGAATAGATTTGAATTAGAGATCGGTTGAAAATAGAAAAAACCGTGTACGTCGTCCTTCTGTGGCTCGTTTACATTTAAGAGCGCCTATGTGACTAAAGTCACCTAGTTCTTACAGAGATATGAGAAAAACAAGAAACAACAGAAGGACGGTTTCGTGTTTCAAGGGCGGACGACCGAGAGTATGCGAGTCGAAAAGCGAGTGTGTTGCGAGAGTCAGAGCGAATTGAGTCGTTAAAGAGTAGCGTCGTTAGAGGTTTCGAGTTGTCGAAGAGTAGAGTCGTTAGAGGTTTCGAGTCGTCGAAGAGTAGAGTCGTGAGAATTGATAGAGTTGTTAGAGAGAGAGAGTGTGTGTGTTAGATTCGTTGTGACGAGAGTGATCAAATAACTGTAAAGTTATTTGATATAGATACGAGTATTGCATTTAGTTCCGTTAAATATATATCGTTCTCTGTCCAATTTATATCTGTATATTCAGTTTAATATTAATAAATTGTAAGTAATCGAAGAAAAATTTCTATCCTTATTTTTCGATATTACACTACAATACAAAGTCGTAATACTGAAGCTGTAGGGCCTGATATTTCTCATAGACAATTTGTTCGACCAGTTCGCTGTGGAGTGCCGAAGCGTGCAGACGTGTCTCCAGTGCCCAGTGAAGTCTGAAAACAACACGTGTCGCCCAACCGCCGAAAGTGAACACAGCCAAGTGTTTCCTACCCTTTAGGGAGAAGAAAACCTAACCCCAACTCGAATACTAGCCTCATAGCCTCACGACTAGTTATTCATTTTGAATTGACTGGCTCGATGATGGCCCAGCAATCGCGACCAGACTCTCCTGGGCAAACTCGCAACTACCCCGCGCTACCTCCTCCGTGGCATAAGTGCAGCAGAACTCTCCGCACGAACGACGCTAATATTACAAAGAAACGGAAAATAGAAACATCAAAACCAAACACGATCGACACCCGGAGCGAACAATCAACGATACAAATAAACACCCACAACAGGTTCGCCGTACTGCAATCCACTACCGACGCCATGGAAATCGCAGACCCGCCGCCAAACCGACAATCACAGAGAATCCCCCCTCCCCCACCAATATTTGTGGACGACGTCATCGACATACAGACAATGATCAAGTCCTTGGAGAGAGATATCTCCAAGGAGGATAACCTAAAGATAAATAACAATAAAGTAAAAATTCTGCCGACAACCCCTGACACATACAGAAAAATCGCCAAACTACTCAAGACCTTGAACGCGAACTTTTATACCTACCAGCTCAAACAAGAAAGACCCTTTCGAGTGGTTCTACGCAACATCCACCACTCAGCAGACATAGATAAACTCAAATTGGAACTCTTAAAACTCGGCCACGAAGTCATCAACGTTAGTAATACAAGGTATAGAGTCTCGAAAGACCCGTCATCCTTATTTTTTATAGACATAAAGCAAAAGCCTAACAATAAGGAAATTTACAACATCGGTCGCCTAATGAACAGTAAACTTCGAACCACCGCTTGTTAAAAAAGAGAAAGTTCAATGCAAAAGGTGCCAAAGGCACGACCACACGCAAAAATACTGCAACCACACATCCCGCTGCGTTGAATGTGCAGGTACACACCCCACTGACCAATGCAGTAAACCACCGGAAACCCCAGCGAAATGCATCCACTGTCAAGGTGATCATCCTGCCAACAACAAAGGCTACTCAGCCTACAAAACCCTGTACACAAACAGGTACCCTAAACTCAGAGCAAAAGAGGTAACCAACCAAACACCCAGCCCACCGAAATTCACGACTACCCCAATCCCCTCAACCAACCAAAGACCCAGTTCTACTAAATTCATCACTACCTCAACCTCCTATGCCCAAGCAGTACAAGGCATCCAAAATAAGCCGAATAGCCAAAGGGATCTTTCCCAAAATAGTGTCCCCAATTTACCTAACACAGACAACGTCTCTAGGCTTGAAAAACTAATAGAAAAACAATCGGAGCAAATAAATAATTTGCTATCGTTACTAACACTCATCATGGATAAATTAGTACGCCCCGACGCAAAATAAAACCAAGACGCATAGCTGTTTGGAACGCCAACGGTCTAGCGCAACACAAATTTGAACTAGAACTCTTTCTAAAACACCAGCAAATCGACGTAATGCTCGTATCGGAAACCCACTTCACCGACAAAAACTATTTGAAAATAAATGGTTACAAATTCTACCATACTCAACACCCCAGCGGAAAGGCCCACGGCGGCGTCGGAATCATAATCAAATCAAGCATTTAGCACTACGAAATTCCATCATTCCAGAAAGACTACCTCCAAGCAACAAACGTAGCAATAGAAGACTGTCATGGTACAATCACCACGTCAGCAGTATACTGCCCTCCCAGACCCTCCATCGCCAAAGAAGACTTTGATTGAGAAGACTACTCTGCCCATTGTTCTCAATTACCACGAATTCGTCACACGAGTGCAGTGTTCAATCTATGGCTCGTTGCAAATTAAGCGAAAACACGAAATAAATCTAACGAGGCCCTTTATCTAAGTTAATATTAATTCGATCGACCAAACCGGTAGAATTTCAGCAAGAGATTAGGGCGATATAATAGGTCATTGAAGTGGTCATAGGAGTTGTGCGACGAGCTCTTAAATAATACTGCAAATTGACGATATCCGGATAATACAATTCTTCAAATTCATAATTCTGAAAATATAGTATATAGGTTGTTACAATAAGGAGAATATACCTATTATCATTTTCACGTATTTGTATATTCGATATTGGTCAGTATATAAAAAATGCACAGAATATTCAATGTGAAGAATTCGTTAAAAAATTGAGAGGGTGAAACAAATCTTTATTTAGATATTATTTCTTTAACTATATTCATAAAAATTTTCGACCTATCGATCGGAATTTCCAATTACCATCAACTTTCCCAACTTTCGTTCGGTTTGATAACAGAAAGCTAAGAATTCGCGAGATGTCAGATAGAACCCTCAATCTACCTGTAGCGGCTCGTGAGCAGGACAATTCAAATCCTGTTGTTGGTTTGCTTCGGAGTATCAAGACCGTTAGGTCACAAGTATTGTAAGGAGTAATGAACTCCGGGCAAAACAATGTCGCCGCTACTTACAACCGTCAAACGCAGTCGAATTCAAATTTTCCGGCTGTCCCCTGACCAGTATAAATAAGCAGACGCAATCACGAGCGAGAGAGTTCATCGAACAGAGTCGAAGCATTTTGACGCTTAAAGAAGCATCGCACTGATCTATGAAGTTTCTCTGTGTGTTTAACGGGTATTTATTCCGTGACTCAAAATTATACCAGCGGACTCGTAATTTGTCCGTAATTAACTATTTGGTCGAAAATATATTTAACGGATTGCGACGGCAATAATCCGTCTTCGCTATTTCGCTACATCAGAACAGATCTATCCTCCACATACCGATTACATGGACGGTTCTAGAAATTCATTTGCGTTGCCATTAGTTACAAATGGAATTACAGTATTTGGGGATAATTGGCTTTTGGTATCGAAGTAAATGAGTGGACTGTTTGTTAAATAACATTTCACTGATAACCTATCGATGCTCCGATACTCCCGACGGCCCTGGACAGTTCTTCCTCGGTGACCCTCGATTCCGGGCTCCACCTTCCCGCGGAGACACGTGGTTCTTCTTCTGGCGGTTGACGCTCCTGCTCCTCATCTTCGGTAGGACTACCATCTCCCTCGTTCGCTGCTCCCGGGAAAAAGGTGCCTCCGTTAAGGGAGGCGCCCATGAACGGAGTTTGTTCAATACCATTTTGTAAGGGCGCCCCCAGGGATCAGAGTCGAGGCTGGCCAGAAGCTCGTCCCAGGCCCGCCTCTTCGCCTTCTTGATGGTTCGTTGCAGGAGCCTTTGCGCTTCGCTGTAGACCTCGTACAGACGAGCCACCGTGGCTTCGACCACCCGCCGCCTACGGCGGGATCTGGTGTACCGGCGCAGGGTGCGGATGCATGCGATCTCCTCGGACCACCAGTACACAGCACCGGCGCGGCGCGGGGCTTCAGACCGCGGCATACACGAATCGCAGATTGCTTG
Organism: Bombus vosnesenskii; assembly: GCF_011952255.1. Taxonomy (NCBI): domain Eukaryota; kingdom Metazoa; phylum Arthropoda; class Insecta; order Hymenoptera; family Apidae; genus Bombus; species Bombus vosnesenskii. The sequence continues at coordinate 615,094 of NW_022882941.1, forward strand.
CATGTCGCGCCTCAGCCGGGTCGCTCCCGCCTCCGCGTCCTCGTCGGTCCTGGATTCTTCTAACCAAGCGACGGCTATAGCGGCCGCCGCCATGAAGTCCTCGTCGCGGCGGGCCACCGCCCACCGCGGGAATCTTCTTCTTCTTCCCGGTGGGCCGATGGGCCCGTGCGCACCCAACGAACAGTCGCCCATCGCGCCGCCAACCGCCACCTCCATCAAGATGTAGAGGTGGTCCGATAGGGTCTCCTCCGGGGAAACCTACCTACCGAAAATACGGCGGGATGCGGCAGGGTTTGCCCATGTGACGCACGTGCTGGACGACCCCCGGTTCATAAGCCGGAGGTCGAGTGCGGCCGCTCAGTCCTGTACGTCGCGCCCCCTTCCGTTGGTCCTGCGGGAGCCCCACGCCTTGGCCGGCGCAGGGTGACGGGAAGCCCCACAAGAAGGTGAGGTGAGTGGTCTTGGCAGATAAGGGACCACCAACTTCTCCGAGGTTCTCCGCACCGGATCGGCAAACTGACGGAGGCCGAAGACGCCGACCAGTCACCATCCGGTTATAGCAGAATATCAGATTCATCGGGGTTTCCCAGGGCGTGGTCTTACGCCCTGAAGACCCGTAGCCGCCTCGTACCCCCCTGGCAGTGGTTTCGCTAGAAAGTAGATAGGGACAGAGGGAATCTCATTAATCCATTCATGCGCGTCACTAATTAGATGACGAGGCATTTGGCTACAATCTGTGGAACCTCAGAACGAGGACCATACTTTCGAGGTATACCCCTTCGTAGGGAAATTAAAATAACATATTTGCTTTGTAATCATAAGATTACAGCAAATTTAATAAATAAATACTATAAGATTAAAGGTCTGGGTCTTCTTTTTAAGTATTTAAAAATATATTGCACAGCTCTATGGAGCTTCTTAATGCGTTCATTACTAACGTTTTAATTACTTGGTCACTGATACCTATTAGCTTGAGACTTCTTTCCGTGAAAGGTGTTATTGCACCGTGACTGCCCAAGACCAGAGGTACTACTTTCTCCCTGCCAACATTAAATTTTGCCTTTAGATGTTCCAGGCAAGACTGATACTTGTTGACCTTCTCTTTCTTTGCTCTGGAGAGGTAATCCTTATTCTCATAGCGGACGATAACGTCGACTATGAGAACCCTTTCCTCGTTTCTGATCACGAGGTCGGGCTTAACTAGACACTTTGAGCGTAGGTTCAACAAACACTTCATACTTCTTTCTTAAACTGTCGGCAAGGGTCAACTTAGCTTCGTCATGCCGCTTAATCCTCAGGTCTTTGGTGTATTGGCACAGCCCGAGTATATGTCCAAGGGTCTCGGGCTGGGCTCGACATTTTCTACAGGCAACATCCAAGTCCTTGTCGGCCTGTGCCAAAACTGATCTTGTCCCAAAGGTATTAGTCCTGAGTTTAAGGGCATCTATAAACCTTGATGGCCTGAGCAGCTTATAGTCTTCAAGCCACACGATGCCAGTCCTGTTCCTCGAGAAGTCAAAAACGCCCTGTCCCTGACTTCTCAGTTCAGCCCATTGTTTAATGTGTCCAGCTTTTAATCTTTTGCGGGCTTTCTCTACATCCTCTATAGAGGCCGGCCAATTGATCCTCAGTGAGTTAGCCGTTTTCTTTAACTTGGTCTCACATTTTTCATCAACCAGGCTGGAGACCGCTGGGTCGATCAAATTTTTAATTTTTATTGCTCTTTTAAGGGTGCCGAGTTTAATAATGTGCTCGAATCTCGGCAACCCTAGTCCCCCCTCAGGATTTAGGGGCATAAAAAAATCCAGTGGCAGTTGAAGGCATAAGATGGAAAATTGCCTTAACCTCCTGCCTGACTTCGCTACCCAGCAATCTAAGAACGCAATCGCTCGGCGGGCTCATGAGAAGGTGATAAATGTACCGGGGAAAGATGTATTTAGTGATCAATTCGAGCTTCTAGCATGGTTTGAGCGAGAGCTTTCTAACTCTCCTCACCACGCTCAGGAGCTCGGGAGCAATTATGCCACAGTGGATGCCCTTCCAAGGCCCCATCTTGGCGCCTAAGTATCTGAAGGCCTCATCGGGATCAACTGTTGGGATGGTGTTCTCCCCAAGTCTAATTTTTGGTTCTTCAATGAACCAAGTGTCTTTCTTTGAAACAATCTGAAATGTTTGACTTTTATCCCGCGAGATGGTCATGCCGAAGTCATTCAGATACTTGCTGAGCTTATCCACTTGGCGTTGCGCTTCCTCTACGTCAGCGCCGAGCAGCACTACGTCATCAGCGAAAGCCAGGACAGGAATTTTTCTTGTGTCATTTATATTGATGCTACTGGTTTGCTTTTCGATCAATTCCAACAGTGGCTCCAAACACAGGTTGAATAGCAGCGGCGACAAAGAGTCGCCCTTCCCTGAGGATCGTAATCTCGACCTCCATGTTGTCTCTAGATTTAATTGTCGTTTTACAGTCTTTATACATACTGCTGACTAAGTCAGCGATGGCGGCCGGCACACCCTTCCTCGCCAGACAGGGCACAATTGCCGAATGGGACACTGTGTCAAAGGCTTTAGAGATATCCACGATAGTGAATATCCCCCCCTTCTTTTTCTTACCGTAGTCCAAGACAGCGCTCAACAGGTCGATGTTGATCTTACATTCGCTCTCGCCAGTGAATCCTTTCTGCCTTGGATTTATCAAAATATGGCCGAGAATGGGACCTATAGTTATAGGCCTCCAATTCTCGACCAGGCTGCTAGGCTTGTTTGGTATTAAAGTCGTTCTATTTTCCTTCCATACGGGAGGAAAACACGAACAGTAGCATAAGATATTGAATAATTTGGCCAAGATGGTGGGCAGGCCAGGGATCGGGTGTTCCTTCTGAAAGCCATCTGGCCCTGCCGCAGCCTTCATCCTTATTTTATTTATTTTCTCAGCCACATCCTCAACAGCAATTGTCGGGAAGACCTCGCATAGGGGCAGCTCGGAGGCTCTACTTCCTGGGACAGGGGCATCAACAGGTCCTGTCTGGCCCCACGAGTCCTCATAGAGCCTCCTCACTTCCGCGGCTTCGGGCGGTTCCCTGGCCGGCTGTAGGAAGGCCTGATCATCATTTACTACGGCGTCAGCCAACGTCTTAGGATTTTCTGCGAACAACTCCTCGCAACATGCATAGGAGTATCTTTTTCTCGCATTTCTGTTCTTCTTTCTTCTTCTTTGGTGACCAATCCTCTTATTGTTATTACTTGCCCTCTTTGATTTATCTTTCTTGCTTATACATCCAATAGCTCCATAGAGTGTGAATTTAATAAATTCGTTAATAGCGCTCTCAAGGACTTCTCTATCTCCCTTGAGAGTGACCCAGATATTTATCAATCGAGTGTGGACCCACCTTAAAACAGGTGGCACCTCGGTTTACGTCGTTATTGCTAGCTCCAATTGGAGCTTCCATTGTTCATAATCATTCCCGCTGACTCCAGGCTCTCCGAAACACGCAGTGCCTGGATCAACGGGATCGCACCCTCCCTCTCTCGCCTGGGTCGCCTGGTCTCCTGGCAACTCATTTCCTCACCAAGTAATCTCAATTTCTTTCGTTGATATTTTATTTGATCAATTGTTTTATTGGTGAGGACCTCACTGATCATTTTATTTGGGTATCTATGATCTTTATAGATCTCAAAGAGTTCCCTCAGAAGAGCCAACTCTTCCAATGTCCATTTTTTATCTGGGGGGTCCGCTCCCCTTCTTTTGACGTTTCTAGCGGCAGGGTGCGCATGCCGCTCGTGGGTGGACAGCCCTCTTTGCGTCCCAAAGCTCATGGGGCAGGCCTCACATTTGTAAGGGCCTTCCGGCCCTTAGCCAATAAACATTAACGTACATTTCCCTCACTTTCTGAACCAAAGCTTTTCTCAACAAATCCGATATCCTCGCATCTTTAGACACATCCCAACACAGTTTTCCTTCGCAGCAGCATCGTGACGGAAAGTCAGTCTGTTACAGTAGCGCATCTCGAATCATCGCTATCCGAGCTCCAACTTGTAACCGCGCATCCGCGAACCGAATATAACCGCGAGTCTTGCGTCAAGTGTACTCATCGACATTACAGTGAGTGTTTATTCGACCAATCGCGGGGAGACGTAGTCGCTAGGAGAGACGTCAACGGGTGTCATAAATTCCCGTTACGATTATAACAATCGACACCACGACTTGATCGATCCCCTGATTTCCGTTGAGATAATAGGGGTGATTGAGTTTGTATAACACTGTGATTCACAGAATTATAAATTATATGTCGTGTCAAATACCGAGTCTGGGCCCGAGTCGTCCTCGTGGCGGGGGCTTGGGACAGGTAAGGATTCCTCACTGAAGCTATCCATGTTTTCTTTTACACTGAAGTTATTTTTATTGACACACACGAAATTGTTACAGAGTTGACACAAACTCACAATGACCACACACTCGCGATGCTAGTGACAATGGTCTTAGGTTCGATAACGAGTCAGCGGACAACGGGACGGTAATCGTACGCACTCGCAAAAATCTAAGTCGGATTCTGTATTGATATTCACTGACCGTAAGGCGTTAGTCTCTTTTTGTCGGTGAGGTCGCAAGAGAGAATGACTTTCCGTCCCGGTGATACCCCAGAGGAAAACTATGACGGGGTGTGTCTAAGGACACGAGATCATCGGATTCGTCGGGGATATCACACGTTCGGAAAGTAAGGGAAATTGACGTTGCTGCTAATTGGCCAATCTCCATATCGGTAATTAGAAAAGGATGCTAGCCGCCCTTGAGAGAGGGTTGCTAGTGGGAGACGTCGTTCGTGGAAAAATAGGTCTCTCCTGTCTTCCTGTAACTGGGACAAAGACTGTGTATCTGTTGAGGGATTCTAGGTAACTAGATATTGGTGTTTATAACGGTCCTCGGGCTAGCCGATCACGTACTGCAGAGAGGCGTTGACATCTGGTAAACATCCTGCCCGGAGAATAGGATCTGCGTGTGGCGAGCTACGGGACAGAAACCGTTGGAATGTTTACTGCCACGTGCCGCTACAAATCGTTCTTTTAAGGAGAGCTATAGGGTTACTCAATGCCTTTGTTAGATGGAGAGTTCGTCCCGTTGACCGCGGCCACGTTCGGCGACTAATTGTCGCCTTGAGCCCAAGCTCATTGTCACAAGTCTCAAACGAATACAATTGGGTAGAGTGACGGCAAATCGTTTAATTACAACTGTGGATTTTAATTACAATGTTTCTATGGATTTACCCGAGGTTTCAGAGGGAAGGCATCGGTGTCCTCTTATCTCCGACATATATATCTCCAACACTTAGATTACACTGATGAGCATAGATAGATAGATAATCACTTATCACACGAAAATAAGATAGATATGTACGTTAGAGCAGGGCTCTCATAATTGGATTTAATGTATTAGTGGACGTAGCACTATAAGATATTTAGGAGAGGAAATGTATGCTCGACAATACCGAGACCGACTCTCGCGTTATGCTTAGACTGCCCCGATAGGCATTAGCGTTAGACTTAGTAGTTGACTTTTCCAACGATGTAGAAGAAGTGAAGTTGAGTGACGATGCTGTGTCGGAGGATAGCTAGTGATGGGTGTGTCTAGCGCACGGGATCATCGGATTTGTTCATGCCATTTTAGGTCAGGAAGTGAGGACAGTATACATTGCCTCGGATTGGACAAACGAAGGTTGGTGGACTAGGAAGGGTCTTAACCGCCCTCGATAGAAAGTTGCTAGTAGGAAGAATCGTACGTGAGAAAAACTAACTTTCCCGTGTCAAGCCGTAGTAAACAATAGTCTTCGGAAACTGATTTAGAAAAGACATTTGTTGGGTCTGAAGGACCTTAGCAGGCAAGTGACTCGGGTTTATGACGGGTGCTTAAGGCTATTGAGGGTACGCCGTACGGAAGAGCGGACAACTGGTGTCCGTCTGGCCCGCGGTGTGTGACCTGGGCCAGGCAGAGAGTTGCCCGGCGTAACAGTGAGTAAACATTTATTGTTGAATACATCCGAGTTTTCCTTCCGAACCTATCACGACAAATCACCTCAGTGTATTGTGGTATATAGTGCTACGTCAGTTAGTATTACCGAATAACATATTACGATATGTAGTATTACGTTATATAGTATTGCGTTATAACGTATAACGTATAACGTTATATAGTATTACATTTTATAGTATTTCGTTACATAGTATTACATTCTATAGTATTTCGTTATATACTAGTGCGTTGTATTATACTACAGTATAATGTATTACGGTGTGTAGTATTACGTAATATTATATTACTTTTTATTGTATTACGTTGTATTGTATAACGTTATGTCCTTCCTTCATATAGTGGGCAGAATGCGTACGATATCATGTTCGCTGATGGATTTGAAGACGGCCATAGTGGGGATATCCAAAGGTGACAATTGGAAGCGAGGCGATAAACGCAGCAGTAGTCAGGACGCAGTCGTCAGTGGCAGTCGAGAGACACGAGGTGGAGAGAAATTTCTAATGAAAAAGTAAAGAAACTGTTCAACGAAGCTCCGCGTATTCAGTTGGCTGCTTTCACATTCTACACCTCAGTTATATTGTATTACCTTTTATTACATTATGATATGAGGTATTTAATTATACTATATTAAGTTGTATAGTATTTCGTTATACAGTATTACGTTATAATGTATTACGTTACAAGGTATTACGTTATATAGTATTACGTAATAACGCATGACGTTATATAGTGTTACGGTATAACGTATACCGTTATATATGTCGGAGATGAAAGGAAAAACGGAGCCTTCCCTTTGCAATTTTGAGGAAGCCTTCTAATGCCTTAGCCTAGATTTTATCATAACTGTAATTAAGCAATTGTCATTTGTAATTGTTTGATATTTGTGAAAGCGAAAGTGCCACGGTCACGGGATAAACGTTTTGCCTGACGAAGGTGTGGATCGGTTGTATTGTTCTGCCTAGAAATCACATAGAATTGTACTTTAGAGATGTCGATATAATGGGACACACGTTGTATTAGGAATCAATCTCCAGACAGAAACTGCCTAGTAACGGCGTTTGGATCTTTCTCGATGTTTCCAAAGAGTATACAACAAACTTTTGACAGAAATTGCCTAGCAACAACGATTGGAATCTTCTCGATGTCTCCAGCGAGCATATAACAAACAAATGCAGTCGTATAGCGAAAAAGATTTTTATCAGATATTCATTTGTGTGATCGCCTTGAAAAGTGATACATCGAGCAATTTACCGAGTGTCTTAGCAATCGTATTTTTGTGTTTAAAATTATTCTACGCATTGCAAAAAGTTATCCCGTTGACCGTGGATTCGTTTGAACCCCGGAACATTGTTAATAGCGTTAATTAAATTCATTATTCGTTAAACCTATCAATCGTTAATCTCATTATTCGTTAAATTTATTATTCGTAAGACATATTATTCGTACCCCTTATTGTTCGTTAAACTTATTATTCTTTAATCTAATTATTAGTTAAACTTATCGTCTGTTAATCTTATCATTCATTTAACTCAATATTCATAATATTTTGTAAAATCTTGTATATTCGCGTAAATATAATCTCTGTCTCGTAAAACGATGGCTAACTCAAACGAAGAATCGTTACGCGCCTTAAATCCTAATGATAACCCGACATATAGTATTACGTTATAACGTATAACATTAAATAGTATTACGTAATAACGTATGACGTTATACAGAATTACGTTGTGACGTATAACGTTATATAGTATGACGTTATAACGAATATTGGTATGTAGTATTACTGTATAACGTATGACGTTATATAGTATGACGTTATAACGTATAACGTTATATATTAATACGTTATAAAGTATAACGTTATATAGTAGTACTTTATAACGTATGATGTTATATAGCTTGTCATTATATCGCATGACGTTATAAAGTTTGACGTTATAACGTATAACAATAAATAGTATTACGTTATAACGCATGCTGGAGTATAGTATTACGTTATGACGTATAACGTTATATACTATTACTTTATAACGTATGACGATATATAGTATCGCGTTGTAACGTATGAAGTTATACACTGTTACGGTGTAACGTGTAACGTTATATAATTTTACGTTATATAGTATTACGTTATATACTATTACGCTACAACGCATGCTGGAGTATAGTATTACGTAATAACGTATGACGTTACATAGTATCACGTTATAACGTATAACGTTAAATAGTAATCCTTTATAATGTAGGACGTTATATAGTGTTACGTTAAACGTATAACGGTATATAGTATTACTGTATAACGTATGATGTAATATAGTATTACATTGTGACGTATAACGGTATATACTATTACGCTATAACGTATGCTGGAGTATAGTACCACGTTATGATGTATAACGTTATATAGTATTACTTTATAACGTATGACGATGTATAGTATCGCGTTGTAACGTATGATGTTGTATACTGTTACAGTATAACGTATGACGTTATATAGTATTACGTTATTACGTATAACGGTATATACTATTACGCTATGACGCATGCTGGAATATAGTATTATGTTATGACGTATAACGTTGTATAGTATTATTTTATAACGTATGACATTATATTGTATTACTTTATACTTCGACGACTGCTGAGTCGAGTTAGACCCACGATGTGTACACGACCCAGCCTCCTGCCACTACTATTTGCCTCTTATTCATCGGCAGTGGAATGCTTGTCCTGATCGGAATTGCTAATCGAGTGCAGCTCTATTTCCACGTTGCATACTTATTATTATTTATTATTTCATCTTAGTCCGTGCCTTTCGGCTTTGGACGACTTCCAGATTACATCTCTTATATTGCCTTTACTTATATCTAACGTGTATCCTTCTTTGGCTTTTGCTTCCTTGCTGTGCTCCCTCCCTGTCGCCCCCCCCCGCACTCTTCTGCTGCTCTTCTCTTCACTATTATCTCTTTCAGTTCTGCCAGTCCTTCTCCAGTCTCCTTCAGCACTTCCCCCATGTTCCTTGCTCCTCCTGTAATCTCGCATTCCTCTATTACGTGCTTCAGATCCTCCTCTCCTTTTTGCATAATCTGCATCCTCTTTCTCCCTCCTCGTTCCAGTGTTCTCTTGCCCTGGTTTCGTTACCACATCTAAATCTTGCTACCATACTTCTGTCCTCCCATTTCATCTTTTCTTCTAGGTACTTTGGTAGTCCTTCTTTTGCTATGTTTCTGTTACGACCGTTCGCGGAGAGACGCGGTCGCGAGGAAAACGCGTCAGCGAGAGGCGTAAATTCTCGCTACGATTCGGTGAATCGACGCCGCGAAGTAGTCGTTCCCCTGTTTCGTTTAGGATAACAGAGGTAGTTGATATGAATATGACACAGTAGTAAGTTATATTTCACCGTTTATTCCACAACTTATAACGAGGATAGTTACACTGGTGCGTATGTACGAGATGAGTGACTGAGTGATCTGCGGGTGTGTATACCCGCTCGAAGGATGTTGACCGTTCGAGGGATGCAAAAACAGTACTCTTGGAAGACGATGCTGTCTCGGAGGAGAGCTAAGGATGAGTGTGTCTAGCGCACGGGACCATCGGATTTGTTCGTGACGATGTTATTTAGGAGAGTGAGGGAATAGGCTTCGTTTTTAATTGGTTAAACGAAGGGTCTTAACCGCCCTCGAGAGAAAGTGGTTAGTGGGAGGAAAGTTGCAGCGTACGTGACAAAAACTGACTTTCCCTTGTTAAGCCGTGGTAGACAATAGTCTCTAGAAATTCCTCCGAACCAGATGTTTGTTTCGTTTGAAGGACCTTTTCTAGGAAATCTATGTGATTTATGGAAGGTCCTTGAAATCATGGAAGATACGCTGCGAGTATCCGAAGACATCTGGTTGCCATATTGTCTGCGGTGTGTGGCCTCGGCTAGGTAGAGTGTTACGCGACGTAACAGTTTCTGTAGTATCTGTTGTATTTAGATTCCCTTATCCTTTTCTCCCTCTCCTCTGTTTCTATTTTCCTTCTTTCTTCTATGATCTGGTTCGCTGTCATCCTTTCTTGTCTATCTCCTGCCTCTCCTTGAGTCGTTCCCTCTATCGCCCCCTCTAACCTCATCTTTATTTTCCTTGCTCTTTTCCCTTCTTGGCTCTTTCCCCAATTCCTTTCTCTCTCCTTTATACATTCCTTCACTAATTCCTTCTTCGATTCCAAGGCTTTCTCCTTATACCTTACTGCTCTTTTCAGTGCCTTTTCTCTAATTTCCTCTATCTTGCACTCCTCTCTCAGGATCTAGTTTGGTGTTGTTGTGTCTAAGCCTAGCAACCATCTCACGTATCTCCTTTTTACCCTGTCCAGTCTCTCCTCTATGTTCCATCCCCACACCTCCGCTCCATACAGCGCTACACTCTCTACCAGTGCTCCAAACATCCTCATTCTCCTCTTGTAGTACCTTTTAAATATCCTTTCTCCTACGCTCCATCTTCTTCATCGCAATTCCACGTTGCATACTTTAATTTGTCCATATATTGTAAAAACGGATGTTAACTCTCATTTCAAGTAAGTGTCCTCGCTCCCTCCAGAATCCACAATCGATAAATCGTTGCCACCAACGATCGTTTTATAAGGATGCATCGAAGATTAGAGGACGAGGACGAAGATAACAAGAATTTAAGAGTGGTATTTATATTTAAATTTGGTACTATTGAGTTCTACTCTGGATAATGGGTTGGCATGGGGATTGATTTTTCCGGGTTTATAAACAATATTCATAGTAGCCGCATTCTTTCAATCTTGAGCGCCACCTCATAATTTTTGACATTTGGATCGTTGACGTAATGTATCCAAACATGGGGCTGATGGACAGTGACTACAGTGAATCGTTGAATATACAAATACGGATGGATATGCTTTACTTTTTTATCGTGAAATAATGGATTTTAGGCTGATTGAGGGTTTGAAATGCATATGCTGCGGGTATGTCGTTACTAATGAGACCATGGCTCAGAACGGCTTTGAGGACAGAAATTGAGGCAGCGATGGTCACTAAGAAGGGCTGTAACAAATTTGGGAATTGAGGCAGGGCTTCGGAAGATATGATATCTCGCAATGCTTCAAAAACAGTTTGAGCTTTCTTATCCAAATTAAAAGGTACCTTCTTCTTCAGAAGATGAGTATGTGGCATGGAAATTTTAGCAATTTTCGAAGCATCTAGATTATCTTACTCAGTCAGGAAATAGCTTAACATTCTTTTGGGTTTTAAGTACTGGAAATTATTTAACACTTTGACTGCTACGTTGGTCATATGTCTGGCCACGGTTTCTTCTGCGACGCCACGGTGGTCATTGGTGCATCTAACGGTGCACTGAGTTAAAACACTGTGGCATTCCTCAGCGAAATATGTCAAAGTATTAATTACCTCAATCGTTATCGAGTTGAGCTTAACTTCATTTGTCGAAATGTGATGCCCCAAGTATGCTAATTCTTCATAGAAGAAGAAATATTTTTCCCGAAGCCAGGGGGGTCGTCAAGACAAGCGTTCCCCTTACGTGAGTCCCCTATGTACACCGCAGGGTAGGTCACCGGGAGTATACTACACTCTCTCTACGCGGCCTTTGATAGTAGCGCACCCACGATCCCGAAGCCAAGGGTGGGCCGTCGGAGTAAGTCCCGGGACCGGATCATCGACGTTGACCAATGCCCGTTGTCTTGGGCCCTCGCTTACGTGAGTTCCATCTGGAACTATCGAGTTCGGTTAGCAAGATCTCTGACCGGCAGTGACGTGGGTGTACATCCACACCGATAGTCTCGCCAATGCTTGAAGTTGGGACCTCGTGCGTCGAGTGAAGCCCAGTGGAAGTTGCAACCCCTCAGCTCGGCCAGTTTGGGTTGGAAGCGGTGGTTGAAAGCCAAAGGCTGACCAGACGGCCGATTTAAGGAGTATTTGGTTCCCCCGAATAGCAGTCGGCAGGTGAGCAGCGCCCCAACTGCTCGGGAACCATCCTGAAGAGATGGTAGGACTAAGAAAGAAGCCCCGTTCGACCTAGTCCCGAAACCAGAAAGTCCCTACAGGCCTAACTAATACAGGTAGCAGGGTATGGGTACCGAGTGCGTTGATTGGGTGTGTTCCCAACCCCGTGATCTTACGGGTGCCCGGATCCAGTATGGCTACTTCGCCGAGGTACGTGCCCGTAAACTAAACCTGCTACGGCGGCAGACACTGGATGCAGCACAAGTGCCCCCGGTCCCAGCTCCAAGTATCTGAAACACTGTAGAGGCCTCTTCGAGATGGCTCGAGCCTTGCAATTAACCAGCCCAGGAGCAATCCTTCTCGCCCGCATTAGTTTCTCTGCTGCCGCCGTTGGACACCTGATCCAGGCTAACTCCAGGCCGCCTGTGGAGGTCCTGGGTATCTCCTACTTAAACCTCCAAAGTCCCACATCCCAAGCCCCAGCAAAGATGTTCCGAAACTCTTTGGTGACCAAGATGTCGATTCCGATCACCCTCAGCTCCGCTGTCCTTGATCTAGCCGCGGCTCTCACCGTGGCCGGATCTAGGGCATTGGCCAGCCGTGCGGTAAGTGCAGGCGTCTTATTCCTCTCCTTATTTCCGGGGACTTCCAGAATGATGGTCCCGATCATTGCCTTTCTAATTCTAACCCACTGAATGCCGACTGCGGCTAGCGGGACGTTTTATGTACCCGTCGCCAGCACCTCAGCGTAAGGTACCTCTGCCTCCTCGCTCAACGAGTCACCGCAGATGATCGCGGTAGGTGAGTGAGCACCGACCCCCTATTCGCTTGCACCGGCACTCATTTTTGGTGGCAGCAGCGCGGTTTCCGCAAACTTGGTGGCACTTGGTCTCATCATGCTCTTCATTCTGCTTCCCGACTAAGGACCGCTAGCCGGTGGAGTCGTTGCTGCATCTTTTCCTGCCTCTTTCTCTGCGTCTTTCCTCATCTTCCCTTTCCTAGGCTCGACGACCTTGCATTCACCACCCTCCTGCTCCCTCAGGAGCGATGGTAATTGGCATTAGGTTGGGATAAGGAGTTACACGTAGGAGTGGTTGCTTTCCTCGGCCATGCCTTCGAGCTACGCTGACATTGTAGGTGCTCTTCTGGGGCCCTCATTAGCAAAGCCCTCAGCTTTTCTATTTTTCTCTCAAGGGCAGAGAGACGCTCACTCTTCTCACCGTCATCCTTCGTTGGGCGATCCGACTCGGAAGTGGAGGCATCGCATCGTGTATTCTCCTGAAGAACGCACACAGCCCTTCCGGATAGCTCTTTCCGAAGTGCCGCTTTCTCTTCCTCCAACACCGCTAAACGCACCAGCCTTGCACCTCCAGTGCAGCAGGCAGAGCCCGTCCTCCTGGTCAACTCCATCGCACCAGCGGCAATGGAGCTTGCCGCCTCCTTCAGAGTCTTGATATAGGTGTTCTTTCATGTTAGTCGATGTCGTCGCCACCTTTATTACCTCCTCGGCCCACCTTATTAATTCAGCACCTACGTCTGCTGTCAAGGACGTCTTTATTTCTAGGACCAGCTCCAGAAGTACATCTGATGTTGTGGAGGTCAGCTTCCTTTTCCTTGCCCTGAACGTCGTTGATGAGGACGAAGCCACATAGGCCAACGACTCTACGACGTGGAACTCACACTCCCCTGCGAGATTCTCACCGTGGATGATCTGGTACTTGATGTCATGACCAATATTAAACTCTCTGGCCTATCCGTCCTGTTCGCTATTCTCCTGAATCTCCTGGTCACCTTCGTGGTGTTCCTACGCCACGATAACCCACATCTGTCTCGTGCTCCCTCGCAGGTGGCAAAAGGTAGTGCTGGATTTTTACCTGCTAAAACCTCCACGGACGGGAAAGTTATTAGCACATGGAGTCCATCTGTCGACCTAGTTTTGTCTAAATACACAAGTGCTCCACACAAACTACCCACAACCGCGCGAAGTAGCCCCCCCCCACACTTTTTTGACTGTGTGGCACTTTCTGGAAACTTGGTGGTTTCCACCCGTTCAGGCAGCCAAGGACGACGAGATTTGAACTCGCGACACGTTGCCATCCAATCGAAGCTCAACGAGCGTAGCTGTCTGCCCCACCAAGTAGTACCTACTACCATTAGTTACTAGTAGCTAGATTAGGATTCTCACGTCGCGCTGAGCGTCGAACAGTATGTTTATTTTCACATTCCTCTAATTCAATGGGTGGTACTGTTGCAGTGACATAGGTAGAGGTAATGTTAATCGCAAAAAGCGTAAGTAATGCTTGCCCTATGTAAACGCCTGAATCAGTGATCAATTCGCTTATGTGACCTACTTTGATTTTAGATTCCTTGACGGGCTGGGCTATATGGTTTTAGTACGAGGAGGCAAATTAAAAGAAGACGACGAAAGAAGGAAGAATTCCTTTATCACCAATCAAAAGACTATTCGCCTCATTGTTTCTATATTTCAATATCGTGTTTTAGTTTTCTAAAAACGACGTTCATAAGATGATCTTGTCAATGGAAAGATCATTAAAGTAAAGTAAAGATTATTAACAATTTGAAACTTTGCACTAATATGATGGGCTTTAATGAAGTTTCATCGTAAGTAAGTGTGATTCCTAAATCAATGCCTGTGAAATTTTAGACACTGTTGGTATTTACAGTGTCAATAAGGAAATTAGCAACCCTTTCTCGAAAACATGACATTTATGAATTGATTGGATTGGATTAGATGACACGTATACAAATAAGTCATCACTGACACACAATGGAATCGTTTTATGTTGGTGTGGAAGCATCTTTGTTACATTTGGCGCTAGCATCGTTTCGAGCTTAAATTATCTTGATGATAAGATCCACTTCGTCTACAAAGTGAGAACAATCACGGCGCAAACGACCTACGTAGATACAATTTGTTATTTTTGAAATGTATTCTAAAGATTTTTGCACCCGAGAGAAGAGAATGTGAAGATGAAAATAGTTTCGAATGATCGATCGATTCTGACTTGACATTGCTCGCAATATTGATGGTAGTTGTGAGATCCAGTGCATTGTTAATATCTTAACAATTAAAAAATGCAAACTAATCCGTGTGAACTACGTAATAACACAGAAATTGTTCTTGTATACAAGAAGAAATGGCACCGAATACATACACCGAACTGTTGTGGAACTTGGAGAGAAATCAAACAACCAGTGTGTCTCTGCAAAGTACAGTTTCACTATATGTATGGGGAAAAATAAATCCTTATCTTCTGTAAACAGTTTGTCGACTGTCTAAAGTCAATGTTGCTGCTCGATGCATACAGCAACGATTGCAGAATGACAGTTTACATTAAATTGTTCTACACTGAAGAATATAACGAGTGATCGTGACAGTGTAAGTTTAGAATAGTGTATATTATGCACATGTAGCGGAAAAATATAAATGTGTGTATGTGATTATGTACTTCAGCTTATGCGGAAAGGGAAGACTGGGCGGGTGCTACGTAACTACACGGATTACATTCTACGCGGTCAGTCGGTGTTCTACCCGTACGTTGTTTTAGAGAGCACTGTATATGCGTATTTGGCGATCTCTACTGCGCTATTTAATATCTCGCTGAGTATACGAATTAAAATAGAAGTATTCGAATAAAAATAGAAACGTATAAACGTGACCACCGGGATCGATGTCCTCGGCGGAAGTGCGGTCGCCTTACTTTCTTCTTTTGTTCTAGTTAGTTGTTAACCGTCCTTCTTTGCCACCATGCGGTTGTGACATTAATCACATCTCAACCTACATCAGAGATAAGACATCAACCCCCGACCTTCGGATTCCTTTGGACACATCATCACCTTATCATCGTAGCCTACACCAAGGCTGTGATGCACCTTAGTCCATATCAGAGATAGGATATCGACCCCGACCTTCGGACACTTTTCCTCATCATAACCTACACCGAGCCCCCACAACATCCTCAAATCAAAACGTATATAAACCGAGACTTCAGTCAGCTCGGGCAGTTCTTGTTCCAGCCGCTGTTCTCGTACAACACCTTTCTCCGGTTCAGTGTTATTCTTGTAAGTGCTAAAATTTATAATAAAATTCGATAAAAGGAAATTACAAGTTGGGTTACGACTCAGCCTTCTTTTCTCTTAAAATCGAAGTATCAATTTTACGTGACACGGTCGTAGCTAGCAAGCACGCAATAAAGTGTTCTGAATTATCTAGTGTATTTAATATATTTTAATAATTTGTAATATTATACAATAGCATTATACATATATTATTCACAATATCGACAAATAACTTCATTTATCCACACCCTTCATTTATCTGCCGGACACCCTTTATATGTAGCGACATGTTCCTATTCCAAGGCCCTTTTCCATAATGTTCCATATACGTTGTTCTTGATTCAAGCGGGAAACATAACATTGAAGTAGTCGGTGCATAGCAATATTGTTACCGATATTATCAGAAATAAAATGATTATACCGAATCCTTTAGTTATCTGACGTATCCAGTAGAATCTAAAATAAAAGAAAATATCATATCGAGTCATTTTATCAAATATTTCTATACGTACATCGATAACCGTTGCGCTGCTGTATTTATAGATTGAGAATCTTCCTTCAGAACAAATATCTTAATTCCCGCCAAGTAATTTGCTAAATATTTCTTCCAATCCATATCCCGCAAGTCCAGTTTAACAAGATTTCCATCTTCAAAGGTTTTTACCTTGTTTATCATGTCAGCAATGTTATCTCTTTTGAAAGACCATTCATTCGAGTTGAAGTAGCCTGTCGCTGTGACCAATTTATTGTAAAATTTGCTCATATTCATTGCCCTGAAATGTCGTTTTTTGAGTATTTTGATGTGCTTGACAAATGATAGAATACTCACATTGGTTTACTACCTTGAAGCCTTAAAAAGATATCCACGGCAAATGCAGGTAAAACACTTAGAAGTATATTCAGTGCATCGTAAACATATTTGTTTGCTACTACCGTGCAACTCGGATACCACAACGTATTTTTCATCGGTATTTGTCTGCTACATTCCACGAAGATATCTATGATCTCACCCAATCTTGAAAATTGAAATATTTACACTTGTAGAGGTAATTGAACTACATTCAAGATAACGCATATTACTATTAGAGTATGTCAGAAGATATTGTGTAATATCTCAAGAAAAATTATGTAATTTTAGTTGTACTATATTTACAGCTTTCTGAATTGACTTATTGAGGACACAAATGGACGCGAGTACAACATTCCTAGTGCAATATTTCTTTTGTTATCAACGTTACATTATGTGTGTATTTGTTTATTAGTATTATTAGTTTATTAGACGTGGGTTATATAACAAATATAGTATTTCTATCTTTCATTATCAATCTATCACTGCAACTTCTAATTAGGTAGTGAACATTAAAAGGTTTACAATTCTCATTACTTATTTAATTTTAATACGATTCGTACGGAACATGGTTCAAGAAAATTATAAATAACTTTTTAGCCTTTAATATCACATAAGAAAGATTTATTCTCGTAGTCTAGGTATTTCCAGATGCCATAATTCAGATGTGGATAGCCTGTTGCGCATTGACAAGCAGTTTTTATCCATTTGCAACCTAACAATTGGGCTTGTCGTAACTCAATAAGGCTCGGTTTAAAAACAATTTTATTAGCAACTTGCTGCAAACTATTGTAAAACTTCATTTGCAGCTTCCGACTGAAAATTTCTTACGTACAATCGATATTTTATTTATATCTCGGCGGAGAAAATTTGTCTCAAAGTCGGTCATATTGTTCTAAATATTGTCCCGAATCAGATTATCCAAAAACATTCCTGCTTTCAATCTGTTCTTGAACAAAAAATGTTAATGGACTAGAAGACTGTAAGTGAAACTGTGATACCTGATGCAAGTATAAATTTCGTTTGTCGCTTTTTTTTCGAGTAAATCTAGCTTTTCATTACTAGTAATTGCAATGTAAATCCAAATGAAGTTACAAACATTCTGGTTATTATTGCTAGTTTCAAAAGTAGCATAAATATTTTGAATTTCAATAAAGCTAACTATTGGAATTATAACGGAAAGTCGATTTTCATAATAATTTAATTACGAAATATTATTAAATAATTATTTAATTGGAAAGTCAGTGGCGACGAGGAAATTTGTCTCAATAAAGAAACTAGTAATATCTAAAGTTCGATGATACAACACTCTGTCGTAAAGGGTGAAGCTTCAAACATCTGCAAATAGGTTATAATATTTTGAGCTATCTCATTGTGAACAATAAGAATGCAGCACTAATCGATTGAAAGTTTTGTATTTTGCTATCACCTATATAAATTATTTGAGGTGTCGAGTGTTGTCCGCGATGATTGTAGCTGCTGGCTGTAGATGTCGCTGCTGGGGGTATACTGCTATTTTTTTCTAATTTAGATGCGTGGAAGAAGAATAGAACTACGGGCGCCGGGATTCGAACCCGGGTCCCGAGAACGTTCGTAACCTAAGGCGCTTACCACTGCGCTACCGTCGTCCGGTGTTAGTTAGTGTCGAGTGGCGGTATTTGTTGTCGAGTGCTACCACATATTTATGAATTAATGATTTAGTGAAAAATGTCAAAACACATTACGGTCAAAGGTGATTAAATAATGATTTTTTTTTTGTTCGGCACAGAATCGAGCTATATCTCCATTACGTTAAAGAAGTTTTCAGTTAAAAGAGAATGTCTCGCTCGTTATCTAGAAAATAAAGTGTTGATGAAAATAAAATTTTCGTCATTTAAATGGAAATTTTAGTTAGGTCTGTGAGAATTGTCTGCGTTTGCAGATATGTTTTTGGTAAAGAAATTAGTTCTATTAACTGAAAAGGTGTGAGCTTGTTTCCGTTTAACAAGATGTTAGTAAGTGATCTTATTCTACAACTTAACGCCAGTTTTCTTGCGGCAATCATAATTGAGAATTTGCACCGCCTTAGAAAATGTTACAATATATGATTTAAGTTGCTATTCAGTAAGTGATTGAGTGATCTGAACTATTGTTACATTGAAATTGAAATTATTTCATACATTTTAATACATTTCGGAGCTGGTAGTATTTTCTTGGAAAACTTTGTCATTTCACATTTTTTAATACAGCGATCAATACTACAGAATCAACGTAAAATGATCTTTATTGTCGTTAAGAAGACGATAATTTGTTTCTATCTATTTACTATTCATTTTAGTTCTTAATTCTTATTAACGAGTGAGAAAACTAACTGTACTGCGGCACCGATATTATGTTTTGAACAGTGACAGAGAAGGATATTTCTATAATTTAATAAATATGATAGAGTGATTAAGTGTGTCACATGTCATTTCGCAATGAAAGTAGACTCCTGTGGACTCCCACCAATAAAAGCAAACATCAGCTGAAGCCTACATTGGGGGACGCAAGCGTTTAACAATTTGCTGATGCAGAGCAAATTATTGAAGCAACGCTCGCTCGGGCTGTTATTTTGAATGCACCGTACGAAAGAGTAATTATGAAGGAGTCTATTCAATAACGTTAGATGAGGGATCATGAGTTATATTGTGTCACGTAGGAGACACAAGAATTCACGAAATTGACAGATCACCGGTGATCTCCTCGTGTCGTAGTTCGAACGTTTCACAAGTAAGGTAAAAATTTGGATTTTAGACGTAATAGTAAAATTTATTGTACGAATCCAACAGAGTAACGATTCAGAGTGTTATAACAAAAAAGGTGTTAAGTGCTGATTTAGGAAGGTTCTAATACTAAGGTTTGTTACTTCTGGGGGGGGGGGGAATGGTTATCGTACGGTGTATATCATACGCGGCTATCCTGTTACTATCTGGTTATTGTTTCGATGGCTGTGGCATTCAGGATGTTTTGTCTATCCTATTACTGTTTCTGAGTCTGTGACTATTGTGACGAAACGTAGCAATTTTTGATAGTTTAATAGATGCAATGGGAATTATAAAGACATTTTCACGGCCAGCACCTTAAACAGATCAGCTGGAAGAGAGGGAATTGCCGGATTCGATACTCATAAAATTCAACAACGAATCTATTAGAATCAGATTCAAAGATACCGATGGCTACATCCGATATCTCCCGCAGTAGCAACATTTCAAGCCACGAAGTACAATGGAGACATTGAGCAATAAACTACATGACGAAAGAGCACTTGCCGAAATGCAAAGATAACGAGAACTTCATTTGCAAAATCAAATAAATCCGAGATCAAACCATTCGAGGAAATACCTGCAAAAAAGATTTCTTTCAGATAGCTCAACTCAATCGATGAATATACATATAGATTGGGTTATCGCAAAAAGAAAAAAGAAAGAATAATATAGAAAAATGTTATAACGGGATATTTTAGAACATGTCCTACGAGATGCAAATTCCGGTTCGTCAAGCCGTTGCGAAGAAACCGGTAAACACAAAAGAAAAAGTTACTACACATCGAATTGAGACACCTTTCTTATTTCCGAAGAAGTATTAAAAGCGTAAAGACGTTTCTATGACACATTTACCTTCATTAGAACAAATGAATCCTATGTATATGTCGGAGATGAAAGAACACCGGAGCCTTTGGAATTTTGGATAATCCCGCAACATTGTAACCTAGAGTCTACTATAGCTGTAATTGAACAATTGTAGTTATTCAATCCGATTGTAATTGTTCGCGGGTTGTGATAATGAGCTTGGGCTCGAGGCGACAGTCAGTTGCCGAACGTAGCCGCGGTCACGGGATGAACGCTTTGTCTAACAAAGTCATGGAATAATTCTATAGCTCTCCTTAAAAAGGAAATAGTTGTAACACTCGACAGTAAACATTCCAACGGTCTCTGTCCCGTGGCTCGCCACACGCAGATCCTATTCTTCGAGTAAGATGATTGCCAGATGTCGATGCGTCTCCGCAGTACATGTTCGGCTAGCCCGAGGGCCCGTTATAAATCTTAAGGTTTAGTTAACTAAAGTCCTTCAAACAGACAAACAGTCTTTGTCCCAACTACGGGAAGATAGGGTAGACCTATTTTTCAACGAGCGGCGTCTCCCACTAGCAACTTTCCCTCGAGGGCGGCTAGCATCTTTTTCTAACCACCGATATGGAGATTGACCAATTAGCAGCAACGTCAATTTCCCTTACTTTCTGAACGAAGGCTTTTCTCGACGAATCCGATGATCTCGTATCCTTAGACACACCCCATTATAGTTTTCCTCTGTGGCATCATCGGGACGGGAAAGGCATTCTCGCTCGCGATCTCATTGATGAAAGGAGTAACTCTTTACGATCAGTGAATATTACGCGTCCGACTTAGATTTTGTGGGTACGTTCATCTATCATCCCGTCGACCGCGGATTCGTTATTGAACCTAGGATCATTGTCATTAGTTTCTCGAGTACCTAACTACCGCGGTTACTTGTTCGGTTCTATAATAATCGTATTTGCACTAGTCAATGTCTTCTCTATTACATAACGACAACGTGTAACCCAAACGAAGATTCGTTTCACGCTCCTAACCCTAATTCTAATGTAAACCCGACATATAAATATTCACAGAAAAAAATCTGGCTGGCTCTTATCCATTTGTGTTCTCAGTATCTTTTTCTAAGTTTATCATTATCTCTTGTACATTAATCACACTGGAATGCAATTTATCCATTGGCGTTTCCATTGATCGCATTGCTTAAATGAATCTGAAGCTTTTAGGATACTCTAACAATTGAGTTACGGTAATTAAACAAATTCTGTAATAAATATCGGTTCCGTACTTGATGGGACGTGCGCTGCTCGTACAGTTGTAAACTTTGACCCTATTGTCAATATGTAGCGTGACGTGCCACGCGGCACACATTATCACGTCGACTACATAATCAATAGGCACTACATCTGATATTACATCTGCCTTACCCAATAGTACTTTTGCAATACCATTGCCGATATTCATGAAGATACCTGCAACGTCAAATTGGTTCAAAAGTTATTAATGATTCTCAACTGTCTCGAAATGTAGCGACACGGATATGGGAAGAGTAGCTGTAATTGACAGTAAAAATACAGGTTAAATAATGGCGATCTGGTAAAAATTAGTCAACTAGCTTCTCAGAAATTAATTACAACTATATTTTTCTGAATTTTTTAACTTTATTGCCTAAAAATGCTCATATTGTTCAGCTTCGCAAATAACTCATAGCGATCAGTGTATCTGTTGAAAGAAAAAGTCGTATAGTCAATAATATAATCAGCCGTACATCTTAACTTGAATTTTAGGGAATAACGTTTGTAATGTCACAACTGTTTCTTCTTTTTATCGTGGAGTTGATCAGCGTAATCGCTTCTGTGCAGATCGTTTCTCATAATCAAAACGATTATGATAACTGACTACATCTGTTTTTAATTTCAAGATTATATAAGGGAGTTAAATGAATTTTCATATCGCACAAGAAAACTGAGTAATTCTAAACGTTGTTTACGTCATTTTCTCCCTCTGTACGCCGTAGGTGACAAACACGATTTTGCTTCGCGCCGCTTAACCACAACCACAATAGTCATACGGACGAGGATGCACTAACCACTAGTACACCAACTGACAATCACTACACCATACCCAAAGCAACAGCACAAGAAATCAGAAACATAATTGAGAAAACGAAAAATAATAAAGCACCAGGAATCGACCTAATTAACGGCAAAATCTTGAAAAACCTTCAGCCAAAAGCGATAAGACAAATCACAATAATAGTTAACGCAATACTAAGAATACAATACTTTCCAAAAACTTGGAAACTGGCACAAATCATAATGATACCCAAACCAGGCAAGGACCCACATGAAACCAAGTCCTACCGACCAATCTCACTACTTCCGGTGTTCTCTAAGATACTAGAGAAAATAATCTACGACCGGATAAAACCAATAATAGAGAAGAACCATTTAATACCGGATCACCAATTCGGATTCAGAAACAAACACTTCATATAGAACAAACGCACAGACTCGTCAATGAAATCCTACAGGCGCTGGAAACAAAGCAATACTGTACAGCTCTATTTATGGACATAGAGAAAGCATTTGACAAAATAAACCACGAAAGCCTACTACAATCAATCAGGAAACAGTTCCCGGGGCAGATATAGCAACTAATCAAATCATACCTAAGCAGCAGAAGCTTCATAGTAAAAATCAAAAACACACACTCGGAAGCTAAAGAAATCAAGGCAGGAGTTCCGCAAGGAAGCGTCCTAGGACCAACCTTATACACATTATACACGGCCAACATACCAACAACTAACAACAGCAAAATACTGACATTCGCGGATGACACAGCTGTACTAGTCATGCACACTAACTCTGCAACAGCAGTTACATTACTGCAAGAACATATCACAAAAATAGAAAAGTGGCTTCAAGCAAAACAAATCAAAGCAAATCCCGAAAAATGCAAACACATTACATTCACACTGCGAAAACAGAAACCACCAAACATTGTACTAAACGGCACACGCACAATACAAACAAGGCAAGTCAAATACCTAGGACTCCACTTAGATTCACGACTCACATGGAAACAGCATATTAAAGCAACAATAGATAAAATACAGATGGCAAGGAGTGCAAATGTATTGGCTAACAAGTCGAAAATCCAAACTAAGCATAGAGAACAAACTAAAAATATATAAAATGGTCATAAAACCAATCTGGACGTACGGAATAGCACTATGGGGAACAGCAGCAATGAGCCATATAACCAAAAGACATAACCTAACAAACAAGATAATGGTACCCCGCTGGGGGTAGCCACCCACATGTTATATTAGCACACCGCTATAATATTTTACCAAATGTCCTACTGGACAAATTGTAAAATTGTAAAATAAATAAATAAAAAAAAAAACTTCTGCGTTTGGCCATACGTTGAATAAGTAGTCCAATGCTAATACATATCCATCGCATATATTATATAATTATTTAAAATTATTGCCTCTTAAACAGAAATATATTATATTTCGCTCATTGTTGCCAGATAAAATGTTTAATGATATTACCGTGTGCTTTAAAATTTTATGTTGTTTCACGTTTACTACATCATGTACATCGTAACAAAGCATATCCTACTGTCTCGAGGGGCGCATCGCACGTCTTATGCTTAAATTAATTCCATTTAATTCCATAATACTGTACTACACTACACATTTTAGGCTGAAACTAACTGCTTGTAATTGGATTGTATGTTGAAGGTTCATATCCCCATAATTAAGTTAATAAAAAAAGAAATAACGGTATCATGAACTAATTTTTATAGCGCAATAAGCAAAAAGTATTGTGGCGGCACTTGACAGTAAACTTCTCAACAGTTTATGTCGCGTGACGCACGACACAAAGACCCTATACCTGCGGACAAGATGATTGCCAGATGTCGATATATTCGTACCGAATATTTCCAGCTAGCCTAAGGACCGCTATTAATCTTAGAATTTATTTTAGCTAAGGTCCTCCAAAGAGACAAACAGTCTTTATTTATCAGCCTCGAAGTCGACCACCTACCACGGGAACACACGAGAAATCTGCTATCTCGCACGTACGACGCTTCCCGCTAGCAACACCCTCTCAAGGGCAGCTAGCATCCTTTTCCAACGACCAACACGAATTAGTCAATAAGTACTTAATTAACTTACTTACTTAATTAGTCAATAAGTAGTTAACGTACATTTCCCTCACTTTCCGAACCAAAGCTTTTCTCAAGGAATCCGATGCCCTCGCATCTTCAGACACATCCCAACACAGTTTTCCTTCGCAGCAGCATCGTGACGGAAAGCCAGTCTGTTATAGTAGCGCATCTCGAATCATAGCTATCCGAGCTCTAACTTGTAACCGTGCATTCGCGAACCGAATATAATCGCGAGTCCTGCCTCAAGTGTACTCATCGACATTACAGTGAATAAACATTTATCGTTGAATAAATCTGAGTTTTCCTTCCGACCCTATCACGACATATCACTTCAGTATATTTCCATATACGTAACCTTCAGAATGTGCGAGTTAAAAATTGTCACAGTTTTATTCTATTGCTGATTTCTTTCATTCTTATGAAAATTATGGAGAGCTAAGGTCTTGTGATACGAGTGACTTGTATTATTCGGAATCACTTGGATGTAATGAAACGCTCTTATTTGCGATATGAGTGAGATATGAAGTGACGAGGGATTATCATTGTAAATATTTATAAAAATACCTGATTGTCCAGCAAAAGATACCAACCAACCAGGGTACGGTTCTTTTAGCGAGCAACAAATTATACTTGGTCGTACTATCGCAACAGTCAATCCTTTGCTATTGTTGGATATTGTCTGCTCTGCAAGATTCTTGGTGAACGTGTATGTATTTGGATACGTTTTTAAAATTCTTTCTTCGAGCAGATTAATCAATTCTTTGTCTTGTCGGTCACATATATCTATCACGAGAGAAGGATCTAGATTCGTGCTGCAAAATTATCAAGCATAAGATAACATGTTTGTCACGCTAAAGTCATTAATAAATTGCAAATTTGACGCATTTAAAGATTTAAAATGCAAAAACGCATAGAATGTCTAATAATATAACAGAATATAATGAAATAATACACAATAATATAGAAAGAATCGAAGATGAAGTACTTGCTGTAATTTTTAGTAAACGAACAAAGTTCTGCTTAGATTCTGTTCCTCAAATCATGTTTATTCATCTTAAAATATGAATTTATAATGATATCCGTGTCTAGTTGTTATCATGTACGTGTATCAAAACAAGTTCATCATTGAATTCAATAAAAAGAAGAAATTAGTAAAAGGTAAAATAATTTTCAATACGTAATTTTTATCATTGACAGATCTTGTATCATTGATTATTTCTTGTGTAAGTTTTCTTAAATTTATACCTGTTTTGACAAGTATTTATCATTTCAATGGAGACTGGCAAGTGTTAATCAGATAGACAAGTAAACAAATTATACTAAGTTATACATTACTTTCATCGTTTATTTATATTTAGAAGTAGGTTATGCACGACATTGAAAAAGTTGTTTAAGGAATGACGAATTATAACTGATTCTTACGTGTAGACCTTTTCCTCGATGTCTGATAGATTCGGATTACTGTAAGCTGTGCTCACATAGACAACGCTAATTACATGCTTGAGTTCCTTGCACAGTTTGATAATATTAGCGGTACCTTTCACATTTGCATTGACGACCATATCCAATGGTAGATGGAAATTTATAGTGGCCGCAACGTGGAATACTATGTTTACATTCTCTATCAACATATCTCTGTCTTTTTGCAAAAGACCTAAATCTGATAGAGTCACGTCGCCCTTCACGAGATGAATTTTATCGAAAATTGTTGGGTTTTGTGCTCTGACACTATCGAAAATCTGAAGAATATAATATATAAGCTCGGTTCCCAATATAGAATATTATTAAGCATACTAATTTTCTCTTAATACATTTCTGACCGATCAGGAATAAATTTTTTTTTTATGCAGGAAGTTAAGTTGTTAGTTTCTGTTTAACGTAGCCGGTCAACAGTGTGTTAAAAGTGTATGTCTGCAAAAATACGTTGTAATTTTTTTATACGTTTCTAGACTGCTTTAAAACTTGTTCAGTATAATTACGATACTCGCATCTCATTATAGAGCTAACGAAGTTTCAAAAAATGTATCTAGCCCAGGTAGTATATGCATACAATTTTGCAGTGCCTACATATTTTCGTAAGTCAGTATAAGCATGCATTATTATATTCAGATTATCATATCCCCATGAGACAATAATTTATATCAGAGAGGAAATGAGAGTACTCGCGTTTATGTTCCTGATTATTCCCGGACTAATGTTGTACCACGCGAACAATACTGGAAGATGAGACACGCTAGCATATAGAAGAATCTATATAGTTAGGGACCTGCCCTATTCGATTCCTCATTAGCGTAAACCAGTATCTACTTAGCTTTATGCGGCAAGAACCTATTTAATTGTACGGTTATACGAAAGAGCTCATATGTATTTGTCTGTCCGAGATAGGTAAGTATGAGAATAACAAAATCGTACAATAATTAGACTAATTCTGAGATGCCCAAGAAAGAGAAAGTAATTGTTTACAATGTTTGTTTTAGAGAAGAAATCGCTAAAGACGCTATGTAACTCGCTAATTTGACCTCACGAGAGAATAACTTTTTGTCGCGATGATGCTGCAGAGGAAAACTATGATGGGGCGCGTCTACGGAAAGTGAGGGAAATTGACGTTACTGCTAATTGATCAATTTCCATGTTGGTGGTTAGAGAAGGATGAGACTAGCAAGCCGTCCTTGAGGGAATGTTGCTAGCGGGAAGTGTCGTTCGTAGAAAAAATAGATCTTCCCTATCTTCCCGTAGTTGGGACAAAGACTGTTTGTCTGTTTGAGAGACTTCAGATGATTAAATCTTAACATTAATAACGGCCCTCGGGCTAGCTGAACATGTACTGTGGAGATGCGTCGGCATCTGGTAACCATCATACCCGAAGAATAGGGTCTGCGTGTGGCGAGCCACGGGACAGAAACTGTTGAAATGTTTACTGCCAAGTGCCGCTACAACTGTTTCTTTTTAAGAAGAGCTATGCTATTACTCCACACCTTTGTTAGAAAAAACGTTCATCCCTTGACAGCGGCTACGTTCAACGACTGGTTGTCACCTCGAGCCCAAGCCCACTATCATAAATCTCGAACAAATACAATCGGTTTCAATGGCGACAATTATTTAATTACACCTAAGGTAGAATCTAAATTACGCTGTTAAGGGATTTTGCCGAAGTTCCAGAGGGAAGGCTCCAATGTCCTTTCATCTTCGACATATATTTTTTGTTAATTGCTTATTTCTTAAATTTTCGCTGAAAGATTTCGTATCCTCGTTTCATTTTTCACAATCTTTTTTCCGTTCCTTCGCCATTCTTTCGCTGGATGTCAAATGAGACGTATCGTCTGTTCACAATATAAATGTTCATCTTAATATAATCCTCCTAATTTTAACAAAGATCAAACTCCATAGGACCAAAAATTTTCGTTAGTAACGAAAGTAAGCTGAAGTTAAACTGATCAACCTCATATAAGTCATGTGCAATCCGAAACGAGGGTGGACTATGAGAAAGTATGTGAATAACGTGCAGCTAGTTCGGCTATTGTACATAATTATTATTATTTCGATTTGCCAAATACATATATTCTGCTTATTTTACACTCGATTAATTAATCCCATCAATAAGATAGATGAAAGTGTGGTCAATTACTTTATTTAATTACATCGTTACACAAATTAGTCATTACATTTTCATCTCTTTCCATTTTGCCTACAATCAATTAGTTCTTCTGTTTTCATCGTTTCTGTAAATGAACACGCATGTAAGATAGATATCAGAGATATCATACATTTCATCAGAAATATTATACTGTATGCAACGATTCATTATTAAAAGATTGATACTTAGGTTTTACTACAACAAAAACATTATCGCGACGAAATTCAATCTAATTTTAAATCTAAGACGCTATCGTGTATTGAAAATGTGGCGGATCGGTACCAACAGGACGCCGACAGATCGAGGCATCAACGCGGTTGTCACGGTGGCCGTGGGAATGCAGCGAAAGGATAATTATATCTCACATACCTTAGCCACCGAAACAGTAACTAAGCAGTAACGGAATCCCTATGTGACCGGCATCCAGCGATAACCCCCCCCACAGGAACCAAACCCTTGATATAAAAATACCTCCCAAGTCAGTACTCGACATTCTATTCTGTTCTGTTATAACATTCTGTATCGTTACTCTGTCAGTTTCTAATAAATTTTGTAATGACGATCATAATTGAAATACAAATCTCTCACCTTACTTGCGGAACATGAAATTACCCCGAATCGACATGACACGGTCGTAACTCCTCCCGGGCGATCCGCGGGTACAAACCGTCAACACCAGAGGGCTACTACGACGACAACAAGTCTGTCTGTCTGGCTAGCGGTCGAATATACGGTGTCACGATACAAATACCGCACCTAGCGAAACTCCTTCTACGTCTAAGGCAGGGACTACCGGGTATAGCCTTACTTGACTGATGAGTCCACCGGTAGTCCCGGGACGAAACGCGAATTTTCTTTTCACCCGGCAGCGACTACCAACTACCGCACCGGTATTGGATAACTTATCACACAGGTCTTGGATCCTTCCGCAGTACGAGGAGATATGCATGCTAGGAGTCTTCTCGATCGTGCCCAGTTCCTGCATGCATAAAACAATGTCCATCGACGTAGATCTCCCACGGACATCTTCCAGTGCTTTCCAGAACTCCCCCTCACTGTTTTCAGGACTCTGATATCCCCGAGATACTCGGGGCGAACATGCCGGAAAATGTACACACGTGCTTTGTTATCCATTTTTATACAGTCTGGTCTCAACCTTTCTGCTGTCGTTAATCCTGACTCTACTGCATCCCAGCAGACCAGGAAAACCAACGAAGCTTCCGCATCGCCTTCTAGTATTCATAATTGCCCTTACTCAGGGTCGGATTCATATCCTTGTCCACATTACCCATTTCCTCCTGATCGACCATGGCGTGGTCTCTTCCCGGACAATTTCAGAAAAACACATAACCACAACAAATAAACGTCTTTACTGTCGCAGTTTACTGCCCTGGGCCCATAACCTGTTATTAAATATAGGTTTGGGGTTGAGATATAATTGATTCACACAGATTCAACTTTTGCTTTCTATATTTCACCTCTTCGTACAAAACGTCTGAACACACCGGATACACTTAGATAATTAACACGTGGTCGACTTCTAAGCCAAAAGAGCATCGTTAGAAGTCGTACCAACTTAGCTTGTAGGAACTAGCGATCATACCGACTTAACGTTTCTCAACAAGGGAATATTCTCCTATTTCCTCGAGAAAAAATATAGAAAATATATACATAGTAAATATAGTAGTAATCAATTTCTCTTTCTTGGGCAACCTGCAAATAGCCTAATTATTGTACGATTTTGTTATTCTCATACTTACCTATCTCGGACAGAAAAGTACATATGAACTCTTCTGTATAAATAATGTTTCAACATCTTTAATATATATACGGCTTCCAGTCTTTTAGTATTGCGACAGTATTACGTGTTTTATGATAGTAATTCTAAATTATGAGAAGGGAAAAGCGTAAATAAAAACGTAATATTAATGATACAAAATTAGATAATAGATAACGTTCGAAATCTTAAACTGCTGCCTTGTAAACGTCTTCATCCGTAAGGAATCAGAAATGAAATAACAAATAAAAATAGATAAATGAATGAGTTGAAAAGCTGCACTGATCGATTTCATAAATGGGAAAGTACGCAAAAGTGGTGATGTCAACCGCGTTTGTTGATGTGTTCGTTATTCACCTAAAAGTTCACTATTATTTATGTCATTCTTCTTGCAGAAAATGAGCCGTTTACTGCAAAAATGTTCGCAGTCAAGAAGTTGATTATCAGTTAATCAATGATAAAATAAAAATTCTGTAGGGAATCGAGTGGGCCATTCTTAGCTTCTCTGTTATCCACCGAAAAATTAACGAGTATATCCTGACACCATTCGCGCTCAAAACAGAATAGAAGTTACTGTTCCAAGTCGCGGTGTTGAACCAAATAGGCAAGAATTGAATTACATCATATTTGCATTAATCGGCTCACATGAACTTACGAAGGTAATATTATTATTATATAAGAATATTATTTACGAACCGGATCATATATTAGCTTCTCAAATCGTTGTTCTATCATTTGGTTACATTTCGGCCGGATCAATATAAAAATAGCAGCGATGTGTGAACACGTGCGTATCAGTTTTTCCAGATGGCCTTTGCCCACGAATCCTGTCGCCCCTGTCATAAGAATTCCAGTTCCGGCATAGAATCCCTCGATGGAATTCACATTACGTAATTTTTCATTTATCTCGTTTTCATTAAGCTTTGTATTCATTGTACTAAAATCACAGGGCTTCCCCTCTTTCAACCCAAATATCTGCAAATGAATATGAAAAAATAAATCGGAAAATTAATAAATAAAGAATATCGTACAATTTTATATCTTAAATTTCTATATATGTGTTATGTTAAAAAAAAAAAAATCTCAGGATAATCCGTACTAAAGGAAAAATGATTCAACGATGATAGTTTATTTCGCGAACTGAGCAAATGTGTAATTTTGTCACAATGCAGTTGTAGAGGATTGATCTTATCATGTATCACGAAATACAGTCTAATTGTTTGTGAGCAATTTATTAAAGATATTAAGAACAAAGCACAAGTCCAGGTAATAAGTCTTGCGAAATAAATACGCGCTATCTCAAGAAATTCCGTATATATGTCTGATGCGTCTGTATGCTTATGCTGCGATCGCTGAACTTCCTCGCTCGTCATTTCGTTTCTTTATTTATACTGGTCGGGGGACAGTCGGAAAGTTTGAACTCGACTGCGTTTGACGGTTGAAAGTAGCGGCGACGTTGTTTTGCTCGGAGTTCATTACTCCTTGCAGTACCTGTGACCTAACGGTCATGATACTCCGAACAAAACAACAACAGGATTTGAATTTGTCCTGCTCGCGTGCCGCTACACAGTTCATTTGCTAACTACGCCATTATATGTGTAATCATTAACATTTGACTTCTGATTTCATTAAATATCGATACTATAACAATGTTCCTATTAACATAAAAATGTTTCATTTAAAAGATTTTTCAAATGCTAATGCGTACAAAACGCTATTTAAAAGGAGGAAAAGAGTACAAAAATTCTTGTATAAGAAATATTTCATCTCTATTATCATTCAAATAGCTTGGAATGCTTTAAACGAATATTGTAATATAACTTCCAAGTCGTTTCCTGCAAATTAATATACAGGCTCAATTAATAAAATTTACCACTTTGAAATAATTCACTTTCTGTTGATTTATTCAGAAAATATTTGAAATACAATTTATTGCATTCGAACAAACTGATCAAAAGTATATATTCTGATCTTTTTATGAACTAAATTTTCTGAAATATCAATGTGACCATGAGTTTTTTAAATGATACCGCATATTTTTCTAGTGCTCTGTTGTATCCGCCAAAAACACGAATTCAACGACCTATAACGATTGAAAAACGGGGAATCTTTCATCGATGTTATGCGATATGTAAACGTGTGTGATTGGGGGTGTGCATTATTAGCGGTATGTGTTCCAAATCTTCAGTGGCATGTATGAAATAGCAAGTAAGTGAAGATAGAGCATGTAAAATTTAGAAGCAGTAGGATTTCGAGCGTAAATTAGCAAGTTAAGGGCAATTATGCGTTTTTCCATTAATATACCATGGCAACACTATAATTTTAACAGGTTAGGGACCCAGAATTCAACTATAGACCGTACGTGTGAATTTTTGGAAAGAATAAAGGAAGTTAATGGAACGGTAAGATGGCTCTATTTGGATATCAAGAAATCGAAAAGCTTGGAAACCCAAATTTCTAGTATTTCTGAATAAATAAAGCCCTATAATAATACCAGTCAAACGTACGCACAAGTTGTAAAAATCTCGCATAACAGTACATCGCGGAATCACTTAACCGACAATAATAACAATTATCTAGAACATTTATTACAAAAGTTAGCCGCTCCAATGGCAACTATCTTAAATCTCCTAATGGAACTGCTAACGCTACACAAACTAAACAAAACATAACTCATATCATTGTATGGGACTACAACAGGCTGCACGTAAGATTGCCCGAGCTAAAAGAATACGCATCGAGGAACAAAACGGACATTCTTCTTCTTGCAGATACACACGAAACAAATGAGTCATACTTCAAACTACCATATTGCACATACTGTGGCACTCCTCGCCCGAAATAGCACAGCTCACGGAGGAATTGATAATTTTATCAAAAACAATATAGACCACATACATCTGAGGAGCTGAATGACTTCCTTAAAGTGTTTGAAAATAAATGTTTGATAAATGGAGACTCCAATACTAAACATCATTTCTGGGGTTGACAGACAATAAATAACAAAGGCGTAAAAGTACACCAAAAGATCAGTCCCTTCGACTGGAAGACTCACATTCTGACCGCGAATAATAATAAAATACCCGACATATTGGATATTTCCTGCCACGTGTCGCTCTCCACATGAATCGTAACGTGAGGCAGAAAAGGAATACGTCGAAACTCGCGAATAGCACAAACCACAACTCTGGGCAAGTGGAATTAAAAACAGAAAATTTGAAGGAAATAAAAGATACGACGCGTACAAATATTCTAATATCACAATAAAACAACAAACTTAAAAACATAAAATTATAATATTACTAAACTTAACCTTTTCTTTTTTTTTTTTTTTTTGTACGTGGAGAAATCCTCATGGACACTCCGCTGCTGCAATAATCGCGTAACAGCAGAGTAGTGTCGGACTCCTACCGACTAAAACTCCACGATGACCATCTTATGCGCGTGACAGGGGTGCTCCAGGAACCTCTTATGAATTAACTTCAGTTGCATCCCCTTCTCGCGTTCTCTTGTTCGAGCCGGCTATTGAGTAGGCGTTAGGGGGAGGTCGTTGCCCCTAGTGCTGTCACTTCTTCTGGTCGTAGTCCGTTGGGGTGGTGGCGGGGCGGCTCTGGGTCGTCTGACTGCCATCCTTCTCCATCGTCTTATCCTGCAGGGGTGAAAGTTTTTCTTTCTTTCCCTTTCCGCTCGCTTCTTCGCGAGCATAACTCGCTCGCAGAAGAGGCGGACGGCCTCGTATTCCTGTGACCCTCTCAACATCGCTTCTACAATCGCTGAGGGGGTCAACGTTTCTCCTATGACGTGCCGCAGGGTGTAGCGGGGCAGCTCCCACGCCGGACAGAGCTCCAGGGTGTGCTGCGCTGTGTCCCTGCCCTCTCCGCAGTGGTGGCAGATGTCTGTCGTCTCTCGCCTTATTCTCTTTAGGAACTCGCCGTACACGCCGTGTCCGGTGAGTACTTGTGTCATCCTGAATGTGAGTGGGAGGCCGTGGCGGCTCCTCCATGCCTCCCAGTTTGGTAGGACCGCATCCGCGCCTCGGTGTTCGCTTCTCCCGTTGATTAGTTGGGATCGCCACAGGTTCCACGTGTCCTCCTCGGCGGTTCCTGTGTCGTTTGGAGCCGCCTGCTCGGTGGGGTCTTCTCCCGGGTGCCATTCTCTCCGGCGGGTGTATCTCTTTTTGAGCGCCAGCGCCCGCAGCTCCCACGGGGGGGACGCGGCTAGGGTGGACGCCGACGCGTGAGACACCGTCCGGTATCCCCTAATGATTCTGATGGCGGTCACTCTGTGCAGCCTTCTCAGGAGCAGAATGCTGCGACGGCTTGCCATCAGGTCGTCCGCCCATACTGGGGCCCCGTACATCACTCGTGACCGAACGACGCCCTCGTAAAGTCGGCGCACCGCGTCTCCGGCCCTGCCGATGTTCGGTAGTAGGCCGCACAGAGCATTGGCAGCCGCTGACACCTTCGGGATCAGTGAGTCGAAGTGCGGCTCGAACGTCCACTGGCTGTCGATGGTGAGTCCCAGATACTTCATCTGTGATCCCACCCGGACGGTTTCACCTGCCATGTTTATGCATAGGCCGGGCGGTGGTGTCCCTCGCCTCTTCCTGTCAAAGAACCAGGTGGCCTCCGAATTCGCAGGGGAGACTCTCAGGCCCAGTTCGTTCACGGCATGGGTCGCACAGGCCGTTGGGATTCCGCCAATGCGCAGCGTCTCGTGCCAGCCACGACCCTCCACCAGGATTAGGGTGTCGTCCGCATAGCATACTATGGCCGCGCCTGGGGGTAGCGGGCATCGTAGTACCTCGTCGTACGCAACGTTCCATAGTATGGGGCCCAGCATCGAGCCCTGCGGGACGCCACGCTCGACGGATCGCTTTTCCTCTCCTGCCTTACTGGTGTAACACACCCACCTGTCGTCGAGGTAGACTCGGATCAATCGGACGAGGTAGCTGGGAACCTCGAAGTGCTCCAGGGCCGTCACTATCCTGTCCCATGGCATGGTGTTGAACGCGTTGACGATGTCCAGGGAAACCGCCAGCGCCACGCCTTTCCGGGAGACCATGTCCTCCGCAATCGCTCGTACGCGTCTGACCGCGTCATCGAGCGCCCCTTCCGGAAGCCGTACTGGCTTTCGTGCAAACCTGGCACTTGGCCCGCTATGTGTCGTTCCAAGCGGGCGGCGATTACCCTCTCGAGTAGTTTGCCGACCTCGTCCAGTAGGCATATCGGCCGGTACGCTGACGGCGAGGTCGTCGGTCGGCCCTCTTTATGGAGCAGGACCAGCCTCGCCGTCCGCCACGCCCGGGGATAGACTCCCTCCCTCAGGCATCTTGCGAAGAGGTGCCGGAGTCTGGGGGCCATGACCCCCATCACTTCCCCCCAGATCCGGCCAGGGATTCCGTCCGGGCCCGGTGCCACGTTGCGGGAGGTCATTCTTCTGGTTGCCTCCCATATCTCCTCCTCCGTGACTTCCCAGTCGTCCCTCCACTCCAGCGGTCGTGTCGTTTCCCGTGGCCGTTCCGCCGCTCTGTTTTCTTGTGGGGGAAAGAGCGTTCCGGTGATCCGCGTCAGCAGCGCAGGTTCCATTTCCGCCGTTGTCAGGGGGCCCTTCGCGCGTAGTTTCTGTGTCACCGTCCTTTATGGCCTCCCCCATGGGTCTGACTCGACTGTTTCGACCAGTTCCGACCAGGCACGGTCCTTCGCTTTTTTAATTTCCCTTTGTTGCGAGCGCCGTAGCGCGCGGTACGTCCGGTAGCGCAAGGAGACTTCTTCTTCGTCGCGTCGTCGCCAGCGGCGGGCCCTTAGGTTCTGTCTTCGGGCCCGGACACATCTCGTCCTCAGTTCCGCGATGTCGGGGTTCCACCAGTAAACTGCTCTGCTTCGCACCGTGCCTGGTGTGGCCCGTGGCATGGATGCGTCGCAGATTGCTGTCATGGCTTGGCGGAGGTTCTCGGCCTCCTCTTCTACGTCTGCTTCGGTCGTCGTTGTCGAGGCCTCCCAAGCTCCAAGCTGTTGCTATAGCAGCCGCCCGGAGTAGATCTTCATTCCTCTCCTTTATTTTCCATCTAGGCGGTGGGCGCGTGTGTCTCCCCCTCGGCGGGCCGCGCCCGTCGTTTGTCGTCGGCATTCCAGGTCCAGGTGCGTCCACCTCCATGAATATGTAGAGGTGGTCCGACAGCGTCTCGACCCCTTCGGCCACTCTCCAGCCTGAGATCCGCCTGAATGCCTCGGGGGAGGCCCATGTTATGTCAACAATGGAGCTCCCTCTGCACGTCAGCCCCTGTTCACTAACAGAAGTCCAAGTCCCGCGGCCCAGTTTGATAGCGTGCGGCCGCGCGCGTTGGTCCTGGCGTTCCCCCATTCCGTGGACTGCGCGTTGAAGTCTCCCAGGACGAGCACTTGTCGGGGGAGTCGTCGTCTGACGCAGTCGCCAACTCCGTCTAGGAATTCTTCGAACGCTGCCCGTCCGCTGTGACACGTACACCCCCACCACCATCATCCCTGCCCACTCGACCGCGGCGTACCCGTTGCCGCGTTCCAGCAGGGCTCCGTGGGCGAACGCTCCTGATGTCCAGGTGACGGCAACCATTCCGTCCGTGTCTCCGACCCACTCCGGAGCATCCAGAACTCTGTATGGTTCCGCCACCACCGCTAGGGCGACCGTGCTCTCCCGGATGGTTTGGTGGAGCAGGTCTTGTGCTCGCCTTGACCTTCCCAGGTTAGTCTGGAGGATGCGCATTCTCAGTTCTTTGGTGTTCTTTCCTTGTTTGTGGCTTCCTCCGTGCCTACCTCCTTGTTCGCGGGCTTAAGGTCGCTTTGCGACGGGGAGCCTTTCTCGCTGCCTCTTGCAGCCGTGGATCCGCGGGCGGCTCCTTTCGTTCCTTTCTTCGAGGGGGCGCAGGCCGGTCCCCCCATCCTGTGCACCGACGGTGCTCCAAGCGCCTCGCAGAGCAGGCATTTCGGGCTCGCAGTAGTGCATGCTCTCGCCTGGTACCCTGGTTCGCCGCATCTGAAGCACAGGTGCCCCTTGTCTTCCTTGGCGGTGCAGGTCTTCCCCGTGTGTCCTATCCCAAGGCATCTGTAGCAGTGTAACGGTCTCCGTTCGATGGCTTCGACCTTCGCCGTCGACCAGCCTATGGCGACCTTTCCAGCCTGGACCAGTTTCCTCACTGCACTGGCAGGGCCTCGTATCCATACGGTGCCAAGTCCGTTCCGGGCGGGGCGGATTTCTCCGAGCCGGATGTCCTCCCGCTTGCAGCCGCTCTCCCTCGCCAGGGTGTTCTGGATTTCCGCCTTGGTGGCCGCTATGTCAATCAGGGACACCCTTGCCTCCGCGGCTCGGAAGGGGGTCGCCACGCGGACCTCGTTCGGGTACAGAGCCCGTTTCAGCTGTGCTGCGAGCGCTGCGGCCTTCTCCCTTCCCTGGTCCTCAGGGACCTCTAAGATGACACCTCCAGTGATGGTCTTCCGCATCCTCATCGTGTTGATGCCGAGCTCGGTCAGGGAGACACTGTCCTTGGCCGCAGCCAACACCTCCGCGTAGGATTGGCTCGATTTGTCCGTCAGGGTGATTGTTACCGCTGACGTTCGCGGTGCGCGCAGGAGGGGCCCCCTGCCTCCCCCTCTTCGTGCGTTCTCCAATCCACTCTCCGGAGTTTTCCTCTGGCTCTCCGCCCCTGTCTCGGGGATCAGCTTCGCCGGCTGCTTCTTCCCTGCCTCCTTCTTCTTTCCTCTTCTTTTCCTTCCGACGGTCTGCCATTCGGTGACAGCCGTTCGGCCTCCCTTGGGCGCTGGGGCGCTTGGGGCTCCAGGCTCCATCCCTCTCGTGTTCGCGGCAGGGGCGACCTCCTTTCCTTCTCCTTTTTCTGTTCCCTGCAGTTGTTCCTCCAGTCGGTGCAGCAAGGATCTCATCTCCTCTACAAGGTGCTCGACTGCAGCGAGACGCGCCCTGTAGCTGCTCTCATCCGCGGTGGGGCGCGAGGCCGGTTCTTTTCGGAGTGCCTCTACCGCCGCCTCCAGTGTTGCTATGCGTCCTTGCGCTATAGCGAGTGCGTCGGTGACAGGGTCCGTTCTCCTCACTATCTCTGTCACGCCCGCGGTGGTGGTTCTCGCCGCCTCCTTCAGGGTTTTCCCCTGCGTGCCCTTGTGGCCGCGGGGTGCCTCGGCAGCCTTGGCCACCTCGGCGGCCCGGCGAATCAGTTCGGCTCCTATGTCCGCCGTTGTGGCTGTTCTCATTTCTTCAGCCGGGTCCGCGGGGAGTTCGGGGGATTCGTTGGCCTTCTTTCTCTTCGCTCGGGGTGCTTCTCTGGCGGGGGTTTCCTCCTCCTCTGTTGTTTCCTCAGTCCATATTCCCTCCTTGTCCAGCGTGAAGCGGGAGGGTCCCTCCTTTGGCGGCATCGCCCTCGTCATACTCCTGGTGCTAACGTGCGGCGGCTCCGCAGCCAGTTCCGTTTCCCCCCGTCCCCTAGCGTTTTCCTCTACCTCCTTCTCTTTCGCCATGGTTGCGTCCGTTTCCCCGTTGGGCGGGAAATGTCGCTCGGTCAGCACTCTGCCAGTCGCTGTCACTTTCAAGTGGCCCGCGCAACGCGCTTCGGCGCACGCACCAATATGGCTGCGTCTGGGTAGTTTCTCGAGTAGCCCGTGTAGTCACGCGTCCTAATATGGCTACTCCACCGTCCTAACCTCACACTTGGTTGGTTTCGCTTTAACTCCTCCTTGTCTAAGCCGGACTTCCCGTATCCACACCCGTTTTGCGCTCACAGGCACTAGTCCTCCACTCTGGTTACCTCCCTTGCCCAGGCTCTCCAATTTTCCGGAGATTTCGATTACGCTCGCAGCTCCGTCCTCTCTACGTCTGCCTCCCATGTATCCCCACCACTCACCTCCATTCCGTATTACTAAACTTAACCTAATACTATCGAAATTGAAATAAGGAACGAGGAGACGTAAAACGATGAAAACGCAATCTTAGATCAAAGATAGTACGACACATCATTAGCAGAAATTAAAATTGCAAGAAGAATGCAATAGCAAGGACTTCAAAAAGTGAAAAATTCAAAAACATTTCCACGAAAATCACATCAGTGAAGGAAAAAACCCAAACACTTTTGGAAGGACACCAGCAAAAATGAAGATTGCAGCGTTCGCAGAAATAATTATGTTTTTCGAGCATTCGCAGAGAGACGTGATCGCGAGAAAGCACGTCAACGGGCAAATTCCCGTTACGATTAGATAATCGACGCCACGAAATGATCGATCCCCTGATTTCTATTACGATAATAGGGGTGGTTCAATTGAGGTTACACTGAATTAACAGGTATAAATTAATGTTTATTCCAACAACTTTGTAAAGAATATAATTACACTGATGCGTATGTACAAGTTACGTAAGTGATTGTTTTAAGGATAGAAGCCCGGTAATGACAT
Organism: Bombus vosnesenskii; assembly: GCF_011952255.1. NCBI lineage: Eukaryota > Metazoa > Arthropoda > Insecta > Hymenoptera > Apidae > Bombus > Bombus vosnesenskii. Next base: position 654,622 of record NW_022882941.1, read on the forward strand.
GTTGACTGTTCTAACGATAAAGAATAAGTGAGGTAAAGTAACGATGCTGTGTCGGAAGACAGCTAGTCGTGGGTGGGTCTAATCTACAAGAAAGATCTGATTTGTCAAGGGCAAGGTTTCATTGGGAGAGTGACAATAAGAATACGGTTATTTCCAAAGGAAATATTGCGAAAGTAATAGATGAGGATAATAAACTTACAGCTGTAGCGTTCAAAGAGAATGGGACATATAGAATAAAAAGTATATTGATAGGGAAGAAGCACTTAGTAAACAGCGCCGAACGTAGTGGTATGAGTAAAAAGGAAAGATGGCATAGGATGCTAGGACACGTAAATTTTAAATATTTAGAGATTTTGGGTAAAGAGCAGCTAGTGACTGGCATACCGAATGAATTTGAAAAGGAACTTTTGAAATGTAGGGTGTGTATAGAAAGCAAAATGCATAACTTACCTTTCAAAAATAATCGAACTAAGGCTAAGGAAATAATGGAAATTATTCATACGGACGTATGTGGTCCCTTTAAGACTACCGGATTCAATGGAGAAAAATATTTCATTTCATTTATCGATGATTATAGTAAAATAGCTAGGATCTATTGTATAAAATCAAAAGATGAGGTCTTTGATTCTTTCGTACAGTTCGTAAATGAAGCCGAAAATTTAACGGGCAAGAGGTTAAAAATATTAAGATGCGATAATGGTAAAGAATATTTAAATAATCGAATTTATAAATTTGCTAGGGATAAAGGTATAAGAATAAATAATTGCCCAACATACGTACATGAATTAAACGGGACAGCGGAAAGGTATAATAGAACAGTGATGGAGATGGCGCGTTGCTTGTTAGCGGAAGCGAAAGTACATAAAAGGTACTGGCCGGAAATAGTTTGTACAGCGGTATACTTGAAAAATCGAATATTAGCGAATACTATAGAAAGAAAGACACCTTTTGAAATATTCTTCGGGAGAAAACCAAGTGTTAAAAATCTACATCTATATGGAAGTAAAGTGTTTGTAAGAAGGCCAGAACAAAAAAGAGTTTCCAAATGGGACAAGAAGGCAGATATGGGAATTCTATTAGGATATAGTGAAGTAGGATACAGAGTCTTATTAGGTGGGAAAATAACAATAGCTAGACATGTAGAGGTCATAGAGACAGACACTAAATGTATCGGTTTTGAGGAAAATTCATCAGAGGCAGATAGAAATGATAGCGAAGATAACTATTCATTGGTCGGTATGGATAAGGAAGAGTTAGAAGGTAGGAAAGATGAAAATAATAGTAGTATTGAAAGCTCAAACACTCCTAGGAGATCTACACGTATTAAGAAAACTCCAGTAAGGTATCCAGAAAAGGAAAATATTTGCGAGATGCATGCAAATTATTGTAAAGTAGATATCCCTCGTACATTTGAGGAGGCGATTTGTTGCGAAAATAATGAAGTTTGGAAACAGGCTATGGATAAGGAAATAGAATGTCTCTATAAGAATAAAACTTGGAAATTGGTAGAAAGGGTAAAAGGCAAAGAAGTATTAGATGTGAAATGGGTTTACACGAAAAAATCAGAGGACAGGTATAAGGCTAGATTAGTGGTAAGGGGATTTCAACAAAGAAACGTAGCCGATGACATATATTCTCCAGTGGCGAGTAATCAGACCTTTAAGATATTGCTATCATATTGTTGTCAAAATGGATTAATAATTGAGCAAATGGATGTAGAAACTGCCTTTTTAAATGGTGAAGTAAGCTCGGAGGTATATGTAAATCAACCAAAGGGATATGCGGACGGAACGAATAGAGTTTGTAAATTATCGAAAGCGCTTTATGGGTTAAAAGAAAGTCCGAGGGACTGGTATGAGTGTTTTGATAAGTATGTGACGAGATTAGGTTTTAAGAAGAACAATATAGAGCTGTGCCTATATACTTATGGAGAGGGAGAAAATGTTGTTTATTTGTTAATATACGTAGACGATTTGTTGATTTGTAGTAAAAACAAAGGGAAGATACAAAGTGTAAAAAAATTATTAACTGATAAATTTGAAATGAAAGATTTAGGTGAAGTAAAAGAATATCTTGGAATAAATATAGAGTATGATTATTTAAAAAATGAAATGAGATTAAGCCAAAAGAAATACATAGAATCATTAGCAAACAAATATAAATTACATAACAGCAAATTGTACTGTACACCTATGGAGACCAACTTAAAAATTGAAAAAGCTGAGATAAATAGAGAGGACGTTGGATACAAGAATTTAATTGGCGCATTGCTGTATATTAGTGTAAATACCAGACCCGATATAAGTTATAGTGTGAATTATCTGAGTAGATTTCAAGATTGTTGTAACGAGACACATTTTAAATATGCCTTGCGAATATTGAAATATTTGTACCGGACTAGAGATTTAGGGCTACATTATAAAAGAAATGAAAAGTGCGAAACGATAGATTGTTATGTGGACGCTGATTGGGCAGGAGATCATATAGATAGGAAATCGACTTCTGGGTATGTAATTAGATTGTATGGAAATGTAATTGGATGGAAGTCTAAGAAACAAAGGTGTGTGACAAAAGCCTCGACGTATGCAGAGTATGTTGCTCTATCGGAAGCGGTGAGCGAAGTAATGACTATCAGAGAACTAATGAAAATCTTCGATGTAAATGTAGACGATAACCCTGTAAAAATCTATGAGGATAACTCTGGAGTAATGAGTATAGCAAAATACGGAACTTTTACAAAAAATTCTAAACACATCGAAGTTCATTACCACTACGTTCACGAGTACGTAAAGGAAAATAAGATAAACATAATAAAAGTAAGTACAGAAGAAAACACTGCGGATATTTTTACGAAGGCACTGTGTAGAGAGAAATTTGAAAGGTTTAGGTCATGGATGAATGTAAAATAAGAGAAATGTAAATAAAGCGATAAATGTTAAATATTTTGTTAATTCGACAAGTTGTAAATAAAATTAAGTGTACAGTATAAATGTAAGGAGGCGTGTTAGGGAAGTGATACATTTACACTGTACATGAGAGTGTGTGTGTAAGGGTTAGAGGGCGTCAAGGACTTAGTGGAGACAAAAGACTGTTGCCAGATGTTAGAAGAATCTAGGATAGTCGGTTGGCGACCAGCGTGCGTGCAAGACGTTCTTCAGAGAGTAATATAGATGTATAACTGTTGAGTGGGAAATATAGTCAATAATTTGTATTCCCAAATCCTCGAATTTCCTAAACACGGATGGCAACTACTACTTAGTTAGTTATTTAGCAACTAGTTCGATACCAAATTTGTCAGGTTTACTGGGCATTTACCGAATAAATTTACACCTTGCTTTTGCCAAAAACAATCGTTCATCAACAGTAATATATGATCCTGGTTTATAATATTTTTGACTGTGCTTAATAGTTAAGTCGATTAATAACTCATAACCATTGAATTCTTCGTGATTTTATTAGTATAGAACATGTTATTAAATATCGTCGATATTTCACATCTCACTGGTTCGTGACAGTTGTAAAATTTTTCATGTTCACATACTTGTGTCACTACTACGCGGCCAATCTAGTCTAGCACACAAAATTATACATATCTCAATAATAGCTTACTCTTCTCCGCCCAATCAGACGAGTTAGTACACGTAAACAAAACTATTATTCAATTATTATTATTTCAATTATAGCCCGCTTTCCTCACACACTTTAATTTAAGAACTGTTCTCAAGCAAGCAAGAATTCTGGTACTTTATTTTGCTATAAACTGGATGATAATTATACCTGTATATACCAACATAAACATGCATCAATATACCTGCTTATACCAATCTATAGTTGTAAATGAGGTACAAATTATTTTCTCTTTCCTCGAATTATTTAAAAACGTCTGTTGGAATACAACGATATTACACACATAGACACATATAATCTTATACAGACACCTACACGGGCATTTGAGCAGGACACTTACACAGGTCATACTCACTGCTATATAGAGAGTGAGATTCAAAATCTTCTAAGGGACCATGGGTCACTACGTACAGTCAGTCTGAGAGTAACTGGCCAACTGTCAACAATCCATAAATTCTTTACCTGCACACTTTGTTAATTATACCATATCACTCACTTATATTTTAAATACATTTGGTTCTGTAATTCTGTTTAATAAATATCACCTAATATTATTTCAACATAAACATTGTGTCTTCCACAGATTATTTATCTTAACTTTAAGATTAAATTCTAACAACGTCATTAATCAAAAAAATCTTTTAACGTGCATCATAAATATACGTATGTTCTCAATTCATACATATACATAAATGTACCATGTAGGTAGATGAAGTTGAGCAAAGTGCAACATTTATTATCTCACAGCTAATAAGCTGTTCCGTATACTTCCTTAAAGTATCCATTGTAGAGATTTGAAAACCAATGCCGGCACATACGCTGGCACAGGCTTTCGGCGGAGTTCACTACAGTAGGGAAGGTTGTTCTTCACGAATATCGCGGCTATTAAGCGAGTCTACCTCTTATATGTATAGAAAAAAGTTATTCGAAATGTTGAGCTTTCCAACATATCTAAAAGTCATCAAAAGCGGTGTCTAGTCAGCTTTTTACAATTTAACAAAAAGATTAAAAAATGCTTTTATCCGGTAAATAACTTTCGTACTCTGTTTTATCATTTACAGACTGCATAGTAATTATGTTACAAAATTATAAATGCTTATGTCAACTTATACTTGCAAATATGCCATAAATTATTCTCCTTTGTAGATCATTCTATATTCTTCTTCCTGCATTAACGTCAGACAATTTCACCGCGTAGTAGTGACACAAGTATGTGAACATGAAAAATTTTACAACTGTCACGAACCAGTGAGATGTGAAATATCGACGATATTTAATAACATGTTCTATACTAATAAAATCACGAAGAATTCAATGGTTATGAGTTATTAATCGACTTAACTATTAAGCACAGTCAAAAATATTATAAACCAGGATCATATATTACTGTTGATGAACGATTGTTTTTGGCAAAAGCAAGGTGTAAATTTATTCGGTAAATGCCCAGTAAACCTGACAAATTTGGTATCGAACTAGTTGCTAAATAACTAACTAAGTAGTAGTTGCCATCCGTGTTTAGGAAATTCGAGGATTTGGGAATACAAATTATTTACTATATTTCCCACACAACAGTTATACATCTATATTACTCTCTGAAGAACGTCTTGCACGCACGCTGGTCGCCAACCGACTATCCTAGATTCTTCTAACATCTGGCAACAGTCTTTTGTCTCCACTAAGACCTTGACGCCCTCTAACCCTTACACACACACTCTCATGTACAGTGTAAATGTATCACTTCCCTAACAATCCGATGTAAATAGCAAATATATCATAAACAGTTTTCCATATTTGGGAAAAGATAGGGAGAAAACCTTTATTTTCGTTTGGAGAGTTTGTCACTGTAAAATTAGTAGCACATTAGTATACAGGGCGTGGATGAAATTTAATCGCGGAAAATTTCTTTACAAGCATGTCGATAGCGACTGATGTTAGCAAAAAATTACGGTTTTTGGAACAATTCGAACAAACAGAACGGAGTTGTTAAAATTGGCAAAACAGACAAATCACAATATGACACGCTTGTCAACAAAATTATATTGTTCAGACAACTGTACTCTGACAATTTGCAAATCTAAACCAAGTAAAATAGCACAGATTTTTGGTAGAAATACAAGAAAAAATAATGTTCATGCACCGGAGATTATTAGACTATATAATAGTATCAAATTCAGTGTAGGAATGTAGGAAGAAAAACTTTCGGGGCAAGCATTTTCACTTGAGTTGAGAGAAGAACTTACCACCGAATATGAAAAAGAGTAATAGCTACGCAAAGGAGAACCAGCAAAACCAGTAAAAAATACAAGTACCGGTTCACGCGAACAGAAAATATGCATGATAAGATATGTGAAAAACAGTGAGACTAACAATATTATATAGACTAACAGTGAGACTATAATTTGTAAAAAGTGCGGCGAAAGAAAATGAAATATACATTATTTCTTTCTGAATGAAAGGAACTATATTTTTTACTGTCAAATTAGGTATTATATTCATTCTATACTAGGAAATATAGTTGCTTTAAAGACCGGTCATTTGACCGGCCACGGTTGGAATAGGTACACGTGGAGTGTATCAATGTTATATAAGTTTGAAAGCTATATAATTCTAACATAGATTCCTTACAAAGAGAAATTGGAAATTTGCAATGTAAATAATTATCAATCGTTCAATTATTGCAGTTCGCGAGATACAAATATTCTTGCGATTTACTGTATTTGGATATTCTTCGTGCAATCATCAACGTGGACGGACGTCAAAGTGAAACCACGCGAGTTTGGCATTTCTATATATACAGAACGAACTGTCAACGCGAGTATCTTGAACTAGTTCGATTATTTGCTTACGCTGCTGGAATAAGAAGCACGGAAGGGTCCTTTTCGCGCGGTAAGTGCCACTTGTTAAACATTGCCACTTGGAACCGATACGAACAGGCATGAAACGGGCTGTCTCAGGAGAAGTATTCTTGCATTATTATAAAGAAATAGATATAGTAATATATTGATGCAAAGTGAGTTTGTTGTCAAAGCGAAGTGAAGAATGACGACATTTTGTTGAATTTGTTTGTGGTGCTGTGTTACGATTTAATTTCAGACTGCCTGTTTGCAGAGGTACCTTCCAAATATTTTCCAACATTTATTTTGACTTTACTTTGACTTTTACTTTGACTTTATTTACTGCCAATTTTATTCGTTAACGTTTGAGTATTTTTGTGGGTGGGTGTGAGTTTGTATAGATTATGTATAATAAACGGACAAGTAACGTTTCCTTCTGACACAGCTGCTTCAATTACGCGAATGTCAGAGGTGGTGCCTTAGATTTTCACATAGAAATATCTGTTGTTTGTGTATTAGTACATACAGTGAGGTGGACAAAAGGAGTTGTATTTTTTCTAGTAGTTTCTGATGTCTAGCACCGTTGATGTCACTCAACATCAACATCAACAAAGAGTGGAGTGCAATATTTCTTTCCATCTGGTGCTCGTAGTATTTGTTCGATCATGCGATAGGTTTGTTCAATAGTGTTGTGCTATCTTCGGAATCCAAATTCATGACTTTGCGGTTGAGTCCCTTGCTGTTGACAATACTACTGATTTTTGTGTATATTTCCTTCTCAACTATTGTTGATAGAATTGACAATAGTGAAAGGACTTTTATTAGTGAAGACTTCTTGGAGGTTATCAGCCATAACCCTTCGTTTGTTCTTCGTGTGATCTTTCCCATGTTCCTGTTGGAGTTTTGATTGGCCTTGCAGCTTGTATTGGTCTTGTTCTTTTTTGGTCGCTTTCCATAAGGAGTAATGTGATATTTCGGTGGTATTAAGGTTCAGGATGTATTTTCTAAATTCTTTATTATCGTAATTACGTATTTCCGCTTTTATGTATAGCCGATCGCAATCCTGGAATATCATTCTAAGTTAGTATAGTTGTTGGAAGACTGACTATATGAATCGTTGATGATTAATAAATGCTCGATTTTACTTCTTCACGTTACTCAAAGACTGGAATAAAAACAACAACTTGGCTTCGCAAAGATTACTGTTCTTCTAAATATGGTATTAACTCTTAAATCATTTCTTTATTTCTTATTCAATTTCAAGAAAACTGACTGCCTCTCAACTGAAAAACTGACTAACTCCAAGTTTATACTAAAAACTATCATGGGATAATTGTCATGTGACAATCCATGAATATGCGGAATTTCTATTCCTTTTTTAATATTTATTAAAATTACAATCAATTCTCGCGTTTAGAATTTTCAGTAATGTTTCTGGCATGGCGCAGTAACATGGCTAATTATTTTTAATAAGTTATTACTTATTATAGATAAGTATAATTTGTACGTAAGTATTGTACATAAGTAGATGTTACTTAATTTAAATAACTAGTTGAATCTATCGTTTAGGTCTAACGGGTAGTGTCTCTTCAGCCTGCGGATCTCGTCCGTTGTGTCAACTAGTCCAGTGATTAGGGGGTTTCGGTGTTTGTTGATTCTTTTGCTATATCTGTCGCTATATTTTGCTATTTCCTCTTTGACAGTGGGTATCTTGAGGTCGCGGTGTATTGTTTCGTTGGTGTCATACCAAGGTGCATCAATTAGGGATCTTAGCGTTTTCGATTGGAAACGTTGAAGTATTTCAATGTTGGAGTTATAGTTCTGCCCGAGCAGCCGAGCTAAACGGGCGTGTAAAACAGTGCTTCAGAGAAAATGCGGCAAGTGGGGAAGAAAAAGTTAAGAACGGCTACGCCCATAGCTAAATGATGGAAACCCGTGTCTTCTATTAAGAAGACAAGCAAACCTACCATGGAAAATATTGCACCAATAAAAATTATAAACAAACAAGATCAATACTACATATACAAAACAACAGATACATCAAAAACAAGTCAACCAACAGACCAAGGACAGGACTGCTCAGCCACAATAGAAGTTGACATTAAAATCAACAAAGTAACAACTCAACAGGACGAAAGCTGGAAGGTAGCCAGCTATAACGAAAAAAGACAGATAACAGATAATCTAGATACGGAAAAGCAGCGACGGCTGCAAGAATTACCGCTAAGAAACTCCTTCAGCTCGCTAAGAAAAGAATTAGACGACGACCCAACAAGCAATACCACAACTCAATCAACACACATTACAAAACCTCCAACAATATTTGTTGAGGCGCAAATAATAGACCCGCTTATTGATCAACTTAACAACATTGTTGGAAAGGATAACTACACAATAAAACAAACAAAATTAGAACAGGTAAAAATCCAAACAAACACACCAGAAAATTATAGGAAAGTTATAAAAGAATTAAGGGGAAAAAATGCTATATACCACACCTACCAACTCAAAACGGGAAGGAGCTACAAAGTAGTTATAAGAGGACTGCATCCAAAAATTAACACAAAAAAACTATGTGACGAATTAGCAAATATTGGCCACCAAACAACATATATAAACAATATTACAAGGTACGATACGAAGCAACCACTACCGCTATTCTTAATAGAATTAGAACCTAAAAATAACAACAAGGAAATTTTCGATATTAAAAAAATTTTAAACACATTAATCACAGTCGAGCCACCCAGGCACAAAAAAGACATACCACAATGCATGAGGTGTCAACAATATAGACACACTAAAAATTACTGCAACAGGAATCCCGCGTGTGTCAAATGCGCAGGAAAGCACCTAACAGCGAACTGCCCATACACGGAAAAAATAAATGATGTAAAATGTTATAATTGCGGTGGGAATCACCCAGCTATTTACAAAGGCTGTTTAGCAAGAAAATAACTTCAAGGTAAACTTTTTCCGCCGCTTCGTAACAGGACACACAACAATTTCCACACGCAACAGAACAACACAGAATCTATGTCAACACCAAATGCACAGCATGTAATGAACAATAACCACACTAATACCAACACCGTTAGAAACCGAAGCTACGCGCAAGCAGTCAACCGGTCGTCACCCTTAGATAATCAAAAACAGAATAATCACAGCAACGGCGCTACAGAAATCAAAGAGTTAGTAAAACATCCCATAAAAATCACCGAAATACTCACAAAAATGATAAGCGAACAAAACGAACTCCTCAGACAGCAAACACAGCAGATAACGGTCATGCTACAATCACTTACTAACATGATGAGAAAAAATAAAAATAGACACGCTTAAAATAGCAGCTTGGAACTATAACGGCCTACAACCAAGGGCCCTAGAAACTAAAACATTCCTGTATAGCAATAACATCGATATACTACTCGTTTCAGAAACACATCTCACAATAAAAAGCTATATAAAAATAACGCACTACACCATATACGGCACCAAGCATCCCTCAGGGAAAGCACGCGGAGGGATGGCAGTAGTAATAAAAAAACGACATTAAACATCACCTACACAGCCAGGTCAGTAAGGAACATATACAAGCAACCACCGTTACTGTACAGACTAGCAGCAACAAACTGCAGTTTTCAACAGTATACGTACCGCCGCGACACAAAATTACATCGCAAATGTGGGAAGAGTACTTTCGACACTTAGGTGACAAGTATATTGCAGCTCGAGACTATAACTCAAAGCACACACTATGGGGATCAAGAATCACCACACCTCGAGGCAGAACCTTGGAAAAATACATTAGAAATAATAACCTCAATATATTATCCACAGGAAGACCGACATACTGGCCGACAGACCTGAGGAAAATACCTGACCTGCTAGATTTTGCAGTTACAAAGGGACTAAACGCAAATAAACTAAACATAGCACCCAGCCTCGAGCTTACCTCCGACCATAATAATTACATACCGAAACAAACCAATACTTTACAGCAGCACAGAGACGCTATGCAATAAAACCACCAAATGGCAAATATTCAAAGAAATAATAGAGAGTAAAATCAGCTGCAACATCCCACTGAAAGCACCTGAACACATCGATCAAGCAGTAACAACACTCACAGAAACTATCGAAGAAGCAGCAAGGGCAACCACTATACCTGAAACAACCAACAGACAAACAAAAACGGTTCCACTAGACATCCTCGAAAAAATTAGAGAAAAAAGAAAAGCGAAAGCAAAATGGCAAAAACATAGAACAAAAGAAAATAAAAAACACCTAAACAAATTTGCAAAGGAAATAAAGAATAAAATAAAAGGACACAACAACAACGAGTTCACAAAGTTCATAGAGTCACTATCTGCACACGAGAACTACAACTACTCCCTATGGAAAGCCACAAAAAAATAAAGAAGACAATAAAAATGGTACCAGCAATCAGAAGAGCAGATAACACATGGGAAAGAAGCAACGAAGAGCAAGCTGAAGAATTTTTCAACCACCTATGCAACACATTCAATCCACATAACATCAACAACAGCAACCACAATAGTCATACGGACGAGGATGCGCTAACCACTAATACACCAACTGACAATCACTACACCATACCCAAAGCAACAGCACAAGAAATCAGAAACATAATTGAGAAAACAAAAAATAATAAAGCACCAGGAATCGACCTAATTAACGGCAAAATCTTGAAAAACCTTCCGCCAAAAGCGATAAGACAAATCATAATAATAGTTAACGCAATACTAAGAATACAATACTTTCCAAAAACTTGGAAACTGGCACAAATCATAATGATACCCAAACCAGGCAAGGACCCACACGAAACCAAGTCCTACCCACCAATCTCACTACTTCCGGTGTTCTCTAAGATACTAGAAAAAATAATCTACGACCGGATAAAACCCATAATAGAGAAGAATCAACTAATACCGGATCACCAATTCGGATTCAGAAACAAACAGCCCACAATGGAACAAACGCACAGACTCGCCAATGAAATCCTACAGGCGCTGGAAACAAAACAATACTGCACGGCACTCTTTATGGACATTGAAAAAGCATTCGATAAAATAAACCACACTAGCCTACTACAATCAATCAGGAAACAGTTCCCGGGGCAGATATACCAATTAATCAAATCATACCTAAACAGCAGAAGCTTCATAGTAAAAATCAAAGACACATACTCTGAAGTTAAAGAAATCAAGGCAGGAGTTCCGCAAGGAAGCGTCCTAGGACCAATTTTATACACATTATACACGGCAAACATACCAACAACTAACAATAGCAAAATACTCACATTCGCGGATGACAGCTGTACTAGTCAGGCATACTAACCCTGCAACAGCAGTTACATTACTACAAGAACATATCACAAAAATAGAAAAGTGGCTTCAAGCAAAACAAATTAAAGCAAACCCCGATAAATGCAAACACATTACATTCACACTGCGAAAACGGAAACCACCAAACATTGTACTAAACGGCACACGCATAATACAAACAAGGCAAGTCAAATACCTAGGACTCCACTTAGATACACGACTCACATGAAAACAGCATATTAAAGCAACAATAGACAAAATACAGATGGCAAGGAGACAGATGTACTGGCTAACAAGTCGAAAATCCAAACTAAGCATAGAAAACAAACTAAAAATATATAAAATGGTCATAAAACCAATCTGGACCTACGGAATAGCACTATGGGAACAGCAGCAATGAGCCATATAACCAAAAAAGAGGCAACGCAATCGAAAATACTCAGAACAATAGTAAACGCGCCATGGTACGTCAGGAACGAGGACATTCGGTAAGACCTGGGAATACCAACGGTCAAGGAGGCGATTAACAAAAGTGCAAGAAGGCACGGAGAAAGAATAGCAACGCACCCAAACCGACTGGCAGCGGAAACGGTCGACACATCAAGCATAAAAAGAAGATTAAAAAGGAAACACCCAACAGATCTCACAAAGGACATAACCTAACAAACACGATGATGGTACCCCGCTGGGGGTATCCACCCACATGATATATTAGTATGCCGCTATAATACTTTACCAAATGTCGTACTGGACAAATTGTAAAATTTAAATAAATAAATAAAAAAAAAATCTGTCCGAGTTATGTTTTTATTACCGGAAGTAAGTGCATACAGGGGTTTCATTACAACTGTGATAAACTCTAGACTATAGTATTGGGGATTTTCCCAAAATTTCCAAAATGAAGGCCCCGGTGTCTTTTCATCTCCGACATATATAAGCGCTTGTGGTTTATGATTACGTGGACATTTCTGAAAGGAATGTAATCCTAGCTTTTTTTTTAAATAATAGATTCTGAACCTCATAATAGATAAATAGACTTTGCAGGCGCATAATTGGAATTACATTTAAGCTACAAATTATCTACATAGGTTACTTTGATTTAAACACACAGCCTCAGTAAGGTATACTTTGGATTGCATATTTATATATAAATGTATCTTGCATTAACACTTCAAGCAAGGAAAATAAAGTAACAAGTAAAGATATTCAAGATTTACTGCCAAGGCGATCAAAAAGATCAAATAAAGGAGTTCCTCCCGATAGGTACATGGGAGTACTAAACATGACAGTTAGCCTAGGAGAGCCAAAGGATCGAAAGGATGCATTATCAAGGCCAGATGCAGAACTGTGGATAAAGGCGATGAACGAGGAAATGGATTCAATAAAAAATAACAAGACTTGGAGCCTTGTAATTCCACCTAAAGAGCGAAAGGTTATTGGATGTAAATGCGTATACAAGATAAAAAGAAACACCGAAGGCAAAATTGTAAAATATAAGGCAAGACTCATCACAAAAGGTTTTTCACAAAAATTTGGAAAGGATTACGACGAGGTGTTTGCGGCAGTAGTAAGGCATGCTACATTCAAAGCGGTGATTTTTAACAATTGCTGGTTTTATTAATATTATGTGAACATTGAGTCTAACTTATGCTCATGTCTGCGAGTTATCGAACGTTCGAAAAATCACGCAACGTAACGATTCGTTTGAAAATGTTTCTCTTTCCTTCGCATGACTGCTGCCAGCATTATCAAAAGACTTTCAATAAAGGAATTGTGCAAACATCATTTGTCTTCGTTAGTTGTAAGCACTGACTAGTGATACCTGATTGTACGATTTTAAGGCGTCAGTTATTTGAAATTTTTCATTTTATTTAAATTATCTTGACGTACTGGATTAGCGATGTTACTTCTATGGAGACTGTATAATATAAGTAAAAAAGGAAGTGTTAAATGTATCATTGTTATTAAGCAAACATAAGTAACATTTATCTGGTATAATGATGATTAAGTTGTCCTAGAAAAAATATGCTTTGTTTAGTAACTTGGTAATGTTTTTGACGAAGCAATTCGTGTTTAGTTTCACCTCAATTTCATATACGAAAATAACACAATCTGTATTTTAAGAGACGTGGACGATTTCAAACGATTACATGCAATTACGTATACAAGTTGCTACATAGAACAGGAAGCTCAGGATAAATTTCGAAAGTAGCTAGTTACAATGTTCTATCGCAAGAAGGCAGACAATGGCTCGACCCATGTGAACGGGCAGCTTTTTTTCACATGTTTATCCAGTCGTGCGATAAACCTCGTGCTATCATGTGAAGTGTGAAATACAGGTTAGCGTGTATACCGCGGCGTATACTTTAAACACTGATTAAAATCTAATATAACAGTTTCAAAATTTTCGTTGAAATCACAATACGTTAATAGTAAATTTATAATCATGGCGGTACGTGTACAGTTTGAAAATAACAACGAAGTGGGTGTGTTTTCCAGGTTAACAAATTCTTATTGTCTGGTAGCAATCGGTAGTTCCGAGAATTTTTATAGGTATCAATAAGAATGAGTCATTATCACTTTATCTTCAACCATACTTAAACTTATGTTGTGCAATACAATAATTTTTACCAGCAACTTGACATAACCTTGACATAACCTTGCATTGTCAACATGCGTTGACATAACACGTATTATGTTTCTATAATTCATAAAACAAATATTATTGTTAATTACAGTGAATTTGAGGCAGAATTAGCTGAAACCATACCTGTAATTCACGCGTCAGTTGCAAGATGTCGTATAATTGGTCGATTATGCGTAGGTAAGCACGATATGAGGGTTCTAATCTCTAAAGTGAGGTGTATGTGTTGTCCGTGATAATTGTAGATGCTGGCTGTAGATGTCGCTGATGGGGTACTGCTGATTTTCTTCCGTTTTTGATGCGTAAAAGAAAAATCGGATTCCGGTCGCCGGGATTCGAACCCGGGTCCCGAACGTTTGTAACCTAAGACGCTTTTTTTTTACAATGTTTATTGACCAGTAGATTAGTGTTACATTGGTATGTTGTTCACAATAAACAATGAACTTCGGTTGTGGGATGGTTTAGGTAAAAGTACCGATACATGACAGTACGATATTTTGTGTGTCGGAATTACATTTTTTTAGCTTTGCAATATATAAATTATATTTAAGTCACTGTAGAGCGGTGCTTATATACGATATTGTTTTCTTCTTTCTATCTCTGTCCTGAAAACTTGGTCGCAAAAACAGGACAGTCTATTTGGTTTCGGAGGGGCTGTGGGATTTTGGGAAGGGGTCGGAGAGGGTGGACGGGGAGGGAAAGAGAGGGGTGTCCTGTAGAATTATTTACAATATATACAATGTTTACAATATTTACACTATTTTACATGGTAGGAGATTTGAGCATTGTCGTTTTGAGGCTCTTTCTCTTGTTATCTTTTTTTATTATGGTTTCGGTATTCACCAATATTTTTTTATGTTTTTTCTGTGATTGTCTTCTGTGTCTTTTTGGGGAAGGGCCATGTTGTATTTCCACCTAGTGTCTACGGTCTGTTCATTTAAGTTTTTCTCGCAGAGTATTGTTCTAATTCCTATTTTTCTTTTTATATAGTAGATTATTGGGATATTATTTTGGTCTTAGAGATATTTTCTTTCGTCTAGGAATAAAAATGTTTCGGGGGGATGTAACCTGTTGTCAGTATATTTTTGTAATGTGAATCGTTTGGAAATAAGAAATCGAAGATTAAACTATTTTCTTTTATCTTTGCAGCTTGCGCGTACTGGTTTCTTGTTAGTTTTAAGGTGTGACAGTCGATGCGGTGAATGTTGGCTAGGTCGTATATTGTTTCGTTTTTTACATATTTTTTGAATCCGCTGTGTTCGGATCTGTATGTGCTCAGGCAAGCCCTGATGCATTTTCTTTCTAATATACAAATTTTTTCCATTAGGGAAGCTGATATGTTGTACCACATTGGGCAGCCGTAGATTATGATCGGTCTAATTAGTGCTTGGTAGCACAGGATTTTTACTTTGCCGTTGAGATGTTTGGAGTAGAATAATCTTTTTGTTTTCCAGAATATTTTGCTGGCTTTGGAGAGTTGAATTTCGATGTGCTGTTTGTAGTTTAATTTTTCGTCTATATTTATACCTAGATATTTTACGCAGTTTTTGTGTGGTATGAGCTCCCCTTCGTTTGCTTTTTCTCTTAGTTGAAATTTTTTACAGTGTTCTCTTTCTATTGGACCGATTTCACTTGATTTGGGTCTAAACAATATGGTTTTGTATTTGCTTGCATTAATTTTTAGTTTCCATGTATAATAGTAATCGTTAATTTTGTCAAAAAGTTCTTGGAGTTCTGTTCTGGTTTTGCGGCCTGTTACGTAGATGATTAGGTCATCTACGAAGGCTGTGGAGCGTTTATGGGTGGATGTATTGAGATTAGAGAGGTTTAGTATGTCGCTGTTGTAAATGAAAAGTAGCCGAGAATTTACTGTTCCTTGTTGTAGACCGTTTTCTATGGAGAATTCTTTGCTTGATGTGTGTGAATCTTCGATCATTACGAATGTTCTGCTTGTGATCATGTCCCAGACTATTTTAAATATATATTATGGAAAGTTTTTCTTAATCATTTTGTATGTAAGACCTGGGATCCAGACTGTGTCGAAAGCTTTTTCGAGGTCTATTAAGCAGGCGGCTACTCGTTGCTTTGCGTTTAACGCCCAGCAGATATCCGACGTTAGTTTATTTATTGCGTGGATTGTGGCACAAATGCCGGAAGCCGAATTGATATCCTGGGATTACATTATTTTTTGCGCAGAAGAAGGCTAGGGGGTTGCTTATGACTATTTCGAATATTTTGCTTATGTTGGGAAGAAGGCTTATAAGTCGTAGGTTTGCAGGTGATGTACCGCCTTTATTTTTTTTTTTTTTTTTTTGTAATGGCTATTAATTTGGCTTTTTTGCATTTTCTGGGGAAATACGTGTTATTTAGCGCATTGTTGAATAGTACTGTGTAGTACCATTTTAGTTTGTCAGATAAGCGTTTCAGCAAATGTTTGGTATGCCATTGAAGCCGAAATGTTCTTAGTTGTTTATTTTGGAGAAGATTATACTTAGTTGGTGGAATTTGTAAAGTAGTTTGTTTCTGGTTCTGGTTATTTGGGGGTGTTCGAGGTGTTTTCGTTTGAGAATGTGCAGACTGTTTTGTTTAGCGCTATGTCTTCTATTTTATTTTTGAGTTTGTTTGTTTCGGCGATGATAAATCTGTTAAGTTGTTCTCGACCCATGTGGTCGTTTTGTGTGTGTGTTTTGGAAAAGTGGGTGCCGATAATGTCTAGTTTTTCCGTTGTTTTAGATATTACGAAGTTATCCTCGGTGTCTTTGTTGGTGTTGTGTATCGCTATACCTGCTTCTTGGATGAGGGAGGCTTCTTCTGGGGGCAGTTTCAGAGGCGGGATGGAGTTTTGTTCTTTTGGTCTGAAAATTTGATTTATATGCGGGAACATGCTAGCAGAGTCTTTTTTGGAGATATTTTTTATTTTGTTTGTCCAATATTGATTTATAGAGTTTGCGAATTCTTGTTTCAATTGCGATTTTATTTTGTATAGCAGGTACTTTAGGAATTCTAAGTATTCCCTTTTATCGCAAGAATAGTTGTATATTATATTGTTTAATTCGGATGGTATGTAGCTTTTGTCTCGTTGTAATTTTTTTATTTTATTGTTGATATAGGGCTCGCAAGAATTTTTTTCTTTTAAGTTTGGTATGGATTCTTGAAGAGCGATTTGTATGTGTTTTTCTATTTCGTCTATGAATGAGTCGATTTGTCTGTTTGTTAGGTTGACGTTATTGTAGATTTTTAGGTCGCAGTTGTGTTCGAGTAGATTTTGGAACGTTTTCCAGTCTGTCTTTTTGTAATTTAACCTGGGTGTTTCGGTCTGTGTTTCAAGTGTTAGGAAGTCAGATGTATTCTTATTTATCTGAAATGCTATGGTGTTATGGTCGCTGTCATAATCTAGGGTTTTGAGAGTGTTATTTGGTCGTAAATTTTGGAATTTTAGTCGCGCGTCTGCTAGGTATATGACCAGGTATGAGCCTCCTTTTGGATAAGAGGGTAGCTCGGAGCTGTAAAGGTTTGTTTTGTAATGTATGCTTTTATTGTCTAGCCAGTTTCTAAGGAAGTTTCCTCTCGTGTTCTTTAGTTCATTTTTCCAGCTTGTATGTTTTGTATTAAGGTTGTCAGCTGTTATATAGTAGTTTTCCTGTTCGTCGAGCTATAAAAATTCAAAGAGATTGTTGAATTCGTCGTTAAATTCTTTCTGGTTTCCGTAGGTTACGTAGGCTGCAGTGATGAATAAATTTTCCTTATTGCTTATTTTTATTTTTATGATCGTTGTTTCTAGGATTTTGAAACTTGTTGCTTTGTCGTTTTGTATTGTCTTGAACTTCAGAGGGTTTTTTATGAGGATTGCCATTCTTCCTCCTTGGCTAGCGTTCGGTCTGTCGTGTCTTATCATAGAGTAGTTTTTGAAGTGTACTTTATGTCTTTTGTTTAATTTTGTATCTGAGATAAGTGCGATGTCGGGGGTTTCTTTATTTATTAGGGTTAGCATACTGTATCTTTTTTTGGTTTGAAATTATTGAGTTAGCATTTATTGAAATTATTTTCAAATGTTTTACTTTTGTTAGGTAGGTGATACATTTACAATGTACATGTGAATGTGTGTGTAAGCGTCAGAGGACGTTCAAGTCTTAATTGAGACAAAAGACTGTTGATAGATGTTAGAAGCATCTAGAATAGTCGTAGTAGTAGTAGTAGTCGTAGTAGTAGTTTAACAACAAGCGTGCGTGTAAGAGGGGTATCGAGGTATTCAGATGTATCGATGTTGTGTGCAAATAAAGCAATTAATTTATTATACCTTAACATTGTAGCAGAGCGTGGTTCCTAATTTTGCAAGCTTTTTTTTAGAGTGTGGGTTTTGGTCTTGCGAGTTAGTTCGGGTGAGTTTAGTGTTACATCGCCTAAAACATCTGCATTCCAGCCCTCGCGACCGGACAGCCAACGGCCTGCGTAACGTCACTCCGACCCTCAATAAACCTAAAGTCCCACCATAGCCTTTCACTTTCACTGTATTGTATCAACATGTGTCTTCAGCCAATCCGTCTGTTCTGAAGAATTTCTTAAGCCAAAAAATATTTTCGAAGCACATCTGCTTTTTTAGAAAGGTCCTTGGGTTTATTAGGCGCACTTAAAAACACGGAGAAAGTGGGTAGTCACCTACTGGGAAAAACCGAATATTTGTCTAACAAAAAGGCTGGTTTTTCCCATGAACAAGGTCGCCCACGAGCCAAGTTGGTAGGAGGCTTCCTACTCATCCCTTCAAGCATCAGCGTAGGTCATCGTAGGTCACCAATCGACATCGCGGATCGTTACCCTCACTTCTCCTAACGAAAAGTGTGAACAACGAATCCGCGTTCTTCATGCAAAGGGGCACACTCACACCGAACTTTCTTCCGTATTAGCATAAGAGCAACAAGTCAGTACAAAATCTAACGCCTAACGTCTAAGTCTAGGCACAACACTAGAGGAGCGTGATTCACGTCAACTATCTAAGTCGGTTCTCGGTATTGTCGAACATTCACCTCCTCTATTAAGTATCCTACAGTGCTACGTCTACTAACATACTAAATTCAATTATAAGAGCCTTGCTCTATCCTCAAAGAATATTGTGCCAGTGTATCGCGTCTCTATACGCTAACTCATTGTCGACGATTTATATGTCGGAGATAATAGGACACCGGCGCCTTCCCTCTGAAACCTCGGGAAAATCCACAAAAACATTGTAGTTAAAATCTACAGTTGCAATTAAGCGATTTGCCGTCATTCTACCCAATTGTATTTGTTTGAGATTTGTGACAATGAGCTTGGGCTCAAGGCGACAATCAATGTCGTACCGAACGTAGCCGCGGTCAACGGGACGTACCCTCCGTCTAACAAAGGCATTGAGTAATTCTATAGCTCTCTTTTTTTTTATTTATTTGTTGAAATTACAATCAATTCTCGCGTTGAGAATTTTCAGTAATTTTTGTGGCGTGGCGCAGTGACATGGCTGTTTATTTACAATAAGTTAATACTTATTATAGATAGGTATAATTTATAAGTATTATAAGTAAGTGCATATGCTTAATTTGGATAATTAAATGAATCTAACGTTTAGGTCAAGCGGGTAGTGCCTCTTCAGCCTGCGAATCTGGTCCGTCGTATCGAGCAGTCCAGTGATTAGGGGGTTTCGGTGTTTGTTGATTCTTTTGCTATATCTGTCGCTATATTTTGCTATTTCCTCTTTGACGGCGGGTATCTTGAGGTCGCGGTGTATTGTTTCATTGGTTACATACCAAGGTGCGTCAATTAGGGATCTTAGCGTTTTCGATTGAAAGCGTTGGAGTATTTCAATGTTGGAGTTACTTGCTGTTCCCCATAGTTGGATTCCGTAGGTCCAGACAGGTTTTATTACGGTCTTGTAGAGGGTAATTTTATTCTGTAAATTTAGTTTGGAGCGTCGGCCCGTGAGCCAATAGAGTTTTTTTAGTTTGTCCTTTAGTTGCTTCCTTTTATCTGAGATGTGTGTCTTCCACGTTAGTCTCCTGTCCAGGGTCATGCCCAGGTATCGGACTGTGTCCCTGCTAGGAACTGTTGCATTGTTGATGGTGACCTGGGGGCAGGTTTGTTTTCGGAGCGTGAAGGTTACGTGTGAGGATTTCTCTTCGTTGACTTTGAAGCCCCATTTGCGAAACCACATTTCCATGGATTCGAGACTTCGCTGGAGAGTGGCTGAGGCTATTACCGGGTCTGCGTGGGTAGCTAATAGCGCTGTGTCGTCTGCAAATGTCGCTATTGTTATCTCGTTTGATATAGGTAGGTCGGCAGTGTAGATGGAGTACAGTAGGGGTCCGAGGACACGACCTTGGGGTATGCCGGATTCTATTGGGAATGTTGCTGAAGTGGCGTCTAGGCATTTAACCATGAATTGTCTATTGGTTAGGTAGGATTTTAGGATGGAGTAGTAGGGGTGAGGTAGGATTTTTTTAAGCTTGTATAGTAGCCCTTCATGCCATACTTTGTCGAATGCCTGTTGGATGTCTAGGAAAACCGCTGAGCAATATTTTTTCTTTTCGAGAGTTTGGCTGATCGTATGTGTTATGCGGCGGATTTGCTCTTCTGTTGAATGTTGTTTTCGGAAGCCGAATTGGTGATCTGGGAGTGTTTTCAAGTTCTCTAAGAGTGGAAGGAGTCGATTCGTGAGCATCTGCTCGAATAGTTTAGACAGGGTAGGTAAAAGACTGATTGGGCGATAGGAGCTGGTTTCGTATATCGGTTTACCGGGTTTAGGGATGAGGGTAATCAATGAGATTTTCCAGGCCTTAGGATAGTGTACAAGGGGAAGGACAACACTAAAAATCGATGAGATGAGTGCGATCCCTTTTATGGGAAGTTCCTTGATTGCTTTATTGCCTATTAGGTCGTGCCCTGCTGCTTTCTTGGGGTTTAGGCGACTGATTGTTTCTATAGTCTCTGCAGAAGTGAAGGGTTCGATAGGAGGGGACATTTGGAAGGGGGTGTGCAAGTATTCAGTAACGTCCGCGGCAGCTATGGGGGAATGGGGTTTGAATACTTTAGACAAGTATTTAGGAAACAGGTCGGCTTTTTCTATAGGGCTTCGCGCCCATCCACCTTGCGGACGGCGGATTGGTGGGATTATTTATGGGGGGCGTGTGAGTTTCCTGGAGGCCTTCCATAGTGAGTAGTTGGAGTCGGCTGTGGGGGATAGGCTGGCGAGGTATTTTTGGAAACAGTCGTTTTGATAATTTTTTATGGTTTTGGATGGCTTTCTAGTTGCGTTGTTTAGTTTGCGTTTGTCACCCGGTGTTCTATGAGTCTGCCATACTCTTCTTAGTCTACGTTTTTCTGCTATTTTTTTTAGTATGTATTGGGGATATTCTTGTTTGCTGATAGACTATAGCTCTCCTTAAAAGAAATATTTGTAGCGGCACGCGACAGTAAACATTCCAACGGTTTCTGTCCCGTGGCTCGCCACACGCAGATCCTATTCTTCGGATATGATGGTTATCAGATGCTGACGCGTCTCCGCAGTACGTGATCAGCTAGCCCGAGGGTCGTTATATACACTAAGGTCTAGTTACCTAAAATACTTCAAACAGACAAACAGTCCTTGTCCCAGCTACGGGAAGACAGGAGAGACCTATTTTTCCGCGAACGACGTCTCCCACTAGCAACCTTCCCTCGAGGGAGACTAACATCCATTTCTAGCTACCGATATGGAGATTGACCAATTAGCAGCAACGTCTATTTCCCTTACTTTGCGAACGTAGGTCCCATTCTCTACAGGCACTGGGCTTTCGGTGTTCACTTAGAGCGTCTGGTACCTTTCTGCAGCACCTGGTAACGGATTGGCAGGCCGAGAGGCGGGGCGCGCCGGCTGTACGCCGGGGTGGCGCGGTCGCAGCTCCTTTATGTGGCTCCGATCTAGGCAGCGGACTTGAAGGCCAACAGTCGCAGTCTCCTCCTGGTCAGAAGGTTCCATAGAGTGGTGGCCATCAGGGCGGTGAAAGGATTCCGCACCATTGCGACGACGGTAGCGGCGGTGCTAGAAGGATTTTCAAAGTTCGAGCTGCAGGCCCTGACAACACTCAGTACAACACTATTTGCAACACTGCTCGCAACTGACTGATGGCTGCCTTTATACTGCGATTTCGGTATTCTTACCACACACATAGTTACGAGTAACCCATGGTTAAGTGCACGTTATTTAATTACCCCGTGTCATAAATGACCAGGGGTATATGGCCCATTGGGATCTCCCATCATCAACACTTTTATTGCTTTTTACCTGAAGTACATCGGGATTCTCCCCACGATTTTATGCCCGAAACTACATATATATATATATATATATATATATATATATATATATATATATATATATATATATATATAAGATATAATTACAATATACAATTAGTAATTGACAAATAATATATAATCATATATATAGTATATGATTCTTATTTCTGCGAATTATAAATAACTGCGTCATGACCGGAACAAATCACGGAGAATACCAAGGAAGCTGCTTTGAGCGATTAGTTTCATTTAATTCTGTAGACAGCTTTCATCGTTCGCCGAATAGTCTAAATCCAGATACTGCAGGTTGATGGGCAGGGGATCTGATGAAATGTGGATATAGTCTACTCTTGCTGAGGAGGCTTCATAGAACAACCGAAGCTCTGGCGGGAACTCTCTCCCCGCCGAGCATTCGGCCCGAGACGTTCGGGGGGATGTTAGACGTGTAGCGGCACGCGAGCAGGACAATTCAAATCCTGTTGTTGTTTTGCTTCGGAGTATCAAGACCGTTATGTCACAAGTATTGTAAGGAGTAATGAGCTCCGAGCAAAACAATGGCGCCGCTACTTACAACCGTTAAACGCAGTCGAATTCAAATTTTCCGGCTGTCCTCTGACCAGTATAAATAAACAGACGCAATCACGAGCGACGGAATTCATCAATCAGAGTCGAAGCATTTTGACGCATAAACAAGCATCACAGTGATCTACGAAGTTTCTCTGAGTGTTTAACGGGTATTTATTCCGTGACTTAAAATTGTACCAGCGGACTCGCAATTTGTCCGTAATTAATTATTCAATTGAAAATATATTTAACGGATTGCGACGGCAATAATTTGTCTTCGTTATTTCGCTACACCAGAAACAAACTTATCCTCCACCTTGGTGACCCCGACGTGATCTTGAGATAGCGAAATTAATTTTGAGAGGTTGAGAGCGTAAAGATGTTGAAGCAAAACGCTACAGTTATGGCCCCGCAACCAATCCGCGTGCCTCCGATGAAGCCGCGGAAGATCACGTTTTGGTTCTTCTTATTAGAGAGACAGCTCGCGGCAGCGGGAATCGAATTGAGGATGTTGCACTGGATCTCTCGGTCGGCAGTCAGTATGACCGGTTAAAGGAGGAGCTGATACGGAGCCTGGCCGAATCCGACAGCGAAAAGGTAAAGAGGTTGGTAGAAAACGAGGTGATGGGTCACCGGAAGTCGTTCCAATTCCACCATGATCTGAGGAAGCTGGCCAGTCCCTTGGCGTCGGAGCAGTACATCCTTACTCTATGGAAAAACCGGCTACCCGATCGCAGACGGCGAGTTTTGACGGTGATGGACTACACGAAACCAGAAAGAATAAACCAGGCTGCGGATAGAGCGGTGGAAGCCTGTGCTGGAAGTAATCGGCGCGAGTCAAGCATTTCAGCCGTGAGCAGACGAGAGGTACAAGACGTCGCATCGCCCGGTTTTATCAATGAATTCCGTGAAGAAATGAGACTATTGCATTCGAGAATCGACGCGCTGAGCATTAGCGACCGTCGACGAGAGCGTTCGCGTTCTCCATGAAGACGTCGTTCGAATTCTTGAGACGGCCTATGTTATTACCACGAACCGTATCGCGAACGTGCGCGAAAGTGTAGATCTCCGTGTCGGTGGAAGCAGGGAAACGGGTCCAGCCGTCCGTAAACGCGACGAACGACGACGGCTTCGGGAACCGCCGCATTTTCATACGGGACCAGCGAACTAATGTCGCTTATCTAATAGATACTGGTGCGGACACGTGCGTTTTTCCGCGCAACAAGATACGAGGACCTGCGAGCAAAAGCGATTACGAACTGTTTGCGGCGAATGGAACCCGTACCGCGACATATGGGACTATCACCTTGTCCTTCGATCTGGCCTTGCCTCGAGACTCCAAGTGGCGTTTTGTAGTAGCGGCGTCGATTTCTTGAGCCACTACGGGTTACTCGTCGACCCACGGAACAAGCGGCTACTGCAGAAGACTACGCAGCTGTCCACGAGGGGATTCGCAGCTGCGACCGGCGTAGGATCCATAAAGACCATCGACGAGGAATTCCCGTACCATAGGTTGTTAGCAGAATTCCCTGCGTTAACTCGACCACCCGTCTTCCGGCGAAGTTCTGTAAAGCATGGAGTGCAGCATCATATCTGCACGATACCCGGAACCCCCGTCCACGCTAAACCACGTCGCCTAGCCCCCGATTGACTCAAGCAGGCAAAGGCGGAATTCGAAGTTATGATTGAACAAGACGTGATGCGGCCATCGCGAAGCCCGTGGGCATCACCACTGCATATAGTACTCAAGAAGGACGGAGGAATACGACTGTGCGGCGACTACTGGGCATTGAACGCCCGCACTATTCCGGATAGGTACACACCGCCGCACATAGAGCACTTCGCACAGAATCTGTACGGTAAGCGCATTTTTTCCAAAATCGATCTCGTGCGCGCTTACCATCGAATTCCCATCGCGCCGGAGGACGTACCGAAAACTGCGATTACTACCCCTTTCGGTCTTTTTGAAGCGACCAGTATGATGTTTGGGCTCCGAAACGCCGCCCAAACGTGCCAAAGATTCGTGGACGAAATCACGAGAGGCCTTGATTTCATCTACGCGTATATCGATGATTTTTTAATCGCGTCCGATACCGAAGAACAACACCGCAAACACCTGCGGGTTTTGTTCAAACGCCTCGACGAATACGGGGCCTTTGTGGCGAATCGAGTGGCCGAGATACAGACCAAGACCAACATCTCCGACTGACGCCATGTGCCTACCGATGATAACCCAGCGGATCTCATCTCCCGAAGTCAGACGCCCGAGGAATTCCTGCGTCTGTCTATTTGGAAAAACGGGCCAAGTTGGCTCCTGCAGAGCGGAAAATATTGGCCGAT
The DNA here is from genome assembly GCF_011952255.1 of Bombus vosnesenskii. Taxonomy (NCBI): domain Eukaryota; kingdom Metazoa; phylum Arthropoda; class Insecta; order Hymenoptera; family Apidae; genus Bombus; species Bombus vosnesenskii. Next base: position 680,280 of record NW_022882941.1, read on the forward strand.
CTGGAGCCCGACGCCGTTGATCGAAATCCCGGAACAAAAGGGGACGACCTGCCTAACCACGAACACCATCGACATTTCCCTATTAGAAAGGTATTCATCCTGGACAAAATTAATAAGAGTCGTCGCTCGGTATCTTCGATGGAAACACAAGCAAAACCGAGCTGCCCATCGAACAGTAGACGAGTTGACTATGGCACATAATCGATTAATACGGTTGATACAATCCATTCATTTCTCGAATGAGATTCAGACGCTCCAGAAAGATCAGACCAGGGATGTTGGGGGAAAGCTTCAATCACCAAATCCCTTCATCGACAAAGGGGGGATATTACGAGTCGGAGGGCGACTCCGTAACTCACCGATGCGTTTCCCGCAAAAACATCCCATTATTTTGCCGAAGTCGTCGATCACAGAAAGCATCATACACCAGGAGCATCGGAACAACCATCATCCAAGGACACACGCCACATTGTACGCGGTCAGGTAACGCTACTGACCTGTCGACCGTCGTAGTCAAGTATGGCGCACTATCAAAAGGTGCGTACGATGTTGCCGGGACAACCCACCACCAGTGGAATACCGGATGGGAAATCTACCAGAGACACGCACCGAGTCGCGTCCGTTCACTAACATCGGGATCGACTATTGCGGCCCATTCTTTATCAAGGAAAGAAGGGATCGTAACCGATGAATGTCAAGGTTTACCTCGTTATATTTATATGTCTGTCAACCAAAGCTGTTCACATTGAATTGATGAGTGATCTCATTCCTCGCATTCGGCGCATTCCTCGCCGCTCTACACCGATTCATCTCTCGGCGAGGACATTGCGCGACAATTCTTTGAGACAATGGGACAAATTTCGTAGGAACTAACAGAGAATTGAAAGAATTCCGGAACCTCTTACATTCCGACAACCATAAAGAAAAGGTGCAAGGTGCTTTCTATCTGATCGGCAGATAGAATGGCGTTTCAATCCTCCTAATTCACCACACTTTGGCGGCTTATGGGAAGCCGCGGTGAAATCATTTAAACGCCATCTTATCCGCGTCGTCGGCACGGAGCTTTTAACCTTCGAACATCGTAACACCCTTATTATTGAGATAGAAGCCATCCTCAATTCCCGCCCACGTACTCCGATATCTTCCGATTCAAATGATCTCCCTGTCCTCACTACAGGTCACTTCCTAATCGGTGATGTCCTGGCTAGTATAAGCGATCGAGATTTCAGGGCTACTCCATCAAGTCGGTTAATCAGCTGGCAGCGTATCAACCAACTCAAACAGCATTTCTGGAGTCGTTGGTACCGAAAGTATCTCACCGAGTTGACCAGCCGTAACAAGTGGAACAAGGGCGGCTATAAAATACGCGAAGGCACCATCGTTATTCTCAGGGAGGATAACGTCCCAACAATGCAGTGGCACTTAGGCCGTGTAATCAAGGTCCAACCCGGAGCTGATGGAATAATCCGGACCGCCACCATACAAACAGCAACGAGCATCTTGGATCGCGGCGTCAAATGATTGGTCCAGCTACCCTGTCAACCAGATTCGAACAATCACGACGAGTGAAGGATGTGGAGGAGATCTGCACCTGAACCATCACGCAAAATTTTGATCGGTGCCCTCTCAACGGGGGGAGGATGTTACGTCGCGCAAAACATCTGCACGCCATCCGGCGCTGCTTGATCGCCGACGGTCTACGTACCGTCCTTCGCCCCTCAATAAATCCAAGGATCCCCGTAAAACGCCAGCATTTTAACGCTATTGTCTCCTCGGATTCCCAAAACTCACAGACTGCTTCCTCAAGCGACTAATAACCTCGGCAGAGCCCGTTGACTTGGTGGGGTACAACCAGACGAACTTTGTGAAAGCATCAGCCACTACAAAGATATGCCAGTAACTCTTCTTCATAGTGGATAATGGTCCAAGGTGGTCAACATGGTAAGTGTCGAACGGCAACTCCCCCTTGTCGATGGTGTTCAGCAACCCCTTCTGTTTTCCCTGCTTTCTCTCCGCAAGGATACAGTCGATGTAACTCTGCACTACCTTTTCCACTTTTTTGTGCATTCCCTTGAACCAATTCTCCTTTACAACGCTTCTGTTTTGGTGGTGCCGAAGTGGCCGCGTTCGCACGACCAATAGCGGTGTATCCTTTATTTCCTGGTATAAAATACCATTCTTTAGGACGTACCCGTCGGTCTCATGTTGCTCGATATTATCTCGAATCCATCGCAGGTCGTCCTCTTGCAACTGTGCTTCTTCTCAACCGTGCAATAATCCCTCGTTCGTCCTCGTCTATCAGCATGACCTCGGGTAGCGATCAACGCATCGACATGCATCATACTGTTCCCGGGTCTATGCTCCACCTTGTAGTCGAATTCCTCTAAAAAGATCACCCACCTCGCAACACGTACGCATAAGTCCTTTTCCTGTATCGTTAATGCGAACGCCTCACAATCTGCAACGATCTTAAACGGAATACCGAGCAGGTAGACACGGAATTTCTTCAATGCTTTCACGATGGCCAGAACTTTAAATTCGTAACTGGTGTATTTCTTTTCAGCCGGTGAGGTCTTTCCGCTCAAATAATATATGGGGTGAAAAGCATTGTCTTGGTTGTCGCGCTGCAGTAAAATCGCACCATATCCCACGCTACACGCATCCGTATGCAACTGAGTCTCCGCTCCAGTGTGGTACAATTTCAGCACTGGCTTCTCACTTAACGCTGCTTTTAGCCTTCCAAACGCTTCTTGCTCGCGCGACTCGAATCTGAACGGGACATCTTTTCTTAATAAATTCGATAATGGTCTCCGCAGTACGTGATCAGCTAGCCCGAGGGTCGTTATAAGCACTAAGATCTAGTTACCTAAAATACTTCAAACAGACAAACAGTATTTGTCCCAGCTACGGGAAGACAGGAGAGACCTATTTTTCCACGAACGACGTCTCCCACTAGCAACCTTCCCTCGAGGGCGGCTAACATCCTTTTCTAACTACCGATATGGAGATTGACCAATTAGCAGCAACGTCTATTTCCCTTACTTTCCGAACGTAGGCTACCCTCGACGAATCCGATGATCTCGTGTCCTTAGACATACCCCATCATAGTTTTCCTCTGAGGTATCGCCGGGACGGAAAGTCATTCTCTCTTGCGATCTCATCGACAAAAAGATTAACGCCTTACGGTCAGTGAATATTAAGAAAGAATCCGACTTAGATTCTGCGTGTACGTACGACTACCATCCCGTTGTCCGCGGATTCGTTAGCGAACCTAAGACCATTGTCACAAGTGTCGCGAGTGTGTGATCATTGTGAGTTTGCGTCAACTTTGAAACATTTTTGTGTGTGTCAATAAAAGTAACTTCAGTGGTGTAAGAAAATGAATAGCTTCAGTGAAGAATCCTTACCTGTCCCAAGCCCCTGCCACGAGGACGACTCGGGCCTAGACTCAGACTCTGACTCGACATATATTATAAGCAACGATGTAAATTAAGTGGAAAAGTATACAATTTATAATTCTGTGAATCACAGTGTTATACAAACTGAATCACCTCTATTATCTCAACGGAAATCAGGGGATCGATCAACTCGTGGTGTCGGTTGTTATAATCATAACGGGAATTTACGACTCCCGTTGACGCCTCTCCTCGCAACTGCGTCTCCCCGGGATTGGTCGAAAATCCATGGTTCTTCGAGCCGAATTCAGTGTCAGTGAAGAGTGCACTCACCAGTGACCATATAGTGACAAGTGAATCCACACAATCTCCACCGCCGTTGCATCATCATCAACAGAAGTAAGTTTTAACAATTTGATTCTCAATTACATAACAAATAATGGCAACCGGAAACGAACTGACCGCCTTGCGTCGACGCCGGGGCCACTGTACCAACCACTATACACGCCTATCAAAAAAGCTGGACGAAATCGAACAAGCCGGCTGTCCGCAAGAGAACGAGAAGACCTCATCGAAATAGTCAAGATAAATTTGAAAACGTTAGAGAAATTAGGTGATCCGCTAACGTCGAATACCGTGATATGCGACCTGATCGCCTCAAAGTTACCACAGTCCACCGTACGCCAATGGCATCGCACGTTGCCGAACAAAAGACTATCCGATTATACCCATTTGATAAACTTCTTACAAACAAGGGCAAACGGCGATCAGACGAGCGCTCCAACACCAACGATGAAAGGAGATTCCTATCAACGCACTCGTCACCGAAAAACCATACCTCACGGGCGAACCTTTACCACAACCAGCAGGACGCTGGCGTGTCCGACCTACAACGGACCCCACGAGCTCAGAGATTGTAAGGTCTTCAAAGCCAAATCGGCTACAAAACGAGTACAATTCGTAAAAAGGGCATCACTATGTACAAACTGTCTAGGCAGAGGACATTCGACGATACAGTGTACAGCGAGTTCGTGTCATATCTGCGGGCAGCGACACCATACCTGCCTACACCGAGAACAAACACAGACAATTTCGTCGAGCGGTCGGTCGGTGAACAGTCAGTCGTCGAACGGTCTTTCGTCGAACGAACGAGCCTTTCACAGACGAGCTCCATCTGGATCGCCGACATCGCGTTCCTCGCATCAATCGAGACGTTCGGAACCTGCTCGGAAATAGTATTCGTCAGCCACTAAGAGTCGGAAAACTTCGCAACACCAATCTCGATCATCACGAATCAAAGGCACCGAAACGAGCTCATCGTCTAATCCGCAGCAATCCGGAAAGCATTGACTATATGAAACAACGACAGCAAAAGGGGTCGGTTTAACAAACACATCTTCATCCGAGCCCGAGCTTTACTCGACACTGGGTCGAGTATGAACTTCATGGCCGAAAAACTCGCAAATTCCCTCGGTATAAAGCAAAGGAGATGTGCAGTCCCAATCGGAGCCCTCGACAATCTAAACGCTATCGCAAAATGATATAATACCACGGCCACAATCACGTCGACGGACAGCACGTATAAGCAAACATTAAGGTTCCTTGTTATCCCGGCCATATCGACCTTCATTCCAAGTGAACCCATAGATCCCTCGAGTCAGAGATTACCCAGAAATATCCAATTAGCCGATCCACAATTCCACTGTCCAGCCCCGATTGATGTCTTGCTTAGTTCAGGGTCAACACTTGCGTCGCTGTGCATCGGACAAGTCAATTTGACGTAGCCAGACGAGCCTGAACTGCGTTTGCAAAAAACACGGTTCAGTTGGGTAATCGGGGGGAGTCCAACGTCCCAAACCGCGATAAATACGTTCCACGCAACCACAACTGCTTTGCAAGCGGATCTCGCGCGGTTTTGGGAGATCGACGAGGGACCGGCCACTACTCATCTTTCGGAATCTGAACGACAATGTGAGGAACATTTCCGAAACCATGTCCGACGAACCAAGGAAGACAGATACGTCGTCGCATTACCATTCAACGAAAAACTTTCCTCACTAGGGTCATCGAAGGCCGCTGCAATGAGCAGGCTCGCCTCTCTTCATCGTCGATTCCAACGCGATAAACAGTATGAAACCGCGTAAAGTACGGCGATCCAAGAATATTTAGACTTGGGTCACATGACGAAGATCAACACGGATCACTCCGCCGACCATGGGTGATCACGGAGTGATCAAGGAGTCGAGCGCCACCACTAAACTCCGGATTGTATTCGACGGATCAGCATCAAGTACCATTGGAGTTTCATTAAACGATGCCCTTCATACTGGCCGGAAATTATAAGAGGACTTGAGAAACATATTATTGAGATTCCGGTCACTTCAATATGTCCTTACCGGCGATATCGAAAAAATGTATCGGCAATTCATCATACGTCCAGAAGATCGTACTTATCAAAAGATTTTGTGGCGTACCGATAACGGAGAGATCGAAACTTACAGACTCAATACCGTAACATTCGGTCTATCCGCAGCCCCGTATCTAGCCATTCGATGTCTTAAACAATTGGCAGAGGACGAGGGACCTCGATTTCCGATAGCAGCGCAGATCCTGCAGCGAGACTTCTACGTCGACGATGCGTTGACCGAAACCGATACGAAGGACGAAGCCCTATCAGTGAGAAATGACCTAACGAAACTACTCAAGCTAGCCGGCCTAAATATCCGCAAATGGGTATCAAACGATCGGGATTTGCTACGAGGATTACGCGAGGAAGATACCAACAAGACATTACATTTCGGTGAGTCATCAACATTAAAACCACTCGTGGATCATGATGAAGCATCGTGGATCGTTACCCTCACTTTTCCTAACGAAAGGTGCGAACAGCGAATCCGCGTTGTTAATTAAAAAGGGCGCACCCACACCGAGCTTTCCTCCGTAATGAGACGAGAACACCTAGATAGAAAAATACTAAGCCTACGAATAGTGAACATCTCTCCGATCAGTTTCGATTATTGTAAACCTGTGCTGTGTTAGTAAATAAAGTTAGTTAGAAAATAAAGACAGTAATTGTGTTACGACTCAACCTTCTTGTTTTATCATCTAACCCTCAAGTTTACGTGACATTTTGGCGATCCTGCCAGGATCCATCAGCTTCAAATAAACGAAATTACGCATTTCGGGTCACGGTCAACTTTGAAGATTGAGGATCAGCAGACTACTGCAACAGAGCAAACACTCTTGACGTTTCGACAAAGGAACACCGCGACTGAACCTTTCCTACGGGCTAAACGATCGAGGTGAGCGAGCTCTGGATTCCTTTATCAAACACAAATAGCACAGACAGTACAACCAATACAATATTGGCAACGCCACGAGAAGATAAAATCGAGACTGTTAACACCGCTTCAACTAGTAGTGGGGTAGACCCAATATTAAAAGCTATATTAGACGGAATACGGGACAAAAGGAAGCTTTTCGATAGTTCTAAACGTCAGAGACTAAACTCTGGATGGCTTTTGCAATATCCTCCATAAGAATTTCTCTTATAAGATCATTTGTTCGGGTTCCGATATAAAAAAAAAACTTGCATTGGGCATGTTGACTACTTTAACCGTAATCCCCCCTCCAAAAATTACTGGATGATTGTAGCTTGTGAATAATCGTAGATAGAAATAGCACGAACAAGCGACGAAGAAACCGAACCTTGGGGGGGAGGGGTGTCCCTTAGAAATAATCGGTGCGTAGTAACTTTGAAACAAGAGATAGCACTCTTCATAGAAGGGTCCGATAGGACCCAGAAAGGACAACAGCCGCATGATGTCTCAATGTCATGCGGCCGTAAATGAACAAATGTCGCTCAATATCGTCCTATTTTTAATTGTCAATTATGCATATCAACTTGAATACATAAAGTTAAAACTACGTGAGAGTGTAGTTTTTTACTCTTAAGAAGCGTAAAATTCAAAACCCCAAATATTTATTAGTTTTCGCAAAAAGTATTTAGTAACTAAAAGTGTGTGTCTTAATTTATACAATTTTCGGAATGTACACAGCAATTAGCGGTGGCTTCATCTATTCTTGAAGAATTGCACTATTATGTACAACTTGAAACCAATCAATTTTGTAATGGTAAACTTTTCAAAAATGATGCCAAAATTTGCATACCATTTTTTGTCATAAAAAGTGCAATAACTTCTGCAATTGTAATCGGTTTGAATTTCCACGTGGGCCATTGAAAAGTTAACGTTTCTCTATGAAATAAAAGAGATCTTCTACTCCAATTAGGAGCCAAAATAAATTTTTTAGGAAAAATCGCTACAGCCCCAATTTTCAATAACAGCAGCTAAGAAAATACAGTATACGGAAATATAGTCTAACTGATAGCAGAAATAATTTCAAGCATATGGAGCCAAAAATGAGCCAATAAAAATCTGATAAAGTCGAAACATGTATGATCCGATCACGTGGTGGAGGGTCACGACCTCAGTCCACGACCGGATCGAAAAATTATGGGACATTTTTGTATAACTTTTCAACTACACGAGACATCGAAATGTAACTTCATTTTAAAGCGTTGGAAAATAATCCGTATTAAATTAAATATGATGTAAATAGTACATTTTATGTCAGACAGATCTTTCTTTAATTTTTTGAATTAAATAACTTTAGACAAATTTGAAAAACTGTTTCTTTAATATCGTAAAAAAGATATTGAATAGCACTAGAAATTGTAGAAATAGTACTAGGAAAATGTCTAAATGAAATGTAATACTAAAATTGTATCAATATTATATTATCTTATATCAATATTATATCGTATAGGAGAAATCTTACCCCTAGTGTTTGATCTCTACTAAGTTACTTGTTCTAATATGATTTAAACAAGAAACAATGGTTACTTAATATGAACTTAATGCAGTGCTGTGATATAATTATGACAATTAAAACAATTATTCACATCTCAACTTGCAACTTATAATGAACAACTCAACAACTTACTACTTATTGCTTGCAAAGACTCGACTCTTCTTGTACCCGCTTATACGACGCCTATCTCGACTCACGGAGCTCTCTGCTGCGGCCATTCGGGGAGGCGAAGAAGCGAAAAAACAAACAAAAACTCCGACCCGTAGGGGCATCCTTATGAAGTGATGTTGAAAAAACTCCGCCCTCGGACGCCTCATGCACAGGAGGCGATGGACCCTCAGTTCCCGGAAAGAGTCGTCGATACTATTTCCCAGGGTGGGAGAGAAGGCGCGACCCTTAGGTTCCCCACGCGTTGCGGAGGACTGGAACCCGGAACTGGGGGTGTCAGGAGAATAGTTGGAAGAGGCCGCAGGCAGGATCGGGACGCGTAAAGCTCCGCGTTCCGACGAGTCCCAGCCTGTCCGTACAGGCAGGGACGGATGAACCTTCTTCCGAAGTCGGGGCAATCTCCGGATTCACCCTCGGCCTTTAGGTCTGGTGTGTCTTGTGGATGAGGCGGGCAAGTTGCTCGAGAGAGTAATAGCTGCCCGCCTGGAGGAGCACCTATCTCCTGCAGGAGGGTTATACCCGGACTGCAGAAGGGCCAATACGGTTTCCGGATGGTGCGGTCTACGACCGATGCTATCGTCCGACTCCGCCCTCTCATTGCGAAGGCCAAGCGACGGAGAGGGGTGGCGGTGGCACCGGACATCGTGAATGTCTTCAACAGCTTGCCCTGGGGCAAAATGGACGAGGCCCTGGAGTTCCACCGCATACCTCCCTAAGTGAAAGGCGTAATTCGGGCATATCTCCGGAACCAGAGTATCGTCTGCACCGTCCAGAGCGAAGGTATGATTAGGAGGGCCGTAGTCTGTCTTAGGTCCTCTGGTATCTCGCGTACGACGCAGTGCTTTGAACAACAATACCACCGGAATCGGCACTGACGTGTAACGCAGATGATACGTTTTGTAGCAAGGGGGATCACGGGGTACCACCTCAGACTGGGAGAGTAGCGGTCGAGGTGGGAATCCAGATAAAATATTTGGGTTCCATTCTCTACAGGAACTGGGCTTTCGGTGTTCACTTTGAGCGTCTGGTACCTTTCTGCAGCACCTGGTAACGGATTGGCAGGCCGAGAGGCGGGGCGCGCCGGCTGTACGCCGGGGTGGTGCGGTTGGAGCTCCTTTACAGGGCTCCGATCTGGGCAGCGGACTTGAAGGCCAACAGTCGCAGTCTCCTGCTGGTCAGGAGGTTCCATAGGGCGGTGGCCATCAGGGCGGTGAGAGGATTCCGCACCATTGCGACGACGGCAGTGGCGGTGATAGCAGGGTTTCTCCAGTTCGAGATCCAGTCTAGATCCAGTCTATATCATCTCTACTTCAACTCTACTTCTCCTTACGCTCTAGTCTATATTCAGTCAAATCTCATTCAGTCTAAGTTAAGAACCAGTCAAAGGCTAGTGTAAGGAACATCAAGAATCAGAAGTCCAGCAAGAAACTACAAGTTGAACACATACATGATCATCGTCAACACGAAAAGAGTCTCATACACTGTATACACTGAAGTTGTTGGATAAGTCAAAATATACAAAAACCTGTTAATATCAGTGTTATTTTCAATCAACTGACCTTATTATCCCACAAGAAATAAGGGATCGGACGATTCGTGGCGTCGATTATTCAAATCGTAACGGGAATTTACGAGTCCTGTTGCCGCGCTTTTACATGGCGTGCGAATTTACATGGTTCTTCGAGCCGGGTCAGGTGCCAGTGAAAAGTGTACGCATCAGTAACCACACAGTGCCACGTAATCACATCAAGTCCCAACAGCGGAAGTATATCACTCCATCGAAGTCAATTACGTCAGAAGCGTCACCTTTGAAGAGATATAGCCCATTGGTCGAGGCACACACCCAGTCAGCGTCCCGACGAAGCTGAGCTATCAACTTTGAGAAGGTTCCAACCTCTTAGGTCGGTCTACATCACAAATCATGCCGATCCCGTCAAAAGTCAGCATCTTGCGACAGAAACGTGATAAGTACAACCATCAAATCCATAGAGAGCGACATCGATCAGTATCAACAGGCTGACGAGTATGACGGTTGCCTCTTGAAAAACTATCAAGCCCAGCTTGAGGAAGAGTGGAGACGGTTCCGACTCGCCCAAGAGGATTCAGATGACCACGGCGAAGAACCCACGTTGGAAGCAGATACGTTACGCACTTACGTATCTCTGGGAGCTCGCTTGACCAAACTGATACTGGCTGAGCAACCATCAACCCGGTCGACTCCCAGCGATGAGTCATCTGTGATCTCGAATCCAACAGCGATTAAATTACCAGATCTTCGGCTCCCCACTTTCGATGGAAACTTTGAAAAATGGAACACATTTTACGACACCTTTTGCTCAACTGTAGATCAGAACCTTCTTCTCACGGACGTACAGAAGCTTCATTACCTACGGTCTGCTCTCAAATGAAACGCGGCGAATTGCTTAGATGCGTTACCCGTTAACAATACAAATTAAGATGAAGCTATAAAGCTTCTCAAAGAGTGTTTCGAATACCCACGAGACACCGCCGTTAACCACTGTCTAGCAATGATCAGTCATTTGAAACTTACCAAAAACTCGTCAACGGAATTAAGCCACTTAGTCCATGCGTCGAACAATACATTTGTGCATTAACTAAGTTAGGAGAATCCTATTCCGATACAGGTGCGATGATTTACAGCCTTCTGCTTTTAAAGATATCGAACATCCAGACTCAGTGGGAAATAACTCTCCCGAACAATGAATTGCCCAAATACATCCAGTTCCTGAACTTCCTCCAAAGATTGGCACGAAGTACCAGACCCCCCCCCCCCCCAATCAAACAAACAGGAAAATCACAGGAACATCCCAAGCGACTCCGTCAACACGAGCCACGCGGACACGCATTTACCGCATTCCAGGTTCAAACGTGTCATACCTGCAGAGGATAACACACCATTCGGCGATGCGTCACATTCAAGGTCAAAACTGTCAGCGAACGCTCGAAGAATGCTGAAAGAGCACCCTTATGTTCGAATTGCCTGAAGAAGGGACACACAGTGCGAGATTGTCACGCCGGATCATGTTGGCTGTGCGGAGGACGACATGACACGATGTTACATCAGGAAAGGCAGCAATCAAGGTCGAATTCCTCCGCGTCAAATCGAAGTACTTCCTCGTCGAGCAGGAATTCAGCATCGTCCCCGTCAACCTCGCGGTCGCAGAAAACGGCTAGAACGCGCAAATCAAGAACGTCACGGACGAAATCGCTTCCAAGTCCACCCGTCAGTCCGAAACGGACACATAAGGAGTTACGCCAACAAGTCTTTGGTTACGGGTGCTTTCCTCGGCGTCTATTTATCGCCACACAGTACCCAGGCACCCCTAGGGCCATAGGGGTTGGGATTACGCCCAACCATCGCGCAAGGCACCCAGTGCCTTGTTACCTCGATTAGCTAAGCCTGCAGGGGTTGTCGCTCATCTCAGATCGAACGGGGCGCATTCTAAGCCCTTCCGTCTCTCCAGGACGGTTCCGAAGCAGGTGGGACGCTGCTCACCCGCCGAAGGTCATTCGGGATGAGCCATTACCCCTTAAATCGGCTCTCTTGCCAGCATCTTGGCCATCAACCACTGCCACCATGAGTCCAAGTCCATAATTGGCCGAGCAGAGGGGTCGCTACTCCCTCCGGGCTTACACTCGACCCCCGTGGTACCATGCTAAGTCATTGGTGGGACTATCGTGTGAATGTACGGCCACGTCACTGCCGTCCGGCGACCTGCTAACCGTGCTCGGCAGTTCCAAATGGGTCTCACGTAAGCGGGGGCCTCAAGGTACAAAGTACCCAGGAACTTATCACGACGATCCCATCCTTGGTATCAGGATTGTGGATGCGTTACTACCCAAGGCCACGGAAAGAGAGTGTAACCGTACTTAAACGCCTTACACTCCCGACAACCTTCCTTCCGGTGTACATAGAGGACTCACGTAAGCGAGACGCTTGTCCTGACGGTCCTCCCTGGCTGCGGGAACGTGAGTTTGCCAGCCCCCATAGACTTACATAAGCAAATCCTCCCTGCGGGAGGAGTTACGCCAGCAATCCAGAATTCCCATCTAGCGACCGGCTCCCATTGCTTGAATCCTCCAAAGCGCTAGCGATGAAACGCCTCGCATCACTCAACTGCCGATTCCAACGCAACCAACGCTTTGAAGCCGATGGAATGGGGACAGCCATGCCCCGATGAACGCTTCCAATACAATGGCTACTCTACTCCGCTGCTGCTCGACTAACTCTGTCTATCGATTCACATTCACTTCTCGATTCGCACACTCTGACCTCTCGGTCAACGCTCTTTGAACCCAAAATCGTCCCTGTCTCTAGCGTTCTTTTCTTTTTTCTTTAATCTCACTACGCCCATAATTAGGCCTTTTTTTCACGGTACTACAGTACAAATTTCTTTTCTGTAGGAATATCATTGATATTATTTCATAGGAAACAGAAGAAATTTTAACTGACACATTGAATGTAGAAGTATTTAGGCAAACTGTGTGTTATGTCGCGTGAAATGGTCCGTGCGACATCATTTATTGTCTGACCGTCAAGGCCCAAGCCCCCTTAGACAGACCCTGGATAAACCTAAGGTCCCACCATAAACCGAATCTTATTAGCTTGCAGAAACCTTTAATCCTGAACGTATTTTCGGTTTATAGCTGGTATTTAAATCAGTCCTTAGGTCTATTGCACGCTCTTACAAACAGAGAAAGCGGGTAGTCACCTACTGGGAAAAACCGAATATTTGTCTAACAAAAAGACTGGTTCTTCCCATGAACAAGATCACCCACGAGCCAAGTTGGTAGGCGGCTTCCTGCTCCTATTTTCATTCATTAACGCTAGCCATAACCAATGGGTTTCGCGGATCGTTACCCTCACTTTTCCTAACGAAAAGTGTGAACAACGAATCCGCATTCTTCGTTCAAAAAATACCTACACATCGAGCTTTCCTCCGTAATTACATGAGAGCGGAGGTTCAGTTATCTCTCAGTTCTGACAGACTCAACACCTCAAGACTTCTTCGATAACATATCTACCAGGACTCGAGCTCTGTCTTCAGATCAGTCATCATCTCGACACTGATTCTCTCATCTAAGAGTAATCCATTTATTCTTCACCTACATCTCACGCATGCAGTTGCAATAGTTTTTAGTCATTAGTTGCTAATTTATAGTTCCTAATTTTTAGTTTTTAGAGGTAGAATAAGTAAGGTAGTGCAATAGAATAGAGTGAAAAAGAGGGGAGGTAGACATATAAAAAGAGAAATAGACATAAAAAATGTAAAAACCGAAAGTTCATCCAAAGCCGAAACAAAATAATAATACAATAATAATAATAATAATAATAATAATAATAATAATAATAATAATAATAATAAATACTTTCTGATACGCGCGAATGCAAATCAATTACAAATGTGTGAAAAATGTAAATAAAATACAAAAAATAAATGGTAAAAAATTAAATTAATATCTTTATTAATTGGAAGTGTATAGAAACGCCAGCCATACAGTTCCCATCTGTCTTACAGTAATAGTAATAGTAATAGTAATAGTAATAGTAATAGTAATAGTAATAGTAATAGTAATAGTAATAGTAATAGTAATAGTAATAGTAATAGTAATAGTAATAGTAATAGTAATAGTAATAATAATAATAATAATAATAATAATAATAATAATAATAATAATAATAATAATAATAATAATAATAATAATAATAATAATAATAATAATAATAACTACGCGCTCTGGATATGCGTAATTGTATTTTCCCCTTATGTAAATATGAAACCGGAATTTTTGTATAGAAAATGCACGTTTATTGTATGAAAATGATTGAAAATATTTTATTCGAAGTATTGCCCATCGCTAGCTATACATTTTTCCCACCTGTCTGGTAATTGGCAGATGCCATGCCAGAAACTGTCGCTCTTTTGAGGCAAACCAGTCATCGAGCCATTTTCGTACATTTTCGTACGAAGTGAAGTGCTGGTCAGAAAGTGCGTGTTCCATCGATGCAAATAAGTAGTAATCGAACGGAGCCAAGTCTAGTGAGTAAGCCGCGTGTGAAAGTATTTCCCAACTGAACGCTTCAATCGTTTCCTTGGCCGGTTTTTGCTGTATGTGATGGTGCATTATCATGAAGCAAAATTACTTTGTGTTGCCTTTTTTGATATTCTGGTCGTTTTTCACGTAAAGCTTGATTCAAATCGATCATTTGTTGTCGGTAGCGCTCAGTATTAACGTTTCGCCAGGTTTTAACAGCTCATAATAGATCACACCCTTCTGATCCCATCAAACACAGAGCAGTGTCTTCCGTCCATAGCGATTTGGTCTTCGGTGGAGAAATGATTTTCTTTTGTATCTGGCGAGCAGCATTTCGCAAGTGGTTTTTCGGTTTTCCTGCTGTCTTTCATTCAGTTCATGTGGAACCCATTTTCCCACCTTCTGGATCTTTCCCATGGCTTTTAAACGTATGGAGACGGCTTCTCGTGTCACGTTTAATTGATCAGCGAGTTGTTGTTGCATTTGAGCATCATCCTCATCCAACAATGCTTGCAATTCGCTGTCTTGAAACCTTTTCGGTGGTCTTCCACGTTCTTCGTTCCTCACGTCAAAATTGCCACTTCTGAATTTTTTTAAACCACTCAAAGCACTGTGGTTTACCAAGCGCATGCTCACCTTAAGCTTCAACAAGCATTCGATGCGATTCTGCAGCAGTTTTCTTCAAATGGTAACAGAAACTCAATACTGTCCGCAAATCGTAGTTTTCAGGCACAAAATTTGACATGTTCAACGCTATTACAAACTATGCTGTTGTATGAAACTTGTATTGTTCTGAGTCGAAAATGTTTGCGAGATGTCAACAAAGATTTTTGGCATCAATGACGCAGTTTAGTAATAACTACATTATCAGCTAGAGTCATCTATAGGCAAATTCCGGTTTCATACTTACAGACCTGATAAATAAAAAAAGGGCCCTATTTCCAGGTTTTCTCTTCCAGACTAAACCGATGAATCAATTACAACAGCAACAAGCAAATGATATTCAAAATAACGAGGATGGTGAAATTACATTAACGCTGTAATTTCAGAGGAAGATCTGGAAGTAACAACGATAAAGATACCTAACCTCAATAAAATCGTTGGGGTGGATGATATACCAGGGACAATAGTTAAATTAACAGCAGAAAAGAGAACAGGGAGACTCTACCATATTGAATGAGGTAAATAAAACAGGTAAGATCTCAGCAATATGGAAGACGACGAGGGTAGTCCTCATACAGAAACCGGGAAACACACATTTAAGATCTTGATAGAGAGTTGTGTAAGTCTCGACTCTTTCCATATCAATCAATATGTGTGTTTCTGATACGACCAGTATGTCAATATTATTGTTGTACAGGAATGTTTTAGTTTCTGGGGCCCTTTGTTGTAAGCCGTTAGAGTTCCAGGCTGCTATTTTAAGCATATCCATTTTTATTTTTTATTTTTTGTTCAGCATGTTTGTAAGTAGTTGTAGCATGACTGTGATTTGTTGCGTTTGCTGTCTGAGAACTGCATTTTGTTCGCTTATCATTTTTGTTAGCATTTCGGTGTTTTTGATGGATTGTTTTAGTAGTCCTTTGATTTCTGTAGCGTCTTCGGTGTTGTTGCTTTGATTCTGGTTATTTGTGGGCGTTGCTTGTCTAATGTTTTGGATTACTTGCTCGTAACTTCGATTTCCTTGGGGATCTGTGTTTCTGCTTATAGCTTTTTGTTCATTTTGTGCTTTCAATGTTACTTCATTATCCGTTATACTTTGTTGTGGTTGGTAATTATCGACTGATTTATTGCGAAGTGGTGGAAACAGTTTACGTTGTAGTTGTTTCCTGACTTCACATCCTTTATAGGTGGCTGGGTGGTTTCCATTACAGTTGTAACATTTTGTCTCGTTTATTTTTCCTATGTAGGGACAGTGTTAGATGATTCTTTGCACATTTAACACATGCCGGGCTTCTGTTACAATAATTTTTAGTGTGACCGTATTGATGACACCGCACGCATTGTGGTATATCATTTTTGTGGCGTGGTGGTTCCACTGTTACTATCGTATTTAGAATTCTTTTGATTTCGTAGATTTCCTTGTTGTTGGTTCTATGTTCCAGTTGTATGAAGAATAAAGGTAGTGGTTGCTTCGTATCGTATCTTGTCATATTGTTTATTGCTCTTGTTTGGTTGCCAATTTTTGCTAATTCGTCACTTAGTTTTTTTGTGTTAGTTTTTGAACGTAGTCCTCTTATAACTATTTTGTAGCTCCTTTCCGTTTTGAGCTGGTACGTGTGGTATATAGCGTTTTTTTCTGTTAATTCTCTTATCACTTTCCTCTAATTTTCTGGGGTGTTTGTTTGAATTTTTACCTGTATCAGTTTTGTTTGTTTTATTGAGTAGTTTTCCTTTCAAACAATATTGTTTAGTAAATCAATAAGCGGGTCTATTATCTGGGCCTCGACAAATATTGGTGGTGGTTTTGTAGTGTGTGTTGATTGGATGTTTTTGGTTGCTGGGTCGTCGTCTATTTCTTCCGCAAGTGAGCTGAAGGAGTTTCTTAATGGTAATTCTTGCAGCCATCGCTGCTTTTCTGTATCTGGATTTCCTGTTATTTTTCGTTTCTTGTTATAACTTGCCACCTTCCAGCTTCCATCCTGTTGGGTTAATTCGTTATTGGTACTATTCTCTTCATTGTTTGGTATTGTTTCTATTTCAACTTCATTTGTAGCTGAGTATTCCTGTTCTTCGTTTATTGGTTGGCTTGGTTTTGATATGTTTGTTGTTTTATTTATGTAGTATTGTTCATCTTTGTTAATTATTTTTATCGGTGGAATGTGCTTTTTCATTTTATTTTTGCTTATAGTCTTCTTAGTAGAAGACACGGGTTTCCACCATTTAGCTATGGGCGTTGCCGTTCGTAACTTTCTCTTCCCCACTTGCCGCACTTTCTCTGAAGCACTGTTTTACACGTCACTTTAGCTCAGCTGCTCGGGCAGGACTGCTTTTTCCAAGTAACCACTTTTGTGTAGGACCGCGAAAATATCGATAGGTCACGTAGCCCAGCCCATTTGAATTTCCCGTCCCCTCTGGGCTGTCAGCACTTCCACTTTCTATTTGGACTGCATTTCATGGGGTTTCCGTCAAGTAACATTTTCAGGATACTGCAATATGGGCAACGTTAGTCAATGCACATCAACATACTGTTTCCTAAGAAAGTCTTTTAAATGATCCCTCCAGGAAACGGTGCAGTAGGAACACAACGTTGTTCAAGCTATCTGGTGGAGATTCTCTCCAGCAGGGACGGGTTTCCGGCGTAATATGTAAGCTTCCTTTGGTAGAAATCGTTTAATCCTGGTACTCTGCTGACGATCTGCATATTGGTAACGTTAACCCACATTCGTTAAATGCAAATCACAGCCGGCTTATGTATGCTCTGCATGTCGGCCCTATTAAATATAGGCTCATACTATGAGTGCGAAATTTACACTGAATGACGTGCCTGGTTGTCTCGGAAGACGAGACACGAGGTGTCCTGTGTATGGCACCTCGCTCCCTACGACGTTCTAACGACCGTCGGAAGGGCGCTAAGGTGTACTTGGACGTGTTGGACAAAGTCAGCGCCAACCCACCGCGACGACGGGGGCCATCTCCAGCACTTCCGCAATTCGTGTCCATCAGCGTTGGAATGGAGCCGAGGGACCTCCACCTGTCCCGCAAGTGTTTCCACTATAGCAGAGCGCTACGCAATCGCCCTCATATCGGGTGAGTGCGATTTCTGGATGCTGAGTAGACGGTCGCGCATCAAGACGGGGATGGTAATGGTCAAAGAGAGAATCCCAGCGAATAGAACAAGTCAGCACATTTTTCGACAACTTCAACCAAATTTTGATAGCCGTTCGCATCAAGATGTCCAGAACTTTGAGTTCTCTGACTTCTTCGAAACCCGTTAATAGCATGCACGACCTTCAAAACGAGTGCCCTTAGAGATATAAGTAAGGCAAGTTAATATAGACCATGGATGAGCCAATTCAGATCTCGGCTCAGGTGTTGTGCAAGAGGCTTGGTCTCTGGTTGACGTACGGCTCTCAATATCTCACGATAAACCTGGCATCAAGGACTGACACGCCCAAATTACCTATGCCGTCATCTCACGAGCGGCACAGGACATCTGCCAGCTGAGAGGATGGAAAATTTCCAGCCTCGATAATTCTAAACGCCACAGACTAAATTCTGTATGGCCTTTGTAATATCCTCCATAAGAATTTCTCTTATAAGATCATTTGTTCGGGTTCCGATATAAAACAAACTTGCATTGGGCATGTTGACTACTTTAACCGTAATCCCCCCTCCAAAAAATAATGGGTGATTATAGCTTGTGAATAATAGCAGATAGAAATAACGCGAAGAAGCGACAAAGAAACCGAACCTTGGGGGGAGGAGGTCCCTTAGAAATAATCGGTGCGTAGTAACTTTGAAACAAGAGATAGCATTCTTCATAGAAGGGTCCGATAGGACCCAGAAAGGACAACAGCCGCATGATCTCTCAATGTCATGCGGCCGTAAATGAACAAATGTCGCTCAATATCATCCTATTTTTAATTGTCAATTATGCATATCAACTTGAGTACACAAAGCTAAAGCTATGTGAGAGTGTAGTTTTTTTACTCTTAAGAAGCGTAAAATTCAAATCCCCAAATATTATTTAGCTCTCGCAAAAAGTATTTAGCAACTAAGACTGTGTGTTTTAATTTCTACAATTTCCGGAATTTCGGTCAAAAGAACAGTTGACGGAGACAACAGGCAAGATCGGGACGCGTAAAGCTCCGCGTCCCGACGAGTCCCAGCCCGTCTGTGCAGGCAGGGACGGATGAACCTTCTTCCGAAGTCGGGGCAATCTCCGGATTCACCCTCGGGCTTTAGGTCTGGTGTGTCTTCTGAATGAGTCGGACACGTTGCTCGAGAGAGTAATAGATGCCCGCCTGGAGAAGCACATATCTCCTGGAGGAGCGTTATACCCGGACTGCGGAAGGGCCAATACGGTTTCCGGATGGTACGGTCTACGACCGATGCTATCGTTCGACTCCGCTCTCTCATTGCGGAGGCCAAGCGACCGAGTGGGGTGGCATTGGCGGTGTCATTGGACATCGGGAATGTCTTCAACAGCTTGCTCTGGGGCAAAATGGAGGAGGCCCTGGACTTCCACCGCGTACCTCCCTATGTGAAAGGCGTAATTCGGGCATATCTCCGGGACCGGAGTATCGTCTGTACCGTCCAGAGCGGAGGTATGATTAGGAGGGCCGTAGTCTGTCTTAGGTCCTCTGGTATCTCGCGTACGACGCAGTGCTTTGAACAACAATACCCCCGGAATCGGCACTGACGTGTAACGCAGATGATACGTTTCGTAGCAAGAGGGATCACAGGGTACCACCTCAAACTGGGAGAGTAGCGGTCGAGATGGGAATCCAGATGAAATATTTCGATTCCATTCTCTACAGGCACTGGACCTTCGGTGTTCACTTCGGGCGTCTGGTACCTTTCTGCAGCACCTGGTAACGGATTGGCAGGTCGAGAGGTGGGGTGCGCCGGCTGTACGCCGGGGTGGTGCGGTCGCAGCTCCTTTATGTGGCTCCGATCTAGGCAGCGGACTTGAAGGCCAACAGTCGCAGTCTCCTCCTGGTCAGAAGGTTCCATAGAGTGGTGGCCATCAGGGCGGTGAAAGGATTCCGCACCATTGCGACGACGGTAGCGGCGGTGCTAGAAGGATTTCCAAAGTTCGAGCTGCAGGCCCTGACAACACTCAGTACAACACTATTTGCAACACTGCTCGCAATTGACTGATGGCTGCCTTTATACTGCGATTTCGGTATTCTTACCACACACATAGTTACGAGTAACCCATGGTTAAGTGCACGTTATTTAATTACCCCGTGTCATAAATGACCAGGGGTATATGGCCCATTGGGATCTCCCATCATCAACACTTTTATTGCTTTTTACCTGAAGTACATCGGGATTCTCCCCACGATTTTATGCCCGAAACTACATATATATATATATATATATATATATATATATATATATATATATATATATATAAGATATAATTACAATATACAATTAGTAATTGACAAATAATATATAATCATATATATAGTATATGATTCTTATTTCTGCGAATTATAAATAACTGCGTCATGACCGGAACAAATCACGGAGAATACCAAGGAAGCTGCTTTGAGCGATTAGTTTCATTTAATTCTGTAGACAGCTTTCATCGTTCGCCGAATAGTCTAAATCCAGATACTGCAGGTTGATGGGCAGGGGATCTGATGAAATGTGGATATAGTCTACTCTTGCTGAGGAGGCTTCATAGAACAACCGAAGCTCTGGCGGGAACTCTCTCCCCGCCGAGCATTCGGCCCGAGACGTTCGGGGGGATGTTAGACGTGTAGCGGCACGCGAGCAGGACAATTCAAATCCTGTTGTTGTTTTGCTTCGGAGTATCAAGACCGTTATGTCACAAGTATTGTAAGGAGTAATGAGCTCCGAGCAAAACAATGGCGCCGCTACTTACAACCGTTAAACGCAGTCGAATTCAAATTTTCCGGCTGTCCTCTGACCAGTATAAATAAACAGACGCAATCACGAGCGACGGAATTCATCAATCAGAGTCGAAGCATTTTGACGCATAAACAAGCATCACAGTGATCTACGAAGTTTCTCTGAGTGTTTAACGGGTATTTATTCCGTGACTTAAAATTGTACCAGCGGACTCGCAATTTGTCCGTAATTAATTATTCAATTGAAAATATATTTAACGGATTGCGACGGCAATAATTTGTCTTCGTTATTTCGCTACACCAGAAACAAACTTATCCTCCACCTTGGTGACCCCGACGTGATCTTGAGATAGCGAAATTAATTTTGAGAGGTTGAGAGCGTAAAGATGTTGAAGCAAAACGCTACAGTTATGGCCCCGCAACCAATCCGCGTGCCTCCGATGAAGCCGCGGAAGATCACGTTTTGGTTCTTCTTATTAGAGAGACAGCTCGCGGCAGCGGGAATCGAATTGAGGATGTTGCACTGGATCTCTCGGTCGGCAGTCAGTATGACCGGTTAAAGGAGGAGCTGATACGGAGCCTGGCCGAATCCGACAGCGAAAAGGTAAAGAGGTTGGTAGAAAACGAGGTGATGGGTCACCGGAAGTCGTTCCAATTCCACCATGATCTGAGGAAGCTGGCCAGTCCCTTGGCGTCGGAGCAGTACATCCTTACTCTATGGAAAAACCGGCTACCCGATCGCAGACGGCGAGTTTTGACGGTGATGGACTACACGAAACCAGAAAGAATAAACCAGGCTGCGGATAGAGCGGTGGAAGCCTGTGCTGGAAGTAATCGGCGCGAGTCAAGCATTTCAGCCGTGAGCAGACGAGAGGTACAAGACGTCGCATCGCCCGGTTTTATCAATGAATTCCGTGAAGAAATGAGACTATTGCATTCGAGAATCGACGCGCTGAGCATTAGCGACCGTCGACGAGAGCGTTCGCGTTCTCCATGAAGACGTCGTTCGAATTCTTGAGACGGCCTATGTTATTACCACGAACCGTATCGCGAACGTGCGCGAAAGTGTAGATCTCCGTGTCGGTGGAAGCAGGGAAACGGGTCCAGCCGTCCGTAAACGCGACGAACGACGACGGCTTCGGGAACCGCCGCATTTTCATACGGGACCAGCGAACTAATGTCGCTTATCTAATAGATACTGGTGCGGACACGTGCGTTTTTCCGCGCAACAAGATACGAGGACCTGCGAGCAAAAGCGATTACGAACTGTTTGCGGCGAATGGAACCCGTACCGCGACATATGGGACTATCACCTTGTCCTTCGATCTGGCCTTGCCTCGAGACTCCAAGTGGCGTTTTGTAGTAGCGGCGTCGATTTCTTGAGCCACTACGGGTTACTCGTCGACCCACGGAACAAGCGGCTACTGCAGAAGACTACGCAGCTGTCCACGAGGGGATTCGCAGCTGCGACCGGCGTAGGATCCATAAAGACCATCGACGAGGAATTCCCGTACCATAGGTTGTTAGCAGAATTCCCTGCGTTAACTCGACCACCCGTCTTCCGGCGAAGTTCTGTAAAGCATGGAGTGCAGCATCATATCTGCACGATACCCGGAACCCCCGTCCACGCTAAACCACGTCGCCTAGCCCCCGATTGACTCAAGCAGGCAAAGGCGGAATTCGAAGTTATGATTGAACAAGACGTGATGCGGCCATCGCGAAGCCCGTGGGCATCACCACTGCATATAGTACTCAAGAAGGACGGAGGAATACGACTGTGCGGCGACTACTGGGCATTGAACGCCCGCACTATTCCGGATAGGTACACACCGCCGCACATAGAGCACTTCGCACAGAATCTGTACGGTAAGCGCATTTTTTCCAAAATCGATCTCGTGCGCGCTTACCATCGAATTCCCATCGCGCCGGAGGACGTACCGAAAACTGCGATTACTACCCCTTTCGGTCTTTTTGAAGCGACCAGTATGATGTTTGGGCTCCGAAACGCCGCCCAAACGTGCCAAAGATTCGTGGACGAAATCACGAGAGGCCTTGATTTCATCTACGCGTATATCGATGATTTTTTAATCGCGTCCGATACCGAAGAACAACACCGCAAACACCTGCGGGTTTTGTTCAAACGCCTCGACGAATACGGGGCCGTTATAAATCTTGCAAAATCTCAATTTCTTGGCTATACCGTTACCGCGGAGGGGATAAAACTTCTGGCTGAAAGCGTTGAGGCGATAATCAAAGTACCGCGACCCGCTACTGTTAAAGAACTGCGAAGATACCTCGGTATGATCAACTTTTATCGACGTTTCATACCGGGGGTCGCGAAAATTCTACAACCGCTCAACGACTTATTAAAAGGCACAACGAAGTGCAACGAGACTATTGAGTGGTCCGATCAAACCGAAAAGAGATGTTCGCGAAGACAATTCCGTCAGCTCGACTACGTTGGACAATTTACAATCGATATCCGACATATAAAAAAAATGAATAATACCGTAGCCGATACCTTATCACGAATAGAAGCGATCGGGTGCTCGCAGGACATGGAGTATTCGGGAATCGGAAGAGAGGTGACGAGCACCTATCACCACTGCGGTAAGGGCGAGGATATGGACCAGTACACGTTAGAATTTTGTCCGGCGTGGGAGGCCCCACGTCGTATTCTATAACTAATGATTGGCGAAAGATTTAGACCCCTTGTCAGTTGTGAAAGCGATGCTGAGGGGGCGACAAGAACTTCTCGCAGTACGCTCATATTACGAAGAGGTAATCCTCCCCACGCCGTGGGGTTTTAGTTGGTATAGTCCGACTCTAGCCCGCCGCTTCCAAGCGGGGGAGGGGGGGGGGTTGTCCATGAGGATTTCCCCATGTATAAAAAGGAAACAAAAAGGTACGAGAGTTAAATTAATTTCTACTGTTTTGAACTGGTCTATCTAAATATGAATTCTGTGAGATGCCTAGCTGTATTTCCTTGTTTGTTTCTGTTGCATTCGACCTATTCACGGCAGAGCAATTCAAACTCAAGTAACATTATTCAATTTGTAAAAAGTAATCTTTAGCAAATTTTGAAGTACCATCTAGAAAAAAATGTTTAATACGTTGAAAACGAAAATTATCCTAACGATATAGAAAATGCGCCATGATATTTGCAGCAATGTAAGCAATTTCATTTTAATTCACTAGTAACTCTGGCTGTGGAATGCAATTTTAAATTTAAAAAATTACATTGCAATCACACTTCAGTTAAGTACAGTACAAGATATCAGTTATTTAAAAAAAAATGATCTATGTATGGGAACAGAATTGGATGGCCTTGCTCGCCTCGAAACGGTATTCTCCTTACTGTGATGTGAAATTTAATGTCTTTTGGCGACGACCAAACCTCAGTTCATAGATAGCGATCAAACGACATACGATTGTGTAGCGACTGTGGTAAAAATACGTGCCGGACTGTGTATCAGAAAATAGATCCTTCACTTCTATGTGAAAACAGAATTAATTATCGGTCTCTGCAAATATATGTTGCACATAATTTTAATTTAATTTGATTAAAATTATTAACAGGTCTTCGTTCTTCTTTCGTTCAATTGCTGTTGTAGCTATTAAAACACCGGTATCTTCTTTTGCCGCTCTAATTTAAAACCCAGTTCTTCGTAAATCTAATCGTAATATAGCAATTTATCTTCTCTTAGTTTTGTCATAATTAGATGAAAATTTTTCTTGCGATATCGCCATTTTCATGGTTTTATCAAAATTCATTTCGCAGCCAACATTTATTATTTTACGGTGTAAAGTCCAACCGATTTTGTACCGGAAAAGATAATGCAGTCAAAATAATCATCAAAAACTACATAATTGCTTTTTGAACAATGTTCTTTTTATGTATATAGCACTACACTCTATGAAGAAGAAAACCGTCATCGATGACCTGTAAAACATGTTCGGCCGGACGTGTTACTCTCATACAGTCAAAGTTGTTAAAAAATACAGACTTTGGTGTTTACGCGTATCACCTTCTTCGAAAAGAGAAAGAAATAAAGCTACAAGTTCGAATCTTAAGTATTCTTTCGCGTCGATTTTTGTTTTTATATTAAAAGAAATCCTTTGAAATATTATAATGGATTAATTGCTACTATCTTTCGAATTTCATTTTTAATCATTTCTGTAGAACCGTGAAACTCGTGAAATTCTTGTATCAACGCGTTGTTTGGAAGTTGAATAAGGAACATTAGAAAAATCTTTCATTTCGTTGCATATTTCTACAAATGAAATGATAGAAAGGATCTATTTCGTCGATACGCTTTCTGTTATTCCACGGTCGTAAGTTAGGCAACCCTGACTTTTCATTGATTTTATTGACACTTGTTCGACCGCCGTACCTGACCATTTGCCACATCAAGATTTCTCAGAGCGCCACATTGCGAAAAATATTTCGTTTAATAACTGATCATTACATAGCGAAACAAATCATTACATTTATGCAAATGTATATTTCTACAGGAAATAGGTAAAGCTGCGGAACCTGGACAAAAATTTGTTTTGCCATTAGGAGATTCTAAAAATATATTTTTTAGTTTACATATTTTGCATATTGCATATTTTTGCATATTTTTTGCATATTTATGTTTAAAAACATACGCAATAATATATCTTGAAAACATTGAGTTGATAATTGAACATTCGATGTAGTTGTTGGTATTTCGGATTCGACCAGTTTAGTTTTACTCCTGGAACGACAAAGTGAATTTTATCAAAGTAGAATTTCATCAATGAAGAGCTGGCTCGAAGACGATCCCAATTTCATCATTGATGAAAATAATGGAAAATGTATTTATCGTTAAACGAGCAAAAAAGTGTAAGTTGTAATCAAAAGTCGCAATTAGTTCAACACAAAAATACTTCTATGCACAAAAGAAAAAGTGATGAAACAGATACTACACTCAAGGCAGAAAATTTAGAACAAGTAACAAGTTCAGAAAAGGTGAATTTTATGCGGATTTAACAAGAGCAATGGGTTGGGCGGCCATTTTCGGCATATAAAGTAATTTTTACCCACAAACACCATCAATTAACGTCATCAAATTTTGAAACAATACCTGTATTTTACTGTAATTCTAAGTATAATGCATCAGAATAACTGTAAAACATTTGTCGATACTAAATATTACTCTTAACATTTAATACAATATCTATTTAATATTGTACATATTAGCATATTTTTCGTGCATAAACGTCATATGCTTTTTGTATATTTCTTACTCGTGACCATTCACTGTACTAATAAACATTTGGGGATAAATTTTGAACACTTTTTCAGAATGACGAAAACTATATTCTCACAAAGTTTTAACTTCGTATATTACATTTCAGATCAAAAATATGATAATTAAAAATAGTGCGATTTTGGATTGTTTCCATTTATTTATGACGCTTCGTTTGATACGTATTTTTAATAACCACGATTTTTATTCGAAACCTTTAGCGATTCGTTTATTAGGTTCGTTGTTACATGTAAAAAATTTGGAGATTGTGTGGCGGCACTCGACACAGTAAATGCCACCACTCGACACTAACTAGTATCGGACGACGGCAGCGCTGTGGTTAGCGCCTTAAAGCATAACTGGCAAATATGTATCAGATTAGATAATGCTACATGCAACAAATCTATGTTGAACATTACTCACACACCAGCTATTTTTATTATTTATATTTGCATGTTTTTCACGCGTATTTACATACGCAGTTTGCATACCACACGTGGAACCCGTATAAACATCCGCAGTCTAAATAACGACGACTTATTTAATAAATAATAACATTTCTTTACAAATTCTTGATATTACATACTGCATAATTATTATTTTCAGATGATAACACTGCAATAGAACGCGATGTGGACGGTATAAGTGGCATAGATAATGATAATTTCCAGAAGGAAACGTAGACAGAGAAAATGAGAATGACAATTATCAGAGTTCGATAACATACGTTTATAACGTTATACGTTAACCCCTTAACCTACGATTTACGTTCGAGAATTTTGGGCCGATTTACGTTTGATCCGATCATCTACTACGGGCTATGCCCGTAATATTTACGTTTGATCCGATTATCGTACTACGGGCTATGCCCGTAGTTGTAGGTTAAGGGGTTAATAGGATTATTAAAAATTCTTTAATTAATGTTCGAAACGTATTATCGGGACAAGAACGGTGCGTATCAAGAAACAGATGTTTAGGTGATCGAATGAGACGAATAAACGGTCACGAAAGAATCGCAACAAAGTGTCCCCTCGAAACGGATGATGTTAAACCTTCTGCATCAGAAGGTCGCAGGTCTATGCCGTAACATTTCCAATAAAAGCATCAGTACCAATAGGACTGACCATCAAGACTGAGTATTCAGGGAGGGTTAGACGAACCCCACGGAAGGAGCTACAGGATACGGTAGTTCCGTTGCAGCATGCGATGTAGTGTTCTCCGCGGATTTCGACACTGAGCGCCGATAACGGATAGTCTTGGGATCCCAGTGCTGCTGGAGACTGCTGGAAGCACGCAAAAGGACACCTTGGACTCTCTGACAAAAACAAGGAACACACGTGATCGATTAGACTACGGCCGATATTCAGGTCGAGACTATAAGACGGGTGGAGTAGGTGGAGCGAATGGCCTCCAAGAACCTGAAAGGGGCCTACACTCGTAACCCCCGAAGGAGAAACTAGCTGTGGAGAAAGAGAGGGCGCTGGCAGCAATCAGGGAATCGAGTATTGTATACGGTTACAGGACTGTTCCTCGTGTTTGTACTCATACTGGCTTAGCCAGACAATAGGAAGGAAACCGATACCGACAACAAGAGAAGGAAAACGGTGGTGGGGAGGTGGAACCCCAGGCACCCCCTCGTACGGTAATAGCGACTGGGGCTAAGGCAAATGGTAGGAGGTTGGTGGGCAGTAAAGAAAAGCCGAGGATGGTGTCGGATGTAAAAATAGGTGATAACGTCACTATTTCGGTTGTACCGAGGAGCAGGGAGGACGAGGAGAGCGACCCTTTTAGGCCCAGTAGGAAGATCCAGAGGAGCCCCACGAGTGGTGCTAGGCCTGATATAGAAGTAGTCGAAGGTTCGGAGGGTTCCGCTGAGATGAGAGACAGCGACTTCGATACGCCAGTGACGATGAGAGGAATGGCCTACGCCAAGCAGCTAGCGAGAAGAGTGGTTGAGAGAAATGCTGGAGCGAAACAGGCGAGTGCAATCATACCTGGCGAAGCGGAGGACAGTGTCAGGGATGACACAATGACGAGCGACGTCGACGATGAAGACGTCGTGATATCGAGGGCGAAGCTTAACGGGCTCACGCAAGCCCTCACTGGCGTTGTCAAAATGCTGAGTGTCCTTGTAAAGAAATTCAAGGTAGACAAGGACAAAGGCGAAGATATCAAGGAAGTAGGTAACCTGGTAAAAGGTATTTTATCGTCCCTGGAGCGGTGCGGAGAGCACAAAGATAGGAGGAGGAAGAGGAGGAAGGATCCTGTTGGTGGAGCGGTCAATACGGTGACGACGGCCAGTGAAGGTGAATATCCCAAGAGGAAAGGGATATCGCCGGCTGAGTTGACGAGAACGGAGAAGCGTAAGAGGCCTAGAAAAGGCGAGGTCTCTTATGCGGAGGCCCGTGGGAGTATATGCAGTAAGGCCAGGATGGAGGAGGAGTATAGCGACGACTCCGAGGTTTGGATGAAGGTCTAAAGAAGAAGAAGGGAGAGGAGAGCTCCCTTGATAAAGGAGGCTCCGAAAGTGCACCCGACGAATAGTCGAGAGCCGGAGGAAGGGGTGCACCGAGGGATAGAAGAAGGAGGGAAGCGCTCTTGATAAAGGTGGAGGAAGGTTCGGAGTGGATCCAGGCGTATAAGAAGATAATGGCTGCCAGGAGCACTCTGGAGGGAGCCACGGGTGTCCGAAGAACGAGGGCAGGGCACATCCTGATAGAGTTCGACAGGACGGTGTCGGTGCATGAGGCGGGGATGAAATTGAGAGCCGCGTTAAGCGACAGCACGGAGGTGGCAGCCCTCGTTAATAGGGCGATGTTGCAGATCAGAAATGTCGACCCCCTCACCAGCAAGGAGGAGCTGGTGGAAGAGATAAGAGCGCAATGTGGGATCAAGGACAGTGTGAGCGTGGAGGTGAAATCTCTGAAGATGGCACCATGGGGCACGCAGGTGGCGGTGGTGGTCTTCCCTACTAATGGGGTGCCGAGTGAAGATAGGGATAAGAGGCTGAGAACGGGGCTAACCATAGCCTCGGTTAGATTGCTTACCGGCGCATAGCGCTGCTATAAGTGCCACATGCTGGGGCACATGGCAGCGAAATGTACTGTGGTGTGCCCGAGTAGGAAACTTTGTAGGAGGTGTGGTAGTACGGAACACACCATGAAAGATTGCGATAGGGAACCTAGGTGCGCAATGTGTTCGGGGCAGGAGGGGATCAGCGCAAAACCCATCACCGGTTCACTGCCGTGCCCGATGGTGCGCATAGGTGTTAGGAAATTTAGACGGGAACTCAATTAGAGTCCTACAGATTAATTTGAATAGGTGCACGCTACCGCAGGACCTGATGATGCAGTACGTATGTGAAAGCAGGGTGGACATTGTGGTCATCTCTGGGCCCTATAGGCAATTGCCTTATTGGTTTAATGACGAGGGCGGGGACGCATCCATATGGGTCTATGTTTAACGGTAGATATGCGATGAGTGAGACCCTGGTCCAAAAGGCTGGGATCGTAGGAATCAGGGTCGGTGACGTGTTCTGTGTCAGTGGGTACTGTTCCCCGAATACGACTAGGCGCGTTTTTCATGCCTTTTTGAGGAAACTAGATGGTGTTCTGAAGGAGGGGAGGAAAAGTGCATCGGCGCTAATGGTTGCCAGAGACTTTAATGCTAAGTCTAGAGTGTGGGGTGACAGTAGGACCGAACGGAGGGGAACATGCCTGCTGAACGTGATCACGAAGCGCGGTTTGTTACCGATTAGGACGACGGGAACTATTCCTTCTTGAGAAATGGAAGGACGAGTTTCCCGGATGTGTTGAGTATCTATCGACGTATGAGGCTGAGTTGGAGGAGGAGTGCTGTCTTGGATTGGTACTCAGCCTCTGATCATTTTTATATCTTGTACAAATTTACGAGCAGCGTTAAGAGGGCGGTTGGTGGGGCATTCGTATACTCGACGAAGCAGATCGACGCGGATAGGTTTTTTTAGCAGATTTGATGCTATTTATGCGGAGCACGTTTTAAAAATTGACGAGTCGGCAAGCGGCGAAAGACTACAGAATAGCTTGGAGCGCACATGTGCCGAGGCTTTGAGGAAGAAGTTCCCGTCGCGGGCGAAAAGAAGAGTCAACTATTGGTGGAACAACGAGCTAGCCACTTTAAGGAGCGCAATGTGTAGGAGCAGGAGAAGAGCCCAACGAGCGGTGGCGGCTCACAAGGAAGATGCTGAAGCCCTGGTGGCCGAATTTAAGGCTGCACGAAGGAGCCTAAAGAGGGTGATCGAACGCAGTAAGGAGGAGTGCTGGAAGGAGTTCTGTGCCACCTTAGACCAGGACCCGTGGAACAGGCCGTATCGAGTTGTGAGGAGTAGATTGATGTGGTCGGCACCACCTGAGCCCCTTGGAGGTGACAGGGTGGCGAGTATCCTGGACGACCTCTTCGTTACCGAGTAGCAATTGCGACCGGGTAGGCATGGAATTGGACCGGCCCCACCTGCCGTACCCGACGGAGATGAGGATTTATATATCGATGAAGAAGATTTGAAGTCGGAAAATATGATCCTAGGAAGGCTGCAGGGGTGGATGGGATCCCTGGTGCTTTAATCAGATTGTTGGCGGAACGAAAACCGAGTGTGCTCCTAGCTGTGCTCAATAGTATTAACAACAGCGGTAGGATACCGGCAGTATAGAAGGTGGCTAGGGTGGTGTTAATACCCAAGCCCAATAGAGACCTGACACTGTCATCGGCTTTCAGGCCGATCAGTATACTGCCGGCATTGAGCAAGGTCTGGGAGCACACGCTGAAGATACTCATCGAGAGGAGCATCGGGCGAGATCCCTTTGGATCAGTTTGGCTTCAGGAGGAGGAGGGGGATCCTTGAAGCCCTGAATAGGATGGTCGCGGTTGCAGAAGACTGCAGAAGAAAGGACCTGGTCTCCCTCCGAAAGATCGAGGAGTTCAGACCAAACCTTCAGGAGGTGGGTTTAGCTCCTCCACCGGCTGTCTAAAAGGTTCAGCGGATCTAACAGTGGAGATAAGCCATCTCTGCTGGGATTGGTGGAACATTTCATAAAATTTTCCAAAAGAAGTTTATTAGGTAACATTGTAACACATGTTTTACTAGAGCCACACGAAATATGAAAACAAAATGGAAATACAACGCAGCTACTTGGTTTCACATCCTATTCGCTATTAAAATTTGCTTCTCGTCGTGGACGTGTCCCTTTCATGAAGAACTGAAGAAAAACAACGCCTTTATAATTTGGCCGAACTTTTTAATAATGCAGATGAAAGGGTACCTGCCATAATCATTTCCGATCGCATCTACAAGAATTTATACAATCAACTCAAACATTTTCACCGATGATGATTTTATTACTACTGACCGAATTTACGAAATAGAAGAAAGAATTGTAGTGATTGAAGACAATGAATTTCGAATCGAAGAAGTAGGTAATTGTATCAGCCCTGCTTTAAAAGAACATATAAATACATATGTACATTTAGATATGAAAGATATATAATATGTATATAAATAATAATAAATTATTTCCCCCATATTTAAATGTACATATAATACAAATTTTGTACCTTTGTATTATAAAGTTTGTGTGTATGAATAGACTTATTTTTTTCATATAATGGCAACACTACAAAATCTGCTTGTCTTCAAATGCGAAATACGTACATTTTTTGAAATGTGCAAAAACTATACCTTAAATATATAGTATATGGTATATAAATACCTTAAGTTTTTAGCGAAAAATAAAAAAATTATAGCACTTTTTCTTCTTATTCTTTTACTTCTTATTCTTTTATTTCTTATTCTTTTATTATGCTTGTAAAATAATGGTAAAACAAAAACAGAAGCTACAATATAAGCAGCAGTGGAGATAATGTTTATACGGATATGCTACAAAAAACAAGTATAGATGATGATAGTGACATCGTGCCATATAAAAGACAACGTTTGAATATAATATCGTTCTTTATTATTTCGCAAGAAATGTGTTTGTATTGCCGGCAGACGATGAGAGAAAAAATCTCTAAATGCAAAAAGTTAAAATTCGATGTGCCACCGGTATTAGCGTTACTCGATGTATATATACCATGATAGGATGATAGTACTATAGTATGGCATTGCCAGCACACAGGGTCACAGTTTTCTGATACGATCAGTTAATTCCAGACATCATGATTATTATAAGACAAATTTTTAAAGTTATAGTATAAGAGTTAATACCTTGAATTTTAAAATGTTGGTTACAAATGTTATGAATAAATGATCTAAATCTTTTAATTATTGGTAAACATTATCAATGACAGATATTTTATTTTGCTTACAAATAACAAGTGTCGACGAACCCAATTTTATTTTGATCGCCGACTATCGCAAATATTATCTCGTTTCGTCATTTAAAGCAACACGATTAAAGTCCACCACACGATCAAGGTATAAAAGTGCATTTTGTATTAGCCAAGTAAAAGTACTTGAGAGACGGAACAAATTTTCGTATACGAAAAAATTAAAAAAAACAAAGGAAGGGATCTGATTTTTCTTCTGAGCGAGTTAGGCGTATTTTGCGCTAGTTCTGTTTGTTTTGATTCTGGGTGATCGTACGTGTAGATTGTTATTTTCAAGATCTGAAACTTCTCAAAATCGTGTTTGTTTATTCCTATTTGAAATGTCTAAAGCAATAAAAGATGCTACGTTAATTTTTTGTAAAGACTGTGGTAAATTAGTGACAAATCCGACTACATGCGACTTGTGTGGAGTTTCATCGCTCACTCGATTCAGATGTTTACCTAAAATCTCACTAATATTACGTCTGTATTTGGTCTTTTGCACCTTGTTACCAAAAAGTTCAAAAAACTCGGTGAAACTTTGACTACCAAAATACGCGGCAATATTGAACAAATTTGTGCTTTCTTTAAACTCAAGGTAACTGAACTTGCCAGCACTGTACCTACATGAGACTAAAATTTATGTATGGAAAAATGGATGGAAATATTTTACGTCTTTCGCTTGGTATTTACAATTAACTGTCACTCTTTACATAAGTGATCACGCTTCTGTTCTAGCTTCAAACTTTAGTTTTATATTCTGTTTCTGTCTTAGTTTTCATGGAGCATTTCGTGTGTACAGCGATCATGGACCTTCGATTAAAAGGCCAACTGATCAAGGATGGTGATAGTAATAATGGTACAGAAATTTGTATGTCTGATGATGACATTCCGTTGTCCGAGAAATGGAATAACTTTCTTGAAGAAAGGAAATGGAAAATAACTACAACTACTAATAATTGTGAACCGCGTGTTAAAAATTAGACAGACAATTTGTAGTGGAGTACAGAGAGCTTATTTGACATTCAGCGAATATTGTAGTATCGTAAGAAAAAAGGCTTAATTAGAGATCGATCGAATCATAAAAACAGTGTCGTCTGCCGTTCGGTTGTTAGTTTACATCGAAGAAAACCTATGTGACTAAGGTCACCTAGTTTTTGCGGAGCATGAGCGTGGTAAGATTAAAGAAAAAAGAAAAGAACGCTAGATTTTGGGTTCAAAGAGCGTTGAACGAGAGGTCAAAGTGTGCGAATCGAGAAGTGGGTGCAAATGAAGAATCTGAGTTAGTCGAGAAGTCGGGGAGTAGAATTGTTAGCGTTGTTGAGTTGCGAGAGTTGTTTGAAATAAAGTTGTATGAGATAAAGAGAGATCGTTTTCTGTTTAATTAATATCTGTACAGACAATTTATTGTAAATAAATTGTAAATAGTCGGGGAAAAATTTATACCTAAATTTCCTCGATACTAAAATGTGGACGTGTTTTCGGTGTCTCTTCGAGTCTTGATAGTCTTGTTTGATTTCTAGGTCCAGTTTATGAATCTTTACACCCTCTGCATACAGTCTGTGTTGCGTTGCATAGCATTCGTTTATTCGTTTCGTTGTGATTCGCGCATCTTCCGGGCACAATCTCTTCTTCGCTCTTTCTACATAATCCATTCTTCTACATTTTTCTTATAACCGCCACGGTTAGACTTGTCGCTAAGCCTAGCTATATTAATGTGTCATATATCGATTCGTTTGGATGTATTGGATCTTCCGATGTCTATAAATCATTCAATTTAACAGATTCATTCAGCAGATGTTATTTCTCCCTTGGGACTATGGCAGCTCCAAAGAAGCAGATTTGTAAAGGATGGAAGGATTTGTACCAATAGCTAATCCGATTACTTGCACGCCCAGTGGAGCGGTATCACACCCGGGATTCTCCTGTTTGGCTAGACACTCTCATTCATAGCAATCTGATAGACTCCTTATATGGTTCCACATCCACCGGCACTCCAACGTCTCCAATGGCTGATGTAAATACAGACAAAGCGCTGCTTGACAGGGTTCGAGACATGTTTTAATCGAAATTTAGTAAACTGGAACATCAGCTACAGGTTTCCCAATCGAATTTCGGATTGCTAAACAATACTTTGATGGGTATCAACGGCAAAGTAATCAAGCTAGAATTGACAAAAGTGTAGAAAGTAATTTGGAATGCGATATCTTAGAGCAAGTCGATCAAAGGAACAGTACATTCAAAAATCTTATCCTTTGGTTTGACTGAGAGTGATGCAATCTCTAACGCAACGTCGATCAAGATTATTTTAAGTAGCATCCAACATGATGCTCGTAACGTCGATATTATCATCCGTCACCTTGATAGAATCGCATGTAGTAGTAGACTTAGGCCTGTGTGTGTGCCAAATTTCCCGTTATTGTTATTAGGAAACAAAGACAGATATCGGAGTTCTGTCAGAATTCTACAGGGTCAAACTGTCAAACAACGGTCATTGCTGAATAATTTGAGAACCGAGTTTTTTTTTATTTAAAATTTCACGTTCACAATTTGTCCAATTTGGACATTTGGTAGAATTTTTTATCTGTTTGATTATCATGTGGGTGGCTACACCCCATGGGGTACCATCTTCGTGTTTGTTAAGATATATCCTTTGTGAGGTCTGCTGGGTGTTTCCTTTTTAGTCTCCTTTCTATGGTTGTGTTGATCGTTTCCGCTGCCAGCCGGTTCGGGTGCGTTGCTATTCTTTCTCTGTACTTTCTTGCGAATCTGCTAATCTCTTCCTTGACCGTTGGTATTCCAAGATCTTTCCGTATGTCCTCGTTTCTAACGTACCATGGGGCGTTTACAATTGATTTAAGAATTTTAGCTTGGATTGTCTCTAGTTTCCTTATATGGTTCATTGCTGCTGTTCCCCAAAGTGGAATTCCGTACGTCCAAATTGGTTTTATGATCATTTTGTATATTTTTAATTTGTTTTCTATGCTTAGTTTGGATTTTCTACCTGTTAACCAATACATTTGTCTCCTTGCTAATTGTATTTTGTCTATTATAGATTTAATAATCGTGTATCTAAGTGAATCGTGTATCTAAGTGGAGTCCTAGGTATTTGACTTGCCTTGTTTGTATTATGTGCGTGCCGTTCAGTGTAATGTTTGGAGGTACCTGTTTTCGCAGTGTGAATGTAATGTGGTTGCATTTATCGGGGTTTGCTTTAATTTGTTTAGCTTGAAGCCACTTCTCTATTTTTGTGATATGTTCTTGTAGTGATGTGACTGCCGTTGCAGGGTCAGTGTGCCTGACTAGTACCGCTGTGTCGTCCGCGAATGTCAGTATCTTGCTATTAGAAGTTGTTGATATGTTGACCGTGTATAATGTGTATAAAATTGGTCCTAGGACGCTTCCTTGCGGAACTCCTGCCTTGATTTCTTTAACTTCAGAGTATGTGTCTTTGATTTTTACTACGAAGGTTCTGCTGCTTAAGTAAGATTTAATTAAATGGTATATCTGCTCCGGGAATTGTTTTCTGATTGATTGACGTAGACTTTCGTGGTTTATTTTGTCAAATGCCTTCTCGATGTCCATAAAGAGGGCTGTACAGTATTGTTTGTTTTCTAATGCTAGAATTATTTCATTTGTAAGTCTGTGCATTTGCTCTATCGTGGAGTGATTTGAGAACCGAGTAACATAATATTATCGATCCTTCTAATACTTAATGTTTATGTTATGTGGCATGCGTAAAATTGTAACGACTGCTCTACGCCCAAGAAGAGCACAATATCGCTATTGGTGCACTTGCAAAATGTGAAGAGCTTTCCCCTAAGCTGCAGCACCTTCAACGTATGATTTCGTGTATCGTTCGAGGAGCTCGGCTTTTCCGGATGTAACCTCTATCGGTGCGACAGGTCTCGTCTTGTCAGTTTTTCGAGAAGCAGTGGTGTGCCGATTGAGGTTTAGATCCATTTCAAATGCGTCGTTAAAGTTACGAACTAGTATCCTGGTAAACATTTGCATTTACATTTTTGGCAATTTCAATTTACCCCGTGTTATGTAGGATAGTAATGTTCCATCATTAAGATTCTGTCTGTGGTCTGAATTAAGTTATGTCGTTTGAATATTTAGTGAAAACTTCTTTTTATTGCTGTCTCGCTCAAGAAGTCCATGTCTGCAAGAAGTTTGGTTCTTTACTGAATTTATGCTTTTCTTTCGATATGGAAGATTCATTGCCTTTTTCTGTTGATAAACTGCGCTCCTGTGATTATTTGGATTCCATTAGATGGGATGTATCGTGAGTAATGTAGACAATGATATCGATTTATTAATTTCGAACCGTTGCGTAACAATTTTCATATTCCTCGTATGATTTTCTCCTCGGTTTCTTAATCTTGTACGGTTAAAGAAACGCTCTCACCGTACTTACAAACGTACCAATGCATATGGTGATTGTTTACTTGTCAATAACTTACGTACTAAATGCAAAAATGTATCAAAAGGATGCTACACTCGTTGTATTAACAATACCGAGCGGCTAACCTTAGATTATAATAACACGAAGATATTCTCGAATTTTGTGAACAGTCATCGCACTGTAAATTCCTGAACAATATGTATTTGAATGATGTTAAAACTGATAATCTTTAATCGACAACGAATACGTTAATCTTTCATTTCGCTACTGCACATACTTTTCGATCTGTTGCGTCTCCGGTATTCGAATCAGTCCAAAGCATTCTGTTATCTAATCTAGATGTTAGCATTGGCGACATATTCTCCGAATTGAATAAATTAAACACATCCGAAGAACATGGTATCGAAGGAATTTCTTCAAATTTTCTCAAGTTTCCTGTAGTTTCATTCTACGTCAGGCTTTATGGATTATTTTTGGCGTCTCAAATCCCCCGAGGCTTTTTCGAGTGAGTGAAAATTCAGTTACGTAAGACCTGTATTTAAATCCGGAGATTAAACCGTCGTGAGTAACTACAGGTTAATATGCATTATCAATGCAATTCCTATGCTGTTCAAGAATCTAACAATTGATTCTATTAGAACTTTCATTAGGTTTATTGTCGTTTTGATGTTCTCGAACAATATTACCAAATCGATACTGTGCACGTTGATTTTCAAAAAACGTTTGACATCACATTCCGTTCTTAACGCGATATTGGTTTCAATGGGATTTAAGGATCCAGTGTTATCATGGACAGTAAGCTATCTGAACAGTAGCGAACAGCGTGTTCGAATTGGCGGTCTGTACTTCGCACCCATAGTTAACGTTCTCAGACGTTCATTGGGAATCCCGCCTGAGCTTATCTACAATTTTTATTAATGATTTTTCGGACGGTCCGTAATATCGTCGATCTCTACTGTTTGCCGACGATTGTAAGATTTTTGAAATAATTCATGCATCCAGCATTGCTTCCAAGCCTAACTTGATCTCCGGAGCGTAGATCAACGGTGCCGTGCAAACTGAGCAACAACAAATTTTACTTCGTGCATTCCGCTTATAAGTTATGTCCTATAATGTTTAATTATAGCCTGTGATGGGATTCCCTGCTTCTAATGTCTCGGGTGTGTGATTTGAATGCCCACTTTACGTCTCTCTTAAATTTCTTACCTCATTTTCAATATATTGCAAGAGGGTCATATAAGACGGTTGATTTTATTAAGCGATGTGCTGCGGAATTTAGGAGCATTCAGCTCATTAAGCTGGTTTAATATCGTTTGTTAGGCTGCTTTTAGAATACGTTTTGTTAATCCGATTTCCGGGCGAGGTAACGTACAGGCCGCTGTTGGAGAGAAAGCAACACAGGTTTCTCGGATTTTCACTGCTCTTCTATAGTTTAAATTTAAATTCTCTTGAATCTCGTAGGACTGTAGCGTTCTAAATTTGTCTTTTCAAGTTGATTAATTGCTTCATACATTATCCGCGATTCTTGAAGTTGATTAATATTTTCGCACCTTCGAGATTTCGCACCGGCTCACTTTAACTAACTTTGGAAGATAGCAACATAAACTAGATGTACATTTGTTACTACAATGAAACATGACATTATCTGCCATTTATGAGTTGCCGCTAGAACTATTCTGTTATAAGCGTAAACACAGAGCGAGTTTGGTGTGACGTACAGTGTTTATCTTAAAAATAATGAAGTATGCGCAATATAATTATTCGCATTCTTACAAACATCATGACCCTTTTTCTATTTCGTTTGGTATTTTTCAATCTTAACTATTTACAAATTTTCTTCCACGTCGTAATTCAAAATTCATTTTCAATCATAATCTACAAAGTATTGCGCGCAAGAATGAAGAATAAAGAAGCAAATGAGATATGTACAGGTTCATGAATTTTGATTTCACGAATATCTCGATAATTTTGTTGAAATTCGTTGTAATAATTTTTTGAAATTCTACAAAATTTACAATTCAGCTGGCGTATGGTACCGGATAAACAATGGTAGTTACTTGATCGATGGTAATTTCTAGAAACACTATAAAGAACCTCGCTATAGAAAGAGTTGTATCTAGAATATATATATAGCTATAGAAAGAGTTGAGTGATTAGACCGTTATCTCTACGTTATATCTACTCAATCTTGTTATTATTGCAACTATACAGTATTTCATTATTGAGCATTTGTCCAACTGATGGGGCACCTAAGACATTCCATGTCATCGTTTCTCACGTGCCATAGAGTTTCGGGTATTGCTCTTAGTAATTTCGATTGTAGCATTTTAATTTTCCCTTGTATTAGTTATAAGTGTTAGTTATCAGTTAGTACATAGAGATAGATTAAGTAAGGTGCAATAGTTAAGTATAAGCGGTGGTATATAGTTATAGAAGAGCTAGCGTAAGAGGTATATAAGTGGTGTAATGGAATTATATAAGAGATGTAAACCGAAAGTCGTCCAAAGCCGAAAGATATGGATTAAGTATAAATAAAAAAATAAAATAAAAATAATAATTTTCCCTTGTACTGTACTTTTGATGGCTGCATATCGTTCTTCGATTTCTTATTCCCAATTTGGATTTTTTCTCAATTAATCCATGTAGTAATTTTACGGTTATTACATTAAAGTCATTGTAAATAATCTGCGATAAGGTAAACATCCCCATAAATCCCCACAAAATCCCCATAAAAAATTACAGTTTTATTCGTTCGAGACAACTTGTCCAAAGTGTCATTCTTCCAGTTCGTACATCTTTGGTCGTCCAAACAATAAGTAATTGCCTTTGATCGTAATTCGGTGAGAGATATTCAATTTCAAATTATCAAAGAAGTAAAGATCATCCTTGAAATTTCTGCACCATCTAATTTTGGATGCTTTTGTAGAAAAAGTATGATACGATTTTATAAATTGTTAATTAATTCTTGTTTCGTATCAGTTATATTCGATAGAAAATATTATGGTGAACACGTACGTTTTGAAGTATCATATCAAGCTTACTTCGTTCCTTACGCTGTAAAGTTTCCATGATAATCTCCAAACGAAATCTCCAAATCTTCTTCTTGGACGTCTATACAAGAATTTGAATTTAATCGACATCCAATGATAATTCTTGTGACAAGTCACAGTATTTACGTTGTTCGCATTATCATACTTATATATAACGCGATTTGCATAAGTTCCGAACCACGAAAATTGAGTTCCGATTCGGCAATTAAAACGGCGAATTTGGATTCGCATCAGAATTTTCGCATAGTTAAATTCCCTAAAGACAGTTTAGTGCGTAGAAACCGATACAGAAAGATAGAAACCATTTGCAACGCGCAAAAACGGTCGAAATTTGACATCATTTATTATTGTACTCTTTGACAGTATCTTTCGGCAATGATAATCGAACACAAATATACTACTTAGTAAAAAAAACTCGCACGTAGGAAATTTTCCATATGCAGATACGCCTTGATCGCTGGTAGCGTTTCGTAAGCAATTGCAATAAATGATTTATTTCGTTTTTATCACATGTATGTTAATAGCTCAGTTGCAAGAGCATTGTAAAAAATACTGTAGTATCGTAGAAAGAGGGCCTGTGGTGGCACTCGATAGCAAATACCACCACGATTTTTCTTCCATGATACAAAAATGAGAACAAAAGCGGCCGTACCCAGCAGGGACATCTACAGCCTAAGTTTCCGATACTACAAATGGGGGCTCGTCCGTTGGTCATACAACTTGTTGCACCAGGGGTTCACCCTAGGAGCACGGAACGCAGATCTCGAGTTCTCACTGTGTCGGTTGAATCTCGTGGAACGGAGGTGGTCGGTGACGTACCGCGACCAGGCGACCGGGATGGAGTCGGCAGGCGTATCCTTCTGTGTAGACGGCAC
This sequence comes from Bombus vosnesenskii, assembly GCF_011952255.1. NCBI lineage: Eukaryota > Metazoa > Arthropoda > Insecta > Hymenoptera > Apidae > Bombus > Bombus vosnesenskii. Next base: position 721,265 of record NW_022882941.1, read on the forward strand.
CCTGGGCGCCGTCTTGGCGTACAAAATGGGTGTTAAGGATGTTGCTGATACCCTCCCATCTGAGAAGAACTGGAGCTGGGGTATCAAGACATGCATCAAGGACTTCTCCGTTGGGGAGCTCCGGACTCTGGTCATAGGATCGGATGCCATATGGCGCCATCAATAGCGGTACGCGAGTAGAAGGGACAGTTCTTCTCACAGGTAGGGGCAACGCTCGGCCTGACAGTACCATCACTAGCTTTGTAGATAAGAGGGTAACTGATGAAGTGATACAAAACCTCGGCCCTGTGCGGGCGCGGTCGGAAAACGCTATTGCGGCCGGCATACTACCCAACCAGGCCGCTTGACGAAGATAGCGCAGCTGAAATTAGAATTAGCGGCCCTAGAGAAAGAGGTAGGAGGTGCACCCACAACCAAGCCCGATTCCGAAACTGGCATGCTGGGCCAGAAGAAGGCGGTCGAGCAAGAATTGGGAGCTGGAAAGAACTTGCCCGCGGTATCCGGCAAGCTGCTAAGCAACCCGGGAACAGTCGAGGACCCGGGGAAGGAGGGCTCCAAGGAGACCAAACCCGAAAACAAGACGGAAGAGCCAAAGCAGACACTTTCGGCAGAGAAGAAGGACGAGAAGAAAGACAAAGCTCTACCAAAAGAGGGAGAGAAGCCCGATTCAGAGCCTTCGGATTCGGAGAAACCCAAGGCCGGCGCAGTGAATGTGGTGGTCACGAACCGGCCCGAGGTGCTAGAGGAGCATGGACCCAAGATCAGCACAAGAATTTTGAGGCGTGCTTCTACAACCTAGACGCATGGAAGCTTCCGAAGGGTATCAGTCCCGAGCCTGGTTGGGATTCCTATCGTTTCGAGGCTGCGGTGAGAAAGAAGTGGAAGGAGGTGACAGACGAGTGGCCCCTCGGTAATTGTGGGTGCGGCGTCCCCGGTTGGGGTATGCAATACGACGAATTCCTCACAAAATTATGGAGGGATCAGTTCCCCCCTCACGAGCCCTGTGCCGGCTGTAAGTTGGGATCTGGAGTCATGGAGGACAATCTACATATGCTCATCTTCATCAGCCCAGAAACGGCGAGAGTGCCACTTTTGGCAACAGCTGAACGAGTCAGAAATATGAGTTTACGGGCATGCAGACACGGGGTACAGAAACTACTAAAAATTAGGACTGGTTTTTTGAAGATGGGGGGGGGGCGATCGAATATCTCCCATCTGGCGGAATGAGTGCTATTGGGAGCTAGGGTATGGATACTTGCCGTATAAACCGCTAGATGACTTAGTTTCGGAGGTGAAGAAGTGGCTTTGTACCCCACTCAATCTGGGTGGGCCTATGGGCCGCGACAACTATCTACTTTTGATTGAGGACGAGGTGACAAGGTTCATGGAGGAGGAATGGAAATTGCCAGATAACATACCATCGGTAGAGGATTGGGTCAAGACCTGCAAGTAGTTGGAAGGAAAGAGTGGATCGGAAAGAAACACGGAAGTGCTTGTTGATGGCAAGCGTGTTAGAACGGGAAAGATGAAGGGAGTAATGGGAGTCTATTGGTCAGATGAAGACGCCGTCCGTGATCTGGTGAACCCCAGCCGGGAGAGCATGCAAGTGCTGCAGAAGAGCGAGGGAGGTAAAATCAGGCCTGCTGCGAAAACGGGGAATGCCATGAATAGGAAAATGAACTATCTGAGTGAGGTGTTGGAGCGTGGGCTGCATGGCAGCAGGTTAAGCACTCTATTCGCGGGAGAGGCAGGTAATGAGCGGATAGACTACGACCTCATAGACGCGGCGCGAACCCGATCGACATGGAAAGTACCCCTGGACCAAGGGGGCTTTGACCAACACCAGAGCCAGGCTGTTATCGCGGTTACCATGATGGCAATTGGGCGACATCTATTGAAGTTTGCACACAAATCGAGCCCGTGTGGGCGGCCCTCTGGGATAGCCTTTTCGTCCTGGGGGCTAAGATGCGGGCCGAAACGTGGTCCGATGAATGGCGGAACGGTCTCCCAAGCGGATGGCGATGGACGGCTGTACTGGACACTATTTTAAACGTGACATCATTCCGGACAATCTGGAGGATAGTATGCGCCAGAATGGGCGTTACCCCCACCAGCGTCTCAAACTTTTACGCCCAAGGCGATGACGTTATATTCAGTTATCCAGGTCTAAACGTGATTCAGATGATCATCGACACTTACGGTCGACTTGGTTATGAAGTACTACGGAAAAGTAGTAAATGTAGTAGTGTAAAAAATTTACCGCAAAGTGTGAATTTAACGTCCTAGTTTGGCGAATGTGGATGTTCAGTTCATCACAGTCGTGTGTTTGCGATAGTTTGTTATGAACAGCCATGACAAAATGAATATCATTAATCAACTATAGTATCACTGAAAAATTTATATTTCTATATTGCTGCTGCCTAGAGTGAGAAAGTTGATTGTCAATAAGTAATTGCATATGTCGGAGTAAGGTTAGAATTTTAGGGGCGTTCGATGAACCCTTATTTAGTTTACCATCGCGGATGTAACTAACATTTATTGATACGAATGTGGACACTACAAGAGGCTATGAGCAATAGCGACGATAGGATGGTCAAGATGATGGTGACAACGAATTCATGTTCGATAACGAATCCACAGTCCACAGATGACGGACGACTGGGAAGTTACGGAGGAGGAGATATGGGAGGCAACCAGAAGAATGACCGCCCGCAACGTGACGCCGGGCCCGGACGGAATCCCTGGCCGGATCTGGGGGGAAGTGATGGGGGTCATGGCCCCCAGACTCCGGCAACTCTTCACAAGATGCCTGAGGGAGGGAGTCTACCCCCGGGCGTGGCGGACGGCGAGGCTGGTCCTGCTCCATAAAAAGGGCCGACCGACGACCTCGCCGTCAGCGTACCGGCCGATATGCCTACTGGACGAGGTCGGCAAACTACTCGAGAGGGTAATCGCCGCCCGCTTGGAACGACACATAGCGGGCCAAGTGCCAGGTTTGCACGAAAGCCAGTACGGCTTCCGGAAGGGGCGCTCGACGATTGACGCGGTCAGACGCGTACGAGCGATTGCGGAGGACATGGTCTCCCGGAAAGGCGTGGCGCTGGCGGTTTCCCTGGACATCGTCAACGCGTTCAACACCATGCCATGGGACAGGATAGTGACGGCCCTGGAGCACTTCGAGGTTCCCAGCTACCTCGTCCGATTGATCCGAGTCTACCTCGACGACAGGTGGGTGTGTTACACCAGTAAGGAAGGAGAGGAAAAGCGATCCGTCGAGCGTGGCGTCCCGCAGGGCTCGGTGCTGGGCCCCATACTATGGAACGTTGCGTACGACGAGGTACTACGATGCCCGCTACCCCCAGGCGCGGCCATAGTATGCTATGCGGACGACACCCTAATCCTGGTCGAGGGTCGTGGCTGGCACGAGACGCTGCGCATTGGCGGAATCGCAACGGCCTGTGCGACCCGTGCCGTGAACGAACTGGGCCTGAGAGTCTCCCCTGCGAAGTCGGAGGCCACCTGGTTCTTTGACAGGAAGAGGCGAGGGACACCACCGCCCGGCCTATGCATAAACATGGCAGGTGAAACCATCCGGGTGGGATCACAGATGAAGTATCTGGGACTCACCATGGACAGCCAGTGGACGTTCGAGCCGCACTTCGACTCACTGATCCCGAAGGTATCAGCGGCTGCCAATGCCCTGTGCGGCCTACTACCGAACATCGGCAGGGCCGGAGACGCGGTGCGCCGACTTTACGAGGGCGTCGTTCGGTCACGAGTGATGTACGGGGCCCCAGTATGGGCGGACGACCTGATGGCAAGCCGTCGCAGCATTCTGCTCCTGAGAAGGCTGCACAGAGTGACCGCCATCAGAATCATTAGGGGATACCGGACGGTGTCTCACGCGTCGGCGTCCACCCTAGCCGCGCCCCCCCCCCGTGGGAGCTGCGGGCGCTGGCGCTCAAAAAGAGATACACCCGCCGGAGAGAATGGCACCCGGGAGAAGACCCCACCGAGCAGGCGGCTCCAAACGACACAGGAACCGCCGAGGAGGACACGTGGAACCTGTGGCGATCCCAACTAATCAACGGGAGAAGCGAACACCGAGGCGCGGATGCGGTCCTACCAAACTGGGAGGCATGGAGGAGCCGCCACGGCCTCCCACTCACATTCAGGATGACACAAGTACTCACCGGACACGGCGTGTACGGCGAGTTCCTAAAGAGAATAAGGCGAGAGACGACAGACATCTGCCACCACTGCGGAGAGGGCAGGGACACAGCGCAGCACACCCTGGAGCTCTGTCCGGCGTGGGAGCTGCCCCGCTACACCCTGCGGCACGTCATAGGAGAAACGTTGACCCCCTCAGCGATTGTAGAAGCGATGTTGAGAGGGTCACAGGAATACGAGGCCGTCCGCCTCTTCTGCGAGCGAGTTATGCTCGCGAAGAAGCGAGCGGAAAGGGAAAGAAAGAAAAACTTTCACCCCTGCAGGATAAGACGATGGAGAAGGATGGCAGTCAGACGACCCAGAGCCGCCCCGCCACCACCCCAACGGACTACGACCAGAAGAAGTGACAGCACTAGGGGCAACGACCTCCCCCTAACGCCTACTCAATAGCCGGCTCGAACAAGAGAACGCGAGAAGGGGATGCAACTGAAGTTAATTCATAAGAGGTTCCTGGAGCACCCCTGTCACGCGCATAAGATGGTCATCGTGGAGTTTTAGTCGGTAGGAGTCCGACACTACTCTGCTGTTACGCGATTATTGCAGCAGCGGAGTGTCCATGAGGATTTCTCCACGTACAAAAAAAAAAAAAAAAGTCCACAGATGACGAGTACCAACGTAATACACGATTCCGATAACTTTTTCGATAACTCAATCAGCAATTCGCCCAACGACTAACTAACGCGTAATCCAAATGAAACTGCCCTTATATATTCCTGTCCCCACTTCTCGGGTTAATCTTTGTTTTTAAAGAGAGCCATATAATCATTCCGTGACCGTGGCTACGTCCAGTGACCCGCTATGTCACTTCGAGCCCGAACCCATCGTCATAAAGCCTTAAGTACCTTCATAACTATTTCTTCGTTTATTGCTTAAATGTTTATATCGTAAACATCTGGATTGAGGTATTGGACTTTTCCGAACGTTCTAAAGAAAGGCCCCGATGTCCTTTCATCTCCGACACATATAATAAATATATATAGAGGTATATGAACATCGCGGTGTGATTTTACACTCGCGAAATTTCCATAGTGGAAATTAATAGCAACAACAGATTGCTACTAAAAACTATTGTTGTCTGACGAAAGCATTCTGAATGATCGTCACGGTCCAATTGCTAAATATTTGTTAAATGCACATATATTTTCAAGAAATTCAATGTCCCAGTAATAAAAAGTATGTGGTTATGGAATTTCTACGGAAGATTGTCAAATTACTATCTCTATGTGTGAAATGAATAGAATATCTTGTAGTGACATTTGAATGTTACTAATTTTATATGCGCCACGTGTTCTGGCCGCGTCTCCCTCGTGGGAGCTTCGGGCACTGCCGTTCAAAAGAAGATACACCCACATGAGAGTATGGAACCCGGGAGAGGACTCGACCGAGCAGGCGGCCCCAAACGACCTAGGAACCGCCGAGGAGGACGCGTGGGACCAGTGGCGATCCCAACTGATCAGCGAGGGAGGCGAACATCGAGACGCGGAGGCGGTCCTCCCAAACTGGGAGACATGGAGAAGCCGCCACGACCTCCCCTTCACCTACAGGATGACCCAGGTGCTCACGGGACACGGCGAGTTCGGCGAGTACCTGAGGAAAATCGGACGGGAGACGACGGACATCTGTCATCACTGCGGGGAGGGCAGGGACACGGCGCAGCACACAGTTTTGTCGGGCGTGAGAGGTGTTCCGCTACACCCTGCGGCACGTCATAGACGAAAGATTGACCCCGTCGGCGATCGTAGAAGCGATGTTGAGCGGGCCACAGGAATATGAGGCAGCCCGTCTCTTCTGCGAGCGAGTTATGCTCGCAAAGAAGCAAGCAGAAAGGGAGAGAAAGAGAAACTCTCACCCTCGTAGGATAACGCGATGGAAGGGGATGGCAGTCAGGCGGCCTAGAGCTAGGAGCAATGCCCCTCCCCCTAACATAAAATTCAACAGTCAGGGAATTGTCAGGACTGGCTCGAACAAGAGGACGCGGGAAGGAGGTGTAACAGAAGATAATTCATAAGAGGTTCCTGGAGCACTCCTGTCATACGCGTAGGATAGTCATCGTGGAGTTTTAGTTGGTAAGAGTCCGACACTACTCTGCTGTTATCGATTATTAACAGCAGCGGAGTGTCCATGAGGATTTCTCCACGTGCAAAAAAAAAAAAAGAAAAAAAAAGGCACGCGTTTGACGTCGGAGCATTTACGGGGAATAACTACAAGTAGATTACATAACCTGCAACCACATGGCACCTGGTAATTCACCCGTGTCCTGGAATGTATTGGGTTGACACATTCCCTTATGTATTCGTCCCCCTTCCCTCATGTACAACAGCAAACGATCGGCTGGAGCCATTATTTAGTAAGCGACCTATCCCGGGGAAAAGGATGCGAAAATGAGATTGGTTAAGACCTGGCGGGAATTGCTACTTATTAAACCAATTAAAAATCTAAAATCTTAAAAATATGATGCTAATATTCACCGGCAGTAGCCTTGTCCACTCAAGAGAATATCAGTTAGGTGGAGGACTCATTCGATCAAAGATATCCTACTCATCTCTACTCCTTGGCAAAGTAATGTCAAGAAGTAGATACATACAGTGAAAGCCAAAATGAATATACACCTAGTAGACATAAAGCTCTATATGTGAGACTATGTCTGTCGAATATACGGCTTGAGAGTATATGACAGCGTGAAACATTTATTGGAGCAATGTGTGAATAGAACGAGCAAGGTGCGACTTGGGCGTCCACCACACGTTGCTATTAACCCCCTAACCTACAATTTACATTCGAGAATGCCCGTAATATTTACGTTTGGTCCGATCATCTACTAAGGGCTATGCCAATGAGTCATTATCATTTTATCTTCAACCGTACTTAAACTTATGTTGTGCAATACAATAATTTTTTCCAGCAACTTGACAATTTCATAACCTTGCATTGTCAACATGCGTTGACATAACACGCATTATGTTTTTATAATTCATAAAACAAATATTATTGGTAATTACAGGGTATTTGAGGCAGAATTAGCTGAAACCATACATCTGTAATTCACGCGTCAGTTGTAAGATGACGTATAATTGGTCGTAGGTAAGCACGATATGAGGCTTCTAAATCTCTAAAGTGAGGTATATGTGTTGTCGTGATAATTGTAGATGCTGGCTGTAGATGTCGCTGATTTTCTTCCGTTTTTGGTGCGTAGAAGAAAAATCGGACTCCGATCGCCGGGATTCAAACCCGGGTCCCGAACGTTCGTAACCTAAGGCGCTAACCACTACGCTGCTGTAACGTCGATTCATATTAAAGACAGGATGTATGCAGGTCTTCAGTCCGTACCCTCAATTACCCCAGCGACCCACCATAAACCTAAACTTTTTAAGTTTATTATTTCTGTTATCTGTTTATGGATGATCCTTGAAACAGCCCATAGGTTGTTATACGTCCTTACTAATTGCGGGGAAAGCAGGTAGTTATTTAATGGGAAAAACCCAATACTTGACTAACGAAAGCTGGTTTTCCCCATAAACAATATTACTACTACCTACTAGCCGCGTTGGTAGGAGGCTTTCTTCTCCTATCTTCATTTATTAACATGACCTATAACTAATTGGCATCGTGCATCGTTACCCTCACTTTTCCTAACGGAAGGTACGAACAGCGAATCCGCGTTGTTAATTAAAAAGGGCATACTCACACCGAGCTTTCCTCCATAATGAGACGAGAACACCTGAGGAGAAATAGACAAAACCATCGAACAGAAGACATCTCTCCGATCTGTGTAAACCTGTGCTGTGCTAAAAAATAAAGACAATAGTTGTGTTACGACTCAGCTATTTTTATTTCATCAACCAACCCCTAAGTTTACGTGACACTGCCATCGTCCGACACTAGTTAGTGTCGAGTGGTGGTATTTGCTCTTGAGTGCCGCTACAAAAGTTTGAAATTAACCGTGTTCGGATAAAAGCATGAAAAATAAATTTGAACAGGAAACAAAAATGGAATTCGCTTATTAATATTCTGAAACTGTATGCACGCAGTGCATATGTGGCCAACAATGTAGACGTATTACTTTTACGGAACAAAAATAGGATCCGGCATTTTTATTTATAGTTAGGTAGGTTATTTATAGTTAGGTTGAGATGTTGAGGTGTGCAGACGTGTTTTGGCAAAAATTTAGTAGTTATTGAGAATTAAGTGTGACGCGTGAGTTCGTAAATATTAATATAATGTGTAATAACTTTTATTGGAATGTGTTAAAAACAGTGGAAATGAGAGTGGAAGGTTGAAATAGCGCAAATAAGATAAATATGATGTCGCTACGACAGTTGAGGAGGGACAATTCGTGATAAATATTTTAATTGACCATTAATTGACTGTTTAGTGGACAGTAAAGTGATAGAGGTATATTCTTGTGAGGAGGAGACAATTAGTCTCCTATAACCACTAATAAATAGTGGAAATTAAAAACTTCGAATTTTAGATTATAGGCGGTTATGTATCTAGCGTAAACGATAAAACGAGCTTTCCAAGGCTACAAGAGCAATCGATGTATAAATTGGCATGTCGGTGTAATTAAATTGCATACGTAAGCCTACGGTGAGATTGTGTTAATGGTATTTAAGGGGAATATTTTATAGTCCTGTTGTAGCTGATACTTGCATAACAAGATTTTATAGTATGGATGGTTTAGTCAGCAAATTTTATAAGTTTGATGTATAAATGTAATGTAATTTTAGTATAGTTAATTTATTAAGAGGAGTTTTATACTCTTAAGTAGGAGTGATCTGGTGCGCATCTAGGTGCGTTACACTGAGGTGATTGGATTATAATTGATTGAGTGGCAATCGTGAATGTTCAACCTAACTATTTCTTACAAACCGATAAATTCGCTGTGATTTCTGAAGTTAGTTGTAAATTCGATATATTACTATCGACGAAAAATTGTTTCCAACAAAATCATCTACTCAGTACATGATCAATAAACCGGACAAATTTGTATCAAATTCTGATTAGCGTCCGATGTAAATAGCAAATATATTATAAACTGCTTTCCATATTTCGGAAAAGGAGAGAACATTCAGTTCCGCTTGCGGAGTACATCGCTCTGAAATTAGCATAAACGTATAAGTAGTATAAACAGAATATGGAAGAAATATAACGATGGACAATTTCTTTACAAGCGTGTCGATGGCGACTATACTTTTAGCAAGAAAAAGAAAAAACTACGGTTGTTGGGACAATTCGCGCAAATAGAAGGGAGCTACCAATATTGATAAAACAGTCAAAGGACGATATAACACGCTTGTCGACAAAATTATATCGTTCAAATAATTGTACTCTGACAATTTACAAAACTGAGTCAAATAAAAAAGTACTGATTCTTAATTCAATGCATACATCGTAGAAAAAAAATGATGCCTGTATACCGGAAACAATTGGATTATATAACAGCGCCAAATTGTGTGTAGGTGTGGCATACGCTTAATCGAGATAAATGCATGAATTTTATATAAAGAGACCACGGGAGAAGGAATTCCGAGGCAAGAATGTTTATTTCAATTGGAAGAAGAACTTGCTACAAAATATCAAAAAGAGTTAGGCAAAGAAGATACAGCAAAGCCAGTCACAAATATAAGTACAGGTTTACACGAATGAAAAACATGCCAGGTAAGAAATATCTTTGCGATAGCAAAAACAATAAGATTAACAAAATCTATTGTAAATGTAAAAAATATGTATGTGGAAAATGTACAATCGAGAAGCCTATGATTTGATAGAAATGCGACGAAAATGAATAAAATATACATTATTTATTTCTAAATAAGGGAAACTATGTTTTTACTGTCGAATTGGCTATTACCTTCATTTCCTCAAATTTATACCAGCTACGCCATCAAAAGCAAATCCGCTTCGAAGATGTGCAGTCTACTTAAAAAACTGAGAACATATAAGAAGACATGTTGCTGGTGCTCGAGCTACGAAACGTCACTTTGTGTAGTACCTCGCTTTGAAAAATACCACACTGAAATCAACTGAGCTTCTTAAAAATTTTCTTTTTAACTTTTCTTTATGAATTTTATTATTTTTTGGTAATTTTTAAGTTTTTAATAGCAATACCTCTTTCAGCAATCAATTGTTAATTTTTCATCGAATAAAAGTGGAAACCTCATTTTGTTTTACTTTTTTCGTAAAATTTATAACAGAAACATTTACCCTGCCATCGATACGTATACTCGTAATCGCCTGATTTTAATTCGGAATTTTTTAAACTAAATTCCATAATTAACAGTTCAATTAGTTATGCATACTCATCTTTGATTGGTATTTTTTATTTGATATTTCTGTGTGTAAAGAGCTGTTGCTCCATAGAGACATAAGTCCTACACATCAAGCCTACACCGCAGGATACACTGCGTATGAAAATCCAATTCAGTTTAGTTACTCGATACGAGCCTAGCTCTAAGAATCGACTTAGGAACTGAATCTTCGAAAAGCCGAGTGACTTTTAATCGCTTGGTTGCTCTTGGTTCAACCTGACCAATGATTCTAGGTTCGTTCCAAATTTAACGAATTTAACGAATAGCGAGGAGCAGAGCTCCTTAGAACCAGCCTTTATCACCCAAACCTTAAGGCTAAACTAGGTTACAGCTTTACGCACGAAACTCTCTAATAATGACCTGAGTTTATCTATTCTACATAGGGCTCTCAAGGTCAACTTCATTAGATTAATTATCAAATACATATGTATAATAAAAACCTTTTAGCTGAAAGACACATTTATTCTCTGCAGAATTAATAAAAATATAAAATGTCGAAATCAAATGTGCCTTAGTGTCCGAATATTTTTGGAATTCGCTGTATTCCTGAATATTGCTCATTGGTCGCATTCGACACGATATTCCACTTTTATATTATAATTAGAATTACAGTTTCTACTTGGCATTCCATGAATGTAGCAATCGTAATTCAACGATTTAATAAGGGTGATGCCGTGAATTATCTCATGTACCAGAAAAATAAAATCATTTGTTCATAAAACAAAATATTTTCTTCATTTAAAATTGCTAATTTCTTTCATATTCTTAAGAGCGATGTCGAGATATTTGCAAAAGTTTACTTAACTTTCTCTGTTCGAGCGTGAAGGTGATAGCAAGCGTGTTGATATATTCACAACAAAGGACGTTACAAAAAAATTAACCTTGGTATGTAACTCTAACTGAAAGTTACAAGAGACAGTAATAAAAATCTACTTATAGCTTTTTATTTCTGGACCTTGTAATTCAAATAACATTCATATTCAAGGGCACAATAATATTGATTTTTTTATTTTTTACTTCACTAAATTCTATTTCCTTTGTAGCGGCGATATCCAGGTAATGAGCATACAAAAGGACGAAAACTGGGTAATATTTAGCTGAAAAAAAGAGGAACATTCGCTAAACGTAACGGCGCGATTAACCTCCGATCGCAAGGTCGCGATGTGTGATACAAACAATATTAAATCGGTGTCCAGTTGTTGCCCGCGACAAATTCACAGCGATTTTTAACTTTCTTACAAGCACATGGCGCGTATTAATACAGATCTCGCCCTAATCATTCTAATTATCTTTTTAATATGACAATTACCGCATCAAGCAGTATCACAACAACTTGTAAATCGTTTGTAAATGCGCGCAGTACCTTAATATATAAAAGGGACTCACCATTTCGGCATAAAAGTAGATATATAACCATATGCCGTACAGAGGAATAGATTTGCTTGACTCGTTTGAAATCCCCGCACGTTTCTGGAGACCGAAAGACTTTGGAAGCTCTAAGAAATTATAACAAATTAGATAAATTAAATGAAAATATCAAAATTACAGCATGATTATTTTGTAAGAGTACAACATTGAACAAAATGTTGCAATATATTTTTCAAATGTTAGAATACTGTGTCGTTATTTCTTTGAATTTCATTTCTAAATAAGAAAATTTTGATAAAAGCAAATAACTAATGGCACTAAAATGAAAAATGGTACTATCTTTACAGTATACTCTATTTGCAAGTTACAAATGAACTTATAGCGATAATATTCGAGATTCCACAAAATATTCTCATAATCTATCTTGTTTTACTTGCTAGCACTTTCCAATTGATTTTTTATGGATTTCTGCTTCTATTGATGTTTTAGCTAATCAATGCTTCAGACTATATAGAAAAAGATAACTTTAAAGCAGTCCAATTTGTATAAAAAAGAACATTTTTATAGTTTGGTATTGTAATATTGTAATATTTTTACCCTTATGGAGGAACTGTTTATAAATTTAAGGAAAATAATCCATCAGCACACCAAATATATTGAAATGACTAAAATATAATTTCACTTCATAGTACAACTGTTGACAACTCGAAAGCTTGTAAAATTAACGAAAGTAGACACTATCTTACAAGGTATGACAAAAAAAAGGCATGACAAGGCTCTGAGACAGATGATTTTTAGCATGTAAAGATGATTTTTAACATGCATTAAGGCATTGAAAGACTGTGTTCTTAACATATTTTCATAACGTGTATCGAAATTAGAGGTTTCGTGTCTGTTATTTCATGTCTAATCGTAATATATGAACAATAAGGACATGAACTGCTGCTAAAATGGATTTAGAATAGTAAATAATCATAGCAGTTTAACTCTCCGATTCCATAAGCATCTATACATTCGTGATTTCTTTTACTTATTCTGTAACATGAGCCAGTTGATACTGCAATTTTACACTTATAATACTTTAGAGGAACGTATACGTGAGAAAAACATATAAATATATACATATGTACATACATATACGCAATTTATGCAATTTTCATATGCATTTAAAAGCTAATGGTACTGATTTATGTGGGATTGGAAGTTACTTGAATATATTTGGAATTATATATGTATGTTTATTTATTTATTTATAAATAAATAATTATATATATACTGAGATTTTAGCGTGTTGCGAGTTGTACTAATATATTCATTTTTTATATTAAGTAATAATTGTGCAGGATAGTGAAATATGGTAAGAAGTCTGTAACTTTTAATAAAAAAAAAAAAAAAAAGAGAAGAAAAGAGAAAATATTTCGCATGTATTTAAAAAAAACTTTTGAAATATTTTGTTTTGTATCGATAAAGATAGAAATTAACAAAATTTCCTATATTGCATCACAAACTGAATTATGAAAAGTTAATCGTTAGCGATGAGATCATGTGGGCCCATATACAATAGTCACAAACACATATTTTGATGCTTAATTTCGTTAATTTTCATTTTTGTACATATTTCTAACTAATCATGTATTAACTTCTCATCTGCAACCTTATTCTTACTGGCGTTGTTTGCATGCTCTGGCTCTTTCGAGACCATGCAGATTTTGATTAGATTTTTTTCTTTTAAACAATCCTCAAAAATTCTTGAAAAATTCATTTTCAAAGTTTCTAGAATATTATCCAATGGTTTTTATCGTTACGTGCTATTTTCATTTTCTTAAGCAATGCAAAATTTGAACAAAAACATGGATAAAATGAAGAATCACTTAAAATTATTGGAAAACGACCCAATGTGTAGACGACGGGGTTAATATCACACAGATAAAAATGTACAGATCCATTAACTTACGCAGTTATCGAAAAACATAATTAAATTAAGGGCGTAAATTTCGTATTCCTTAATTACCTAATTATACGCAAATATATTTTTATTACACGTTTAAATCTATATGTATAATCTACATATTACTATTTATATCTTTGATATAGTGTGATAGTACAGATTAAATTACATAATCCAAATTAGAATAACTTGAACAATCTTTAGTTGTATAAACATATATAAAATATTTACCTTGAATGAAGCAATGAACGATTTTACATCTTTTCGTATTTGTGCTTAACGAAAATCGAACAAATTAACTGCGTAATTCTTCACTTAGTACTTATTATATTACAAAATTATATCTTCTGCACGATATACATCTTGCCACATCCGAACCGAAAAGAGGAATGTACGATACCAGTCTTCTGTTATTATAGCGTTAGTACTGCTTGCTGATTGGCTACAATCCTGGGTACAACATGGAACCTGCGCGCGATCCTTGCGCAGTCATGTATAACAATACATACATATAAACGTATAATATTCAAATGTTAAAGTTGGCACTATTTGTTCAAAATCACATTTTAAATCAATTGACAAGGTTTTGCTTTTTTAGCTCGAAATATTCCCTTTAAGCGAGGTAACCATCCGTACTCCATTTTGCAGTACAGTACTACTTTCTCGACAATTGTACTGCAAAGTTGTTATGTACTGATTATGTCCTGCATTTAGTACTACTTGGGAAGAATTATTATTAGAATTATCATTAGAATATCATTATCAATTGTATGTAACAAATATAGTATTTTGAAAGTCAACCTATTTCTTTAAAAGAAACAAAAATAATTATCGAATTTTTAACGAGCCTTTCTGATACAAATGCAGATGTTGAAAAAGTTTTTTTCGTTGATCGATGTTTATTGGTCTGCTCGGAAATAGTCTTCAACAATGAACTTAACAATTAATTATATTGTCAGCTGTCATGAAAGTAAAAACTAATATACGATATAGTTGTGAAGAATTTTTAAACATACTAAAAGAAAATGATGAAAGTTTAAAAGTGGAATATTCAGAATCATTTAAGAGGAATATTTAGAATCAAATTTCATTAGTCTAATTCTTCGATAAAAAAACAATTTTATAAGAGAAGAGACGCGCGTAAATCTCTTTCAAAGTGAGCTGAAATCCATTGAGATCGTGCTTTCAAGTTATCTTAGAAGGGGCAGAGAAAGGAAAATTCGTTATCCCATTACCAACAATTGCCTCTGGCCCTATTTTTGTTAAAAGTACATTCGGTTTACTTGTATTTTATATTCAGTTTTGAAGGGAATTTAATCGTTTAACCCTTTCGCTACGGCAGTGTGCTCCGTCGGAGTGACACCGCTGTACGGGCCATCGTGCCGCCGGAATAGCGGTACTGAACGGAGCACTGCGACGGAAAGCATTCATATGATGAGCAGGGCTCATGATTAAGTGGTATCCCGCGGATGTCGTCTATAGGCGACGCTCGTACACACAGGTCATCGCGCAAATGCCGTCTATAGGCATGCCGCATGTATATGCCGTCTATAAATGTAATGATAAACAAACTCCGGGCAAAACAATGTCGCCGCTAGATGCAACTGTCGAATGAACACGAATTTGAATATTCCGACTCTCCCACGACCAGTATAAATAAACGGATGCGATCGCGAGCGACAGAGTATCGAACATTATCGTACGGTATCGTACAGTATCTCCGAGTATCTCACGAGTATTTATCGAGTTAATGCGACGAGCATTTACGAGTATTTATTCCGCTATCTTATTCCGCGATTTGTACTTTGTAAAAACGACTCACGTATTCGGCTGTACGTTAATTTATTTATTTAATCGAAATATATTTGACGAATTGCGGCAGCAATTTCTCGCTCTCGTTATTTCACATTATCTATCCTCGACCATCCCTCCACATAACTAAGAAAAGAAACTCTTTTTTCCACGTGCGATATCTAACGCAACTGAATCTGAGACAAAAAGACTTTGTTTTTAATGCGTATCATTACTATCATCAGAATCACTATCTTGTGGCGTATCTCGTATATTGCATCTTTAATGTATTTAAACCCTCGTATAATGCCTATTATAATGACGAGAAAAATTATCTTTTTCCGTACGGAAAGCTTTATGTTACAAAGGAAATACTAATACCTTGTTTGAACTTTTAATAAAATTAAGACATCGATTCCCTCCATATCGACTTATCATTGTCATTTCATTGCTGTTTTTCGTTTTTTATGGCTTATAATCTGCAGTCTATCCGAATGTATCAACAGCGAGACAGGCAAGCTAGTGGCAAGCGTTATGTGGGAAAACGTTAATATTAAATACAACAATACTAATACAATAATAATATACAACAATAATACAATAATAAAAATAGTGACAAAAGTGATGAATTTAATAAAAGGCGGAAATAAAGCATTGATGCACCGAAAGTAAAAAAGTTTTTCACAAGATATTAGTGCTGATTACGAAGATTGACATTTGTATACTGACGTGCACTAGCTTAATGCAGGGAGAAGCCTTTGCGGACTGAAAGTGAGAACTTCAAAAAAAGTGAGGTGAAAGGAACTCGACGGCTTGCAACAAAAAATCGAACGTATTTCTATTTTGAGCAATTTGCCATTTTTAGCGGACAATACACAGCACTTAAGTAGTTTAAGGAACAAGGACGTTAAATCTGATGTAAATAAATAAGGAAAACATGATCGCCGAGAAAGCGAGCCTCGTGTTTTTGCCCGACGATTTCATATCCCTGCGTGTTTCTGAAGCCTCGGAACAAG
This sequence comes from Bombus vosnesenskii, assembly GCF_011952255.1. Taxonomy (NCBI): domain Eukaryota; kingdom Metazoa; phylum Arthropoda; class Insecta; order Hymenoptera; family Apidae; genus Bombus; species Bombus vosnesenskii. Next base: position 737,926 of record NW_022882941.1, read on the forward strand.
CAAGCACACCCGGTTCTGATCTCACATGTAGCTTCATTTTTTCTTCTTTAATAATTGATATCGCGGATCTAGCGACAACCAAACCGCCCATTATTCTCGCTTAATTATACTTCTATCAGCTGTTCATAGATGGCTAGCGACATTTGATAATAATAGCAGAGAGGAAATTTCCTCTCTAGCATCAGTCATCATTTCCGAGTAAATATCAGCAAAGATTTAATTTAATTATTTTGATTAATAACCAAATATATGTAGTATCGTGGAACAAAGGCCTAAGAGATATCGGGCGAACTATAAATAATGTCGCGAGAAAGTCGAAGCACCGACAGGCCCAACGATGTATCGTCGGTCTTTCGGTCGAATAGGTTACGCAAAAAAAGGCCTACGTGACTTTGACTACGAGCGGTTGCGGAGCACGTGCGTGGTGGGGCTAAGAAAAAGACAAAGGAACGATGAGTCATTCGAAAAACAGAGTGTGATTAAAAAAGCGGAGTGCGAGTTGAGCGAGGACAGAGTTTTGCGAGTGGCGTTGCCGAGAGAGTGTTGATTGCGTTTTGGTAAAAGTCGAGTCGCTATCTAGTTATTTAGTTGCGCTGTTTTCTGTACATTTGGTGTGAATAGTTCAGGTTGAACAACAATCGTCTTTTTCTGTCCGATTAACATCTCTATTGTCCATTCTTTGTAAATATACTATATCACGATATTACATATATGTAACGAAAATATGAACTAATCGTTTCTAGTAACCCAAATTTTTGTTTTCTGTAATAGAAATTTTTACTTCCTTAGTCTTTCTTCATACTGGGCAGCATGTGTAAATCGCTCACACACACAGCAGGTTTCTTTCTTTAATGGTAGTTGGTTCGGTATTGAACTCGATTTTGGTTTTGAAACATTGGTTTTTGAATATTAGAAAAATTTGTTTATACAATATTTGCCTCTTTTTCTATAATTGATAATCCTCCCGGAAATTTCGTCTCAGATAGTGGAAGCGAAGACACTGTTGTACACATAATATTAGGAGTAGTATTATGCCATATGCTACATGCTATCAAGGAACAATTCCTTACCTTTGGATAAAAACCTTTTAATAAAATATCAGTCGACAATATTATTGCATCCTCTCCTATTACTGCCCTGTATAATGTATTTTTATATATTCTAGAGACTGGTTCGTTTGTAACTGCTTGTACAAAATATCCAACAATTGCACAATTTATGACTTGTTACATCAGCTTATCTTCCTAGTAATACTGATCTTAAGTTGTTAAAAGGACATTAAGCTGCAACCTCTGGAAATCTATAAATAAATATTTGTATAAATATACAATGTGTATACAAATATATATATACAATATAAAATAAAAAAATATATATATATTTATGTATATATAGGAATATGTGTAAAATGTATATGGAAATTTGAAAAATGTGTAAGCATAAAATGTGTGTGTAAGCATGTGTGATGTGTATTCCACAAACATCATCAAATATTTGTTTCAATGACATTAATGTATCCAGATTGAACCCACTCGTTTCTTGTATCATTAAATACCATATATGAATTAATATATCTTTGTCCACAGTGATTATGTTTAATAGTTATGTTAATATTGTTACCATCCACATATAAGGCAGCTATATACTTTGGTAGATTACAACTGTTACAACGATATAAGTAGTTGTTTCGATAATCAATATTGTATGTACAATGATTGTGCACATACACAAATAAATCTGCTCCTTTCTCAGGAAATTTCTGCATCTGTGCAACATATATTTATAAATGTCAAGAATCCACCCAACAAAGAATAAAATTAATGCAAGTTCCAGGTCAAAATGTATCATTTAACCAAATTATTACATAGTAATATTGCAAACCATAAGACAAGTTATCTTTAACTAGAAAATGCAAAGTAACACATAATATGATTTTCCAGTGATAATGAAATGTTCTAAATAAATTATCAAACAAACTGCCTTGGTCTGAAAATATTCATTGATAATATTCATTTAAATTGAATGTTCTAAGAGCTGTCATTATATTTTACATAAATCAACAATTTTAGATCAAGCAATGTAAACCGACATCCTTCATATAATGTGTATTATATAATATTTCCTCGCAATAGACAAAACCTGATAATGGTCAAATTGAAACAATTCACTTATATCGTGTATTTGACATATACTTACACAAAAAATAATCATCTCATAATTTTCACAATATAGTTTTCCATCTCCATAATGTTGAAGTAGATAACGGTTTGACACTAATTATATCACCCAATTATACCACCTGCAAGAGATAAGTAAAAAAAACCACAAAGTATTGTGTTCATTCCTCTTAAGTCTATTTTTCATAGGCAGAAAATACTTATCTGAATTTCTTTTCTGGTTCTTAGCTTCCAATTGACATAAATACTATTAAGTATATGGAATTGTTCAGAAGCTGCCATGACAGATGTATATATTCACATGAAATTCCTCAGTACTTCATATTTCCAGACATATTTTAAGTATTGAATTACTCACGGATCGTTGCACAAATACTATATACATATTGCATGGATTCAAGATACAGCGAACTTCGCTTAATTAGAATTGCTGAATGAGATAATGTATTAGGTTGTCCGAAAAGTTTCTTTCGTTTTATAAGGCGATAATAGATGAGCAACAATTTCTGTTTTATATTATTTTATTGAATTAGATATGATCCATTCCGTTCTATTTCTATTATTATATTTGTGCATAATTCAATAAACTAATATAAAACAAAATACATTGTGCGTCTATTATTTCCTTATAAAACGAAAGAAACATCTCGGACAACTTAATAATAATACTTTAGTACTTTAATATGGATATAATTGAAATAATATTTAGAATATCAAGATTATAATAATGGCATTAAATGCAGCCTTTAAAAATAATTAATTTTATCATGCTAGAAATTAACCGATAAACAATTTTAATTAATCTAAGCGCATTTGACACTTTCATAACCGGAATCAATAAGATTATTAAATTGTGGACCGATTAGAGACGTCAATAATTAAGATGGAACACGCTTAACCTGAAATTGATCATGTATTACGCCAGTTAATAATGTTCTCGTTATCCCTTAGATAGCAGCACAAACTAGCGAAAATGCATACCGGTAAGGCAGTTTCTTTATTTTCTAGCGGGAAAAAAATTTAAATATATTTAAATACATGAGTATTAATATTAATATTAATAATATATTTAAATATATTAATATATAATATTATGCATATGGATTTAAATATATTAATATATTGTAATATCGTAAAGTAATTTAAATTAGAGGTCGGTTGAAATTAGAAAAAACCGTGTACGTCATCTTTCTGTGGTTTGTTTACATTTAAGAGCGCCTATATGACTAAAGTCACCTAGTTCTTACATAGATATGAGAAAAACAACAAACAACGTTAGAACAGAAGGACGGTTTCGTGTTTCAAGGAGGGACGACCGAGAGGTCAGAGTGTGCGAGTCAAAAAGTGTGTGCGTTGCGAGAGTCAGAGTTGATCGAGACACCGAAGAGTAGAGTTGAGAGAATTGACCGAGTTGTTTAGAGAGAGAGAGAGAGAGAGAGAGAGAGAGAGTTAGATTCGTTGTGACGAGAGTTGCCAAATAACTGTAAAGTTATTTGATATAAATACGAGTATCGCATTTAGTTTCAGTTAAACAAACATCGTTTTCTGTCCAATTTATATTTGTATATTTAATTCAATATTAATAAATTGTAAGTAATCGGGGAAAAATTTATATCTTAATTTCCACGATATTACAATATTGTATATTAATATATTTAAATATATTCAGATAACTATGGTGAGGAAGTTTGTCAGCTTCCACCCTGACATCTCTTTCCGAATTTCCACTTTTCGCATATGTCTGTTCTCTTTTGTAATTCCTCTCCACTTTATCGCCACCTGTATCAATCTGGCGCCCTCCGTCGTCAGCCAAGGTTCCAGGCTATGCCAGTTTATTTTCCTTTCACTGAATTGTCGATTATTTTCTATATTTTTGAATTGAAGGGACATATTTTTAGCATGGACTCCCACAAAAGGTCAAAAAATAGTCTTGCCGTAGCCTTCTAGTATACAACGAGGAAGAATTTGGGGTTCACTCGCTGTATCAGTTATTTTACAGTCGTCAAATGACCGCCGCAGGGAGACTTGTTCAAGCATCACCCCCCTCCCCGCTCCCCAGTGGATACTAGGGGGTCCGAAATTTCCTGCACCGCAACGTTCTTCTCTCTGTCTGCACTTTCTATAATTTTTATATAAAAAGATAAGCAAGCCATTTAACGTGCCCTGTCGTCATCGCATTACTACACTCGATTGGCCACTTACTCTTTTGCATCCTGTTCAGAAAGTCAAAGTCACGCGAGCTGGATTCAGGAGGATCCGCACGAAGATGTGGTGAGTGAACCATTAGACTAAAGAGGGACTGTCAACTTTATCGAAGTCGCACATCCAAGACAGGTAAATACTTAGGATCTAAACCAAACTTATCTTTTTGAGGAGATATTAGTTCCATCGTGATTTTTCACTCTATCTGTGAGCAAGCTTGGAGAGTCGAGAAAGCTCTCTTTAGCCTCCTGCTGCACAAATCTAAACCAAAACCAAAAACAAAAGCTAAACCTAAACTTAAACTTAAACATCAACTTCTTAAACTTAGCTATTTAGAAAGTCGTTACCTGGGTCTTTGTTAGTAATAGCAAGCGTCTGTTCTTCATTCTTAGTTAAGGTTTGGCGGTGTGCGTATCACAGAGTTATATGCAAAGAAAGAGTGAATTTAAAAAATGGAAACTGGAAGTTATGAAAAAATATGTATATTTGTTGTAGTATGATGAAAGTCGAGTTATTGGCTTAAAACTTTCTCCTAGTAAGTTTTGCGTGTTAATGTCTTACTATTAACGTTATATTAAAATTGATGACGATTACAACGGTTTCAGAAACGTTGAAGTGAAAGTAAAAAAAAAAAAATAGAGAAGGAATTTGTTAACTCATTAGACGATCTTTTTAATATCGTTGATAACGATACGTCAACTATAATCAAAATTGAAGAAGATAACTTGTTCTCTTAAATAGACTAAGGTCAATGATTGTAATACTTGAAACTATACCTAATAGAAGATTATCTTTGCGTATAAAAAAATGTATAGCTGATATTGTAGAAAGTACAAGTACTTAAAAACAATTGTTTTGGATAATATGAAAAACTATGTCTCTATCAAAAATTTCATTTCAGAAGAAAGCTGAAGATTTGAAAACAGTTAATGACACCGCAGAATGAGGCGTAAATCAGGCCAATATCAGAATGTAATAATTTATTAACGAAAAACCAAGAAGATAAACAATATATTTTACAAATATTAGAACGATATTACCTTGATAAAAGCTTGATGCTCCCCCAACTTTTCAACGAGCAATGGAATCTTTGTTACCCGGAATAACATAATTTGTGTATACAGACAATATAATTATTCGTGGACGTTTACTTAAAGAACAACAAGAGAGATTATAGCAAATTTTTGGAAGAATAATAGACAGTGGATTAAAATTGCAACCTAATAAGTGTCAATTCTTGCGTGAAGAAACAATTTATTTGGGCTATATAATTATCAAACATGGTACAAAGTCAGACCCGTCAAGATTAGGAACAATTAATAATTTTCTTTCTGGAATTGACATTATAGGGAACTTATAGAACATTTTTCACATATTGTGGAACCTATTCGGGTTCTAAATCCCAAACTTTCGGAATTCAGATGGCCTGACGAGAAACAAGAAGCCTTTGACATATTAAAAAAAAAATTGACAACAGCATGACTGTTACAATAAACTGATGTTGCAAAACGATTTATGCTCTATTTATAACAACGCATCAGATAAAAGGGAAACGATTTACCGGTAGTTTTTGTAAGTAGAGAGTTACTAGCAATCTTACGAGCGGCTCAACATTTCCTACTTTTAAGAACTTTTACCAAAAACACTGGAAGTTTCAAAAAATCATTAAAGGCTCAGATGCATCGCACGTGCTTATAAGAAACGTGCAATCTAAGTACAAACAATAATATGATACCTGTAGAGTGCAACTATAGCTCGTTATTATAACTTATCTCGTTACTATAAGCGGATCGTATAAGGGGAACATTTATACTTGCTGCAATTATAATAATTAGTTATAAATACGTTTCACAATTAAAATGCGAGATCAAGGAGTCAGCGAATAAATAATTCATACATCGAGAGGATGAAACAGAACTCGGGCATATTACAAAACGAACCGCCAATCTTCATAGACAATAAACACTAATCGTAATCGTACAGGACTAAGCCGAAAACAAACTATGTAAAAATTATTATTTAAACTTGCCTATGATATGACTAGACTGCGGATTCATACTTTTCTGAACAAAATTAAAGAAATAGAATCTATATAGAAATTGTTTCATTCACTAAAAATTATAGAAACTGCTGTGATTTCAATAATTTATGTATTTTTATGCACTATATGCGGATTTTTGCAGTCTAGTTATTACTATTATGTATTACCGACGTATTATGTAAACTGGTTATTATCTTTGTAAAGTGATATATTACGTTATACAGAGTGAGTCAGTAAAAACGATCAACTGAAATAACTCGTTACCTATTGATTTTATAAAAAAATGTTTGAAATAAAATTTATTCTATTTCAGAGACTCAACCGGTTGAATATAGTTTGACTTTTTAATACCTCACATTCCTGCAGATAAGTTGATCTTGAGTTGAATCTCTTATAACATTAACCGATTCAACTGGACATTCTCTATGAGAAAGTATCAATCTGTTTACGTCGAAAACCCATTAGTTCAGCAGATATTTTATCTTCAATTTGTCAAATTTAATGTACGAAAGGCCAAGAAAGACATGAAGCGATATTCTTGTGTTTACGTTGTCTTTTCTTTATCTTGTTTATCTTTTATACGTTACATTTCACAAATTGAAGTTAAAATATCTGCTGAACTATGAGGGTTTTTCGGTACAAACAGGTTAATATTCTTTTGTAGAAGGATGTCCAGCTAGATCGACTAGTGTTATAATAAATATACAATACCATTTGATAAACTAGACAACCTTGATATCTCAAAAGATATAAGGTATTTAAAAATCGAACCATATCCCATGTTCCTCAAACAGGGTAAATCTCATTTCAAATATTATTCGATAAAGTCAGTAAGTAATTTCGCATGGTCATTCTTACTGACTGATCCCATGTATTGCGTATTACCATACTTATATATATACAGGTTGGTTGGTAACTGGTGGTACAAGCGGAAAGGGGGTGATTCTATGCTAAAAAAGAAGTCGAAAATATAGAATAAAAATTTTTTTTTTAATTTTTCCATCGAGACAACGATCTACAGTGAGATCCGTTATAACGAGACGTGATAAAGTGCACGCGTACCGAGCGGAAATTCAAAGTCGACTTTCTCGAAAACAAAGCCTCAAACGAAAAATTTTTATTTTATATTTTCGACTTCTTTTTTCGCGTAGAATCCCCGCTTGTACCACCAGTTACCAACCACCCTGTATATAAGCAGAAGTAAAAGGAGGAGAAGAAAGAGAAGAATAAATATTTCATAATAGATTAAATTACAAGTGCACTTTCTCCAGGGCGGCGGGTGGGGGATATGTTGTGCCCGGATGTGCGACATAGGAACGTTCGAATCAGGGACACATGCCGCACGAGGTCACCGCGAAGTGCATCGCCGAATGACCAAATACGGTCATTCCTACCTTCCAATCAAACTAATGCGATTTGATAAAAACCCTGTAATTCGCTATCAAAAATCTTCGATACGAAATCAACGAAGTGGCCACCTTTAAGCACAGTTCAGATAAAATACCACCTCGCTCTCCTTTCGATATTCTTTAGACGTTCTCGAGCCTAGTTACATCTTCAAATAGTTGTTGGATCCTGACGAGCCATATAATTACTATTAATTTGTATCTAACAGAAATTTAAAAAATTAAAATAGTTTGGATTATCAAATTTTTAACCTTTTTAACACTAAGGGAGTGGCAGGATATTATAATCCTACTACTTTTGTGATTTCATGTAGATATAACAGATGTATGTCATTTTTGTAACACTGTATTTTATATTCTTTCACTTTCTTCTTCTTAACAAAAATTGTAGCGAATAAATTGTGTTACATTTTAACGATAAGTATCTGAATATGTTAAAATAATTCGCAGAACCGGCGTTTTTACTATAACGTTTTACATCTCAGAGGTGTATGTAGATTTTTGTAAATATATAATGCTGCTAAAAATCAAATTTGATTTGATCGATTAAAAAAAAAATTGATTACATTAAATTGTGTTCTCCTTAAAATCATTCAATTCTTCTCTGGAACATTTCCGCGTATGGATAATGTGTTCTTGAAAATATTTCAGGTTCCAGTCATGGATGACTGATATTGTATTATGATGCATGATCTTGTATTATGCATGTACATATAATGTGTACATTTTGCTCGTTTCTCGGTGTATAATACCTGCGTAAACATCGGCATCCTATCAATAGAATATTTATATTTTGCATTTTAATGAAACAATTTAGAAGACGTTATGTATTCTGAAGACAGTAAGTGGGCATGTGTCTACACATACAATTATATGTATATAATTACTACACACGTGATAGGTTCCTTGATTTACACGGGTCTAGGTAAATGTAAAATGCGAGCAAGGACAAAGTGAAGGCAATGTTCAACGTGGCAATGGAATTCTCACTGTGCTTAGAATAAGAATGACGTAATCTCATTCAGGTTATATGTTACTATTTACTATTATACAATGATAATAAAATGTACTAACAATAGAATGAACTCACGTAGTAAATCTTATATAATATGATGTAACGGAATATGATATAAAATTTTTCTCAAAATAGAGAACTTGAAGTTGAAAGAAAAAAATTTTATATCACACATACTGAAATAGAAATAGAAATAATGGCAAACATAAAGTATCCGTCATTATATATATATATATATATATATATATATATATATATATATATATATATATATATATATATATATAATCACATATAATATAATATATATATATATATATATATATATATATATATATATATATATATATATATATATATATATATATATATATATATATATATATATATTATATTATAAACTGGATCTTAAAGAATCTGGATCAAACTGGAATCTTAAAGTTACCGCAATCTTTAAAAGATCTTACTTTCAGAATAAAGTGAAATCAAAATTGTATGTACATGGTAAATTTACAATTATTTTTCATTTCTGTTTCTAATCATATATACTGCATTATTTAACGATATAGTTAAATTGTTTTACGATATTTCAATCGTAGGAAGTAAATATTATAGTGCTGTAGGATAAAGTAACAAGATTTTCTCTCGATTAAGGTTTCGTTACACGAAACGATCCACTTTTGGTAATGAGAGATACTTGAATCCTGCGTGGCAAACCGGTTGCAAAACTAAGTAATATTCGAACGCACCATACTAAATGAATCGTCGATTAATGGAAATCAACATTTTTGTAATTTTCATTATAACAATATTACTGACATTTCCCAAATTAAGAGAAACTCAAATACAACCTTATTTGAAATACACAAAGAGGAAAGATATTAAAATGAAGTACTATGCTATATACATGCATACATGTATGTATCGTTAAACACTAAACTATATGTGGAAAAATGGTATAGTATCGCTGGATAAAAATGAGAAAATTGGTGTTAAAAAATATGATCAATAAATTGTTCAATAATGAAATGCTACCTAGGCTGCTTTACCAAATTTTTTTTAGTTGGAACAAATTTTTATAAAACTGTTTGACAGATTATAGAGGCAGTGGAGGAATACTTTAATGAAATAACGAAAAATTTAGATGGAATAAATTAATGGACAGATAGGTGGAAATATTGAAGGCAAGTTAATATATATTTTGATTGAAACGATTACAAAACTTTCCGGAAAACTTACTAATTTAATTTGTTAATCATTTGAAATGGTAAAAATATGTGCAATACACGTGTATCAGTATTACAAGAAAACAATCCAGAAATAATTCAGATTTGCGTATAATTCTCCAAATAACAGTCACAAAGTATAATTATAGAATAAAATATTTATTAAGAACTGAGCTTATAGCATTCTTCCCGAACATCGTCGCTTAAATAGGACGTTGTATTTGCATGTTTATAAATTATTATCCGGATTTCTGCTTCCTAAATCGCTTTCGTGTTCGAGTTGTAAATGTGACTCTTAGATTAATTTTATTGCGAGTACATTATTAGTTCGTAGAAATCAAATAAATGAATTTTTCCATAATTGAGATCCAATTAAATCGCTTTCTCGCACTCGCAAACGATAGATTTGCTGCATTTCTTTGAAATTCTTGGGCCTGATTTGAAAATAAAATTTACAAGAATTGCTCGTTTCATGATTTCTGATACACCATTTCATTTATCCAAGAAAATAATTGAAAAAGTTTGTATAAAATAAGAGAATAGAAATTTATTTATATACTGTCATTTGTCACGTGTTTAATTGCGGGAATATGAGAATATGGCACATAAGTTGTGACTTTCTCATAGAATGATACTAATAAATACGTTTAATAGAAATAAATTTAGAACTTATACATAAATGTTCTTCCTCCTTATAATATTTTTCTACTAGAAAATGTTGACGTAATGAGCATACTAATGTATAGTGTAATGTAATAATGTAATGTACATGTATAATGTAACGTAAAAATGTATAATGTCTCTATAAGCGACGTAACATTGGAGTCAACAAAATAAAACAAAATTCTATTGTACGGTACCGTTTGACTACGTATATGTATTGCGGTGTAATACGAATATATGTGAAACACACAATCATATTGTAATCCGTAAAGGAGAATTGCGAAGGCGTAGGTCCGGTCTGCTCTCCCAAGTACGGATACGTAGGTTTATTTACGTAGGCCTTTAACTGTGATTCAACTTCAACTTGGCTGCGGTGGATCAGTAAGTGGTTGTGATTAGACTCGAGAGGATTGTTTTCTATACTTTTACCAATAACAACTAAGATTAGTATTTCATTTTTAATACATATTTCATTGATATCCATTCTATTCAGTGAAAATAAAAAGGATGCTGCTGTTATTGCTACATGTGGTAAGTATTTCCCATATCAAACATTCATTAAGTATCATAGTTTCAATATTAATATAACGTAAATATAGTTTCAGATCTGATATTTTTCTTTCTATCTAATATTTAACATACACAACGCTACTGTAATTGAATTACCCCTATTGTTAACGTTAATTCTTATTAAGAAAATTGCATGTTTTTTTGCTGAAAATTATATATGTTTGTTTATATATTCATTCAAGTTAGATACATTTCTTACTTTAGTAGTATCGATTTAAAATCAATCATTTTTGTCATTTTTCCAATTTAGATTTAAATATCCTTTCCTGAATTTTAATATACGAAAATCGTTTCTTCTCGTTTCTTGCAAAGTGTAAGTAAAAAGTTATTTCTCGCTTAACGACTGCGACGTGAGTATGCGTTGGATACTTTGTTCTTTTTTCGGTTTTAACTATTTGGTTACGTTAAATTAGATATACAGGGTGTCACCGAGCTGGTGGTACAAACCGAAAGGAATTGAATCTAAAACTAAATCGAAAATTTAGAGTGACAAATATGTCATAAAAATATCTGTCCTAGGTATTAGTAATATGGCTAATTATCGACTAAATATGAGCAAACGATCAGCAGGTTATTCTAAATGCGAAAATAAACGAAGCATGTGGAATAAAATTGTTTCGTTTAAGGGATCATCTTCAAGAAAGTAGAGTATGAACATGTTTAGTTAAGAATTAGCCTAGAACTTATTTCACACGTAGAATAATCTCCTATTGACTATTCTACTCCTGTCCAGTCGGGAATTAGCCATATTCAAGTATACCTGATTTCCAAACTCGATAGTCTCGAAAATGGAGCTCTGTACGAATAAATGTCACTGTACAATCTTGTTTTATCTTTTCATGTAGATCTTTTCGACTTGTACCTCCAATTCGGTGACATTCTGTATAACGCGAGCGATAATCGAAATAACATTCGGTTTTAAGCTGATTTTAAGCATTTGTATTGCATCTGTGAAAATTATACTATAGTTTAAACCTGATTAAACTGAGTACGTAAAAACTTATTGACATATTGTTTCACTACGTGTCTCTATTAATTTTAGAACGTACATATATCATTGGGATTATGATAAAAAATTTAGAGATTTAGTAATGTGTATCCATTAGGAAGTATAGCCACTTATACATACTTATTTCTTAATATCGAAATTTGTTCTTTCAATAATTTTAAAATATTCCAATCCAGCCAGTCGAAAGATAATACTTTTATCGGTTGATCTCAATGAAATAACGATATGATACATCCTAAACTCTATATGAGTGAGCGATTCTGATATTACTTCAAACTGTAAACGTTATATTAAAATCGTCCATTTGCCTATTCGCAAGTATCTTACTTTACGTCCGCTTATAATTAAAAATTTATTCTTGTGTTCAACCTTTTTCACATTTTCACAATTTTCTGAACTTCATTTCGATTAATACAGATTCTAAAGCGATTTATAATCTATCGTAAAGAATTACCTTTATTATACTTAAAATCGTCGATAAAATATGAAATAAATCGAATTAGCAAACGAAAGAAAAAGTTATATTTTCGCTACAGGTATTTGAATTTTGACGTATTATTATAAGAGAGCTTTAATAGAGGTTGTCATAATTTTGATAAAGAGATGGAGATTTATGGATTGCTTACACACATACGTAAAATGATTAAAATATCTGTCAAGACGCGTGGTACGATCAGAAAACTTATTTATGTGGAAATAACGAAGAATAAGACAAAAGCGTAGAATAAAATCTTTTCATTTAAGGCCTTGTTTTCGAGAAAATCAAATTTGAAAATTCATCGAGTGCGCGTGTATCGGACTAATTCTTGATTAAATACGCTTAAACTCGATTTTCTAGAAAACGAGGTTTTAAATAAAGAAATATTTATTCGATATATTGGATTTATTTCAACTACTATGAAATATTTGAAGTTAACAAACTGAAATTTATCGTGGAGATGGATATTAAAATCATGGACAATATGTACAATATGTATTTTTGCACAAAGACCGACTGCGAGATTATGTTTTTGATTCTATCTATTTCCTGGCAATTGTTTATTCTTACTGGTAATGAGAAGTTTTCTCAATGTTGTCTTTTGTTTTCTTTATAAATAGATGGCATACAGAATAGAAAGAATACTGATCGCTGATCCTTACACGCTTCGTGAAAAGCTTGACAGGATTATTATGTCGATAATAATAATTTTTATCAAGAATCAAGAATCAAGAAACGTAAAGATTGCTTATAAAATAAACATTAAATTATACTTTTAACTCGCTATTGTTTTCACTCATGTAGACAATTTCGCGGTTACAAGTCAAAAAGAATGCAAAATTCTGTAAATGACAGCTTTTAAAATCACGCAAATTTTATGATTTTTTCGTAAAGATATCATCTCCCTTGTTAATGAATATTTACCGTGGTTATTAAGTAGAACATACACATTGCACGCACAATGACTTTCATATATGTTATTTGATCGAAGTTATTTCATGTAAGTTATTCGATTATATATTCACCTTTTAAAACATGTTTTTCGTATTGTTATTATTTGTCAGCAAATGTGTGCATAATTTAAGAAATATATTTTTCTATCATTCTTAATAAATGAATTGTTTTAATAAAATATAGGGTAATTTAACATTTTTTAAATTCCTATTATTTAGTTGATATCGACTAACATTACTCGCTAATAAATATTTGTAAATGAAAAGCAGATTAATTAGAATATTCTACTTTCTATAAAGTAATACATTGTCACAAAAAAAACCAAATAGTAGCAGCAAAAATTCAAATGGAAGAAAAAAAGAGAAAATTAGAACATATGCAACATTAACACGATACACGTATAAAAGTTTCACTGACAAAGATGACGCTTCATATATACGCACACAGTTGTACCAATTCAACGTGTACAAGAGTCTCAACTCGTAAAAGTGAAAGCGATGCAAACGAAGGAGAAAATATGATCGTGAAACTCGACCAATTGATCGCTATAAAAAGATAAATTGGGCTTTCCTGCATGTAGCTCTGATAACCTTGTTCGACTTTCATTATTGGAAATTCTATAAACGAAGGAATCCTTTTCTTTCGTTGTACGTAAATTTAAAAAACTGTACATTATTCGTTTTATTATCGTATATTTACAATTTTAAAAATGAAATTTTCTGCAATAAATTCATTAATGTGTTCATTGGCAATGAACTTTCTTAAAATAAAGGATCAATAGGAGTTGATTCGTCGCATATGTACCGTATCGTGTAATTACGAGATTGTAACATTTTTTGTTCATGTGCAGCTCTGCACTTGATCACAGTGTCATTTTATCTTTCAAATCAAATGTAATATTAGTATAAGTACTATTTACCTATGTCAGGTAGGCTCGTCTATCGATCGGTGATTATACACGTCATGATCGATCTTTATTCAACAGCAATCCGAACTTCCTGCACAGAAATATTTATAGTACTTCATCTGACCCTGACTAAACTAAACGCAATGCTATTAAAGCAATCATATAATGTAATACCTGGATGCACGTAACTATGTCGTTTCAACATACATAGTTGTACATCGTTTCAATTCTTGCGATATATATCGTACAATTACTTTTTGTCCTCATCAAATACAAAATTATAATCTAAAACATGAGTTTCTATACAGTTACGAGAATACATATAGACCGCGTAATAGTATTTTATAATAGCGAATTAAACCTTGATAGACGCTTTATATTATAATGAACATTACGGATGAATATGATAATACGAAGGTAATATAACGCAAGCTACACAATACAATATATAGTTGAACAATATAAATTAACACGTAAGAGAACAAACACATTGATCGATTTACACTTGTGATACCAACAATAAGTCATTCAGTGTCAGCGTAACAAGTATGTAATGTGATCTTCAATTTTCTACATTTAACAACTTAGGGATAGAAAATTAGTTATTCAAAAATATGAATAGCGTTACGTGGCCATTACAGTACTTACAAATCTATAATGTAATATGAAAGCAAGGTATTTATTAATTATATTAACTACGTATTTCGAAATTCGAAATATCGAACATAAGTTATAAAATAGTTATTTAAATGTTATACGGGCAAATATAAAGAAACGATATGAAATATAAAGAAATATAAAAGCACTAAATCAACATTCGATCATACGAAACATGTCGATATCTTGTTGCTGCCTCGTTATAGGTAACAAATATAAAATGGAAAAGATTAGCTATTGTGCTTAAATAGAAAATGAGATGAAAATGATTTGCAGGAAAACCCGCGCCAGTTCCTTGAAAAAGTAGGGGAATGACGGTAAAGGAAAGAGTGGAGATCCATAGAATGGTCGGCGATAGCTTTGAAGATACAAAGCATCCACATCGTCTCAGTCCCCGTATCGCGTCTGCTCCGCTCACTTCGTTCAAATCCGTGCGGATGATTCACTGTGGTACACATATATCGATTTCCTTTTTCTACTTCATTTTCACTTTTATCTATAAGTTCATTTACAAATAATAAAAGACCGACTGAATAGATCACACAAGCTATTTAAAGTAGAAGATATATTCGACAAAATTCAGATAAAAAATGTATTAAAATTCCATTTTAATTTTTGCACTGCAAGGAAAATGAAAAATGTTGTTTAAATTTTAACGCTTTATGTTTGAAATCAAGAATGTCCGTTTTTTCTAAGTTTTATGTATCAAAGAAAGGATGAGCTATGAAATACTTTATATGATTTGGTTAAAAATAGTAGAGTCTTGACGAAATATCCATGAACAATTTTATACGTGATTTATAAAAAAGAAGAAGAAACACGGAAGGAAGGGGAAGAAAAAAGAACAGCATGGTGATATAATTCTACTGTAGTTTTATAATCATTGCAACGACTATGGTTTTGTGGATATTGAGCTGCCTGAACCTGTTAACGGTAAGCTGAATTCTGAGACTTTTATAATTAATTGCCTTAGATATAACACGTCTCAAATGCGTCTCTTGGCTGCATTCTTCGCATTAAAACACGTAGGAAAAACATAAATACAATTTCGTATTCGTATCCTAATTAATGTATCAGGTGCGCGTAACAAACTTTTATAGTATAGTTTAATAGCACATATACTATAGTGGATAGTTTAATAGAATTAAAACAATTATTCGAAACCTTTATTTCTGACCAACAGAAAATGTTGAAAACTATATTTCATGTACAAATGATGAAGCAGCGTTTCTTTATAAAAAGTGTTTTTAAAATGCAAAACGAGTTCGGTAACTGAACTGGACTTAACTGTTTTTTTGATTGTAGTCAGGGAAAACTGTAAAGGAGAACTTTTCATTGTTTACCAAGCTCTATCGCCGTGCAGTGCGATTTTTTACAAAAAGACACTAGTACATTTGTATTGATTAATTCCACGTGCCAATACTCTTCAAAACATATAACTTTTATCTAACTTTCCAAAATACCTAATCATTACTTTAAACATTTTTTCACTCGTTTTTCTTATATTTTCCCTTATATCGATCAGCACTCATACTTAAACAGTTCCTTTAATTCATTCTCTTCCTATTTTTTAAAAAGTCCCACAAGGACAACCGAAGGAGATTTAAGTTTAAACGAGGGTGCGAAATCATTTTTATCGCTTTTTCTCATTTTGTACCTACAACTAGGCTGTGTATAATCTTTCCTTTTTTGCTCAAACCAACCATACTTTCTTCAATTGTGTTCTCTTCTCCTAAAATATGTTCACGGCAGTTGTACACGATTGGCGTATTCGCGACGATGATCTCTGCTGCAGGATTTGGATTTTTATCGCGCTTGATGAGAACAATAAACACATCCACTTTCTCGTTACTTGCAAAACCTATCTTTGCGACTATACACTGACGCGATCTGACATAACTTTCGATATTGCACTAGTTAATAACTGAATATGATGATAAGTCTAGATAAGTCTGAACACGAGGCATCATAAATGACACGAGAATTCTCATTAATATCACTGTTAGTGAACATAAACAACGACGCGACGTGACATTTCAATTATCGATGAACATTCTATAAAATTTGACATATCTGACAAAATATTAATTTCTTTGAAATTGTATTCTAATACTTGTTTATGCAGATTGCCAAGAAGAATCAGTTAAGGCAAAAAAATCACAGGGTTTCATCTAATAAAATGCAATTGCTCTTTGCAACTGCACCGGCACAGCTCTGAAAGAATATGCTGCGGTAAAACCCGATAAACAATGCAAAATTCTTTTTTACATTTTTTGGTATTTGGGATAGGAACATATATGGCCAGCATATATGCCCCGTTATTAGACTAATCCTGTATCCAAAATACATGCAAAAAGGTAGAAACAACCATTGTATAATTAGAACATATTTAATAACAAAAACGGTGAAAATCGGCTAGTATCCTCGTATTTATATAAATATTCTACTTAAAACAAATTACTTTTCCATATACTTTTTTTAAATACCTTAGTTATCTACAAATCTTTATGTGTTTTTTCACATATATACATCGGTTGTTATTCTTGTTTACACAATTGATAAATCTAAATGCGTTTAAGAATGAAACATCAGCTAATTAATTCCGCGTTCTAATGCATTATACTATTACATAGTGCTTCATTTTTATTACTATGGTATAGTATCATCGAGCAAATGTTAAGACGTCTTACGATTATAATAATCTTATTATAATTATTCTCATTATATGAATACATATTACATATTGTCATGTATGACATAAATTCCCACTCTTAATTACCCAATAATATCCACATAACATAAGTTTTCACACAACATTCGCTCCCATGTAAGCAGAGTTTGGTTGAACATACATGTGTTTATAGACCGTGAAAAACTGGCTAGTAAGGAAGAAAGGACATTATAAATACATATACATATATCACCTAACTCTGCCAACCTTAATTACTCTCTTATTTGTCACGATACAGAAAAATGTTTCAAGAGAAAGTTATTGTACATGCATTTCAGGAGGAAAATTAGACTGTAAGAGTGAATGTCATTTCAAGGTCACATTTTCTGAGATTTTCACTAGTAGTAATGTCACTTAAAGGATATGGCCTATTTTTTTGTTTACCACTAAATATGATGTCCCATGACATAATAATATGATGTCCCATCACTTGAAATAATTTGGGTCAAAAATTCCGCAAGCAATTCATTGAGGTACAAGTTCAAGGAAGGTGAATTACTGAAACAAAATGAAAGAAATTTTCGTCATTTCAATGTTATCGGACATGGTTGCATACGTTCTGCTCTGATATTTTTGGTAAACGAAAAAATGGGTCGTTTCATTAAAAAAAGCATTACTACTAACAAAATCTCAGGACATACGACTTTCAGATGATTTTTACCTTCAGAGCTCAATTCCTCCCCTGAAATACAATAACTTTCTCGCAAAATAATTTCTTGCATCGTGACAAATAGGAGAGTTATTAGAAATGAAGGGTGGCGGAGATAAATGTGGCCTCCTGTGTATGCACGATATATCTGCGTACATATATATCTTCTTTCCTAATGTTTAGAGTTTCTTGTAATTTACAAGTATTATCGTTCCTTAACATTATATAACTAAAAATTTGTACATTTCTCCTGTCTTATATAAATCGCGAATAAGTAAAAGCAATAAATACTTTTGAACTTGAGCCTTTAAATATTATACTACATGCATCAACTATTACTCATTATTTTAATACACAATAGTATTTATTTATTATTGCTTAGTCTGTGCCTTTCGGCTTTGGACGAAGCAATAATTGGCCTTCTGGTTTTACACCTCTTATACCTATTTCGCTTCTTATATATCTACCTCCCCTCTTATGCACTCTATTATAGTGCACTCCCTTAATTATTCTATCTCTAAAAACTAAAACTAAAAAAACTAAAAACTAATGACTAAAAACTATTTCAACTTTGGGCTACCTCCTTGCTGTGCTTCCTTCCTATCGTTCCTCCGCGTCTTGTATTGTCCTTCTCTTCTCTATTATTACTTTTAGTTCTGTTAGACCTTCTCCAGTCTCATTTGGTGTTTTTTCTATGTCCTTTGTCGTTATTGTCGTCTATGTCGTTATTTCACATTTTTCTATTACATGTCTCAGGTCTTCTTCTTTCCTTTCACATAGTCTGCATCTTTTTTCTCCCTCTTCTTTCCAGTATTTCCTTGCTTTGTTCTCATTTCCACATCTTAATACACAATAGTAATTATAGTGTTTGCAATAATATTTCTTCTCGCCCTGTTATAATATGTCGTCTCTTATGTAGTATTTACAATACGAAAGTCATGAATTTTGGGAAACATGTTCCTCAATGTTTCTTATATTTTATCTTTAATTCCTTGCAATTGAGGCGTTTAATATATCGACAGATTTTTCCTTAATCTTTAATTAAAATTAATATTAAAAAAATATTTATACCGGTTGTGTAAGAAAATATATTTATAAAAATTTATATCACGATAATATTTAATAAAATTAAGTAATACAATAATGTAATTGAAAGCGCAAATAAACATATAAATATTTGCAATTATAATACCTAATATTTTTGTATTTTCCGATAAAATAAACATAATAAAATATTACTTTAATATTAAAAGTTACACATATCTGGTATGTAACGTATAAAAGGGACAACTTGATGCGCTTATATTCTTAAGACGTATGGCAAAACGTTGTTGAGTAAAATGCACTAATAATTAATGCAACGTGTTATGCATGTCAAGTTGAAATTGCGAAGGTCGTAATTGAATATGGAAAACGAATGGACTCTCGATGAATGTCAATTTTATTAATGAATAGGATTATTGCTGTGACGCACATTTAAGTATAGAACTAAAATTGATCTAATTACGTACATACAACGTCCAATAATACACAATGAATACTATGAGCAAGTAATGTATATTCTAATGTAAAGCAAATTCCCTCTTCGAACTTATCTGTCATATTTTTGTTGGAAATTAATCATTAATTCGTTTAATCTAAATATTAATTTTCATATGTTTAGAAACGTACATTCAGAAACTTGCAAAACGTACAAAGTATATATTATTTATAAAGTTCCATAAATTTACAAATTGCATACAGTAGCTGTAAAAAGTGTTTGGCTATATGATATTGAAAAATTAAGAAGAGCTTCGTTAACCGCTTCCCGTGCCATTTAGTTCGACGAAACTTGGGCCCAAGCGGTAGACATCGACGCGGGCTAAACAGACCAGACTGATGCTCGTAAACAGTCGCAATACGAACAGAAATGTAGAAACTAACATTCAGTCACGATCGTAACGGGCAAAAAAAAAAAACAGTCCGCGAGCTCGGCTTATGTTATGTTATGTTATGTTTACGTTTGGCCCAAGTATCTGGTCGCGAGTCAAACTCGCGATATTTATGTTTGGCCCAAGTATCTGGTCGCGAGTCAGACTCGCGATATTCGTGTTTGGGCCAAAATCTTCATCGTGAGTCTGACTCGATAAAGTACGGGAAGGACTTAATAAATAGTTGAAATCAGGAGTGTCCTAGATTTTAACGGCAAAACTTTGTTGATATACTCTGTGGGGCAAAAGAATTAAAAAAACGTAAAGCAGATTATTTAAAACCTTATTAGAAAATAAACGTTCTCTAGTCTACTTGCATATACGAGCCATGTTTATTGTCTAAGATCGTCAAAGATAGCGTAACGTTCTTAGCATTTCCAGAGGTAACTGATATGTTGTCCCCAGCATCTCAAAATATTCATTGCCTTTGACAATATAAGATTGACAGCGATTGAAAGTAGAATTTATTACCCTGTGCAACTCATTTATATTTCGTCTTGTCTCAGTAAACGCGTTACTAATTCTCTTAATAGATTCATGGCGCGAATTCGTATTTCGTATTTTTTCTTAATTAGGCCCATAATATATACCGTCAATGTTCCACCGATATAACTTGGTCTCAAACTTTTGACAGATACTAAATGTGTATAAACTCACAATTTTCCTTATTATAAATGGATGTATATTCCGTTCCACTGAAAGCAAATTACAATTTTAACCAATCATATCTTATAGTGACATCTAAAGCAAGCGTCGAAACCGCTAAATTACTGTTAGTAAAGCATTGTCTGTACGATCCCTGTCAGTTATTTTCTCCGTCACCTTTCCCTTGCTTCCGTTGTCCCCAATACTGCAGATCTCACTATTCTTTGTACTGCCTCGTTTTATCATTAACAATCTGTGTATACGACATTAAAGATAATTTTGCTGTTAGCAATACATTTCTAGAAGTACATTACAAAAAGAATCGAATATAATTGCGCACACACATCTTCACATTTGTCTTATAATGTTTATATATTATATAAACACATATATATTAAATTTATATTAGTTATATTAAAAATATCTTTCATCCCACTGAAAGTAAATTACAATTTTAATCAATCGTATCTTATAGCGACATCTAAAGTGAATTTATTTTATTATCGATGATTTTAGTGTAAATATATTTTATTATATTTCAGTTTTATAATAATAGAGGTAGGCTTCTTCTAATCTTGTAAGAATACGATAAGTCAAGATACAAAACACGAAAACGAGTTATTCAAATCGACATTATCTGTTTTCAAAGAAGAGAAGACTGCAAAATGTTGTGCCATAATTTAACTTGTGCATGTCGTTGGAGAAATGAAAATTTATTTCCATCTTTAATAATTCACAATAAATAAATATACATTTTGCTTGGTCGACAATGCACATTCACATATTTATACAAAGACATGGTCTTTTATTATAAATTATGATTGGTATATTATTATATTTATTTTTCGAGCGACAGAATACATTGTCCAATCAAAAAAAGTGGTATCCCTAAAGCATCTTGTTACCGTCATCACCAAAATAACGTTATAAATTGATTTGAAATTCTTATTCGAAACATTTTTTCTTATTATTGAGAACAAATTATGATTCCCTATTTTATCTCGAATCTCGTAATGGTTAGAGTAATTTTGTAAACTATATATATATATATAACAATTTCAACTACTATAGCTTTTGTAATTGTTTTACTTTCGATTACATTACAATGCATGTGCAGATCTCATTATAATCCTTTCGCAACATGATATTGCACACTCTAATATCGTATCCACACAACTGTCCATAACAGCTTGAACAGTGTGAACGCGACATAAGGAATAAGAAACCAATAATCATTCAATCGAGACATAATAGAGCAGTTATAAAAGTATAATTAAATACTGGAATAATACCATGGTTATAATGTCACTTAATTGCTACTTGCACCTTCCACATTTTCTTAATAATAATATATACTGATAAAATTGTAATTTTGAGAATTATTCAGAGCGCTTATTCAGCAAAATTATACAGTCTGATATTCGAGAAGAGTAAAAAATAATAATAGAGTAAATGTAACGATAACGATAAACATTAGCGTGCCATGAAAATTATCGGAAAGAAACAGTTCTTTTATAGCACAATACAATGTAACGATTATGTCTAATTTATTGGTCTTCTGAATAGAAAATTGCGAAAGTTTCATTTCTGAAACAGCCATAGACTATCTAAAAAAGCAAATGATTTTAATGCATTGTACATTTATTCTTAGGGTAAATATGTCAACTTTTATGTGATAGCAAAATCAATGCAAAAGATACTTTGTGTATCTCTATATACTTATCATCATAAAAAAAATATTAGAATTTTTATATCAAAATATGTTACAAACATTTACTTCTTATAAATGGAATCATGCGTATATGTACTTATTTGTACCAATCTTATAGTGAATTTGAAACAAATCCAACCGTTATACATGTGTCATAAAAAAGAAAGAGGAATACGTTAATTTTGAAGTGTTTGTTTTCTGATGAAGCAAATAAAATCCATCATGTTGGGAAAGAATAAAGCAATGATAGCTTTTTAACATAAATGTATGTTACTTTGATTTGTCCGACTTCTTTAAAATCAGTGATAGATTATTTAAATACAAAATTTGGAATCTGTAGATCACGTTATTGCGTCATGTTAGTATACGTAATACTTCTTTAAATTAAATATCTTTTCTCAATTATATATTGGTAAACTCAACATTGTTGAAGATATTTTTACATTATTAAAGGTCTTAATATCGATGTATAAAAGTAATTCATAGTTGCCAATCGATACTTATTCAAATATTACCTTAATCCGTTAGACTGCAGCATCACACAACATCCGTCAAATTTATGTATTATATTTTCGTATCTCTTTTATCTCATACAAAATATTTACGATAAAACATCTCTGTTGACAGTTTCGTCTTATAAGACAATCGCAAAGTCACAAATAATGTACTACAATGTCCCAACAATAACACGTTCTTTATCGGTTATATGTTGTGTTTATTTCTGCTAAGCATAAAGCAGCTTGTCCCTCTCAAATTGTAAAAACAGATAAGCAAAGTAAAAAACAAAATCACTGGCCAAAAGGTGCATTAAATAAATACATTATACGTAAAATAAAGTACTTTTTTCTAAACTGTATTCAATTGATTTTCAATTTTATTTTCGAATATTATTTGAATAAATAACACTATAGAAGGTACAGTGAACCAAGCATGGGAATTTTCGGCTACCCGAGACTTTTATCCTTGTCAACATATACAGTATACAGCAACGCTTAATGATATATTGTAATATTAACACTTAAATGATTGACGAGTAAAAAATCAACAAATCAACGAAACAATATCAACAAACATATGTGTAGTAAGAATATTGCATGTAATAGCAATATTACATCAAGAAATACAAGAGATGCATGTGCATGTATCACATTTTTCAAGAAAAGTAGATGTAGTATACGGAAAACTAAAAGTTTATTCATAACTTTTAAACAATAGACCATTGGAACATTGGAAATTGCCTCCTACATTAAAAGAAAATTAGAATATAATGCATTATATCAATATAAAATTAGAATATAATTTCCCTAAATCATCCGAAAGAAAAATCATATTGGCCGAGAGCCACAAATTCTTCCTATTTAGTTTCGTCATTGTAAGTATTGTAATTCGTGCGTATTATGTCAAGCTTCCGAAAATCGAGAATCAATCCACTGAATCCATTTGGGATGAAAGAGTAACACTTATTTTAACATATGTATATCTACCTATTTTTAATCCTCCACGACACAAAAAATAAATCATACAGAGAAATTACCATCTTTTCAACATAAGTAAGCGTAGGTAATAGTATTAAAAGATTAAAAGAAGACGACCCTGTAGAATATTTAGATATCTTTATATACAGGGTGGTTGGTAACTGGTGGTACAAGTGGAAAGGGGGTGATTCTACACGAAAGAAGAAGTCAAAAATATAGAACTAGGCACTTATTTTTTTAATTTTTTCCATCAAGTTAACGATCTACAGTGAGATCGTTATAACGAGACGTGATAAAGTGCACACACTTTCGAGCAGCGAAATTCAAAGTCGATTTTCTCGAAAACAAAGCCTCAAACGAAAAATTTTTAGTCTATATTTTCGACTTCCTTTTTCGCGTAGAATCACCCCCTTTCCGCTTGTACCACCAGTTACCAACTACCCTGCATATCTGTCTCAGATAACGAGTCGAACTGGAACTCCACTTGAACCGAGACTTGCACTTATTGCTAAATCAACAATACACCTACCTATCAAATCCGCAACTACCAAGAGTTGGATGAATTGCAGTATCGTCTTTATAAATGAATTTTTCTCTGGTACTATTTTTGCCGAATAGGCAGTATGGCTATAGTAGTGCAACAATACGAACCCATAGCCCGAAAAGGACAACCATACATTTTAGACGTGTATAACAGAAAAAGGATTATAAGAAATATAAAACAAGATCGTACATTAAGTACATTACAATTATCCGTTGACCTGTTACAACATCCACTACACGGTTGGCATTAGAAGAAACCAGTTATAGCGAAGTTATAGGAATAAAGCTACAAGCGAAACTAATAGAAAGGAAAGACATAATATGTCTAAAATCTAGCAAATTCAGCTTAAAAAGTGACATCTGTTAAAATGATGTAATTTTTAACCATAAAAATAAATTTAACATTCTTGGAATCACTGGACAGAAAATGGTGTTGCGAAAGAAAACGAAAGATTCAAAGTTAAAGATGAAAACCATGGACTTGGAAATGTTCTTATTGAAAGATCCATTTCATCATTTGCGATTGAGGATTGATATTAATTACTTATTCATAATGATAGTACGAACATAATGAACATGAGATCTCCTACTTGTATATGGAAGTATTGTCCTCAAACTCGATACGCTTATGGACACGACCTTCCACTTCCAGCATTCGCTTGCGAAATTTTTGACTCAAGTTATTTGAGGGTTGTGGCGTGGAGCATGAGTAGATACGTTTTCATCTTATCTTTTGAACGAGGAGCAAAAAATAAATCATTCTGTTTAAAACAGTTGTATTATCAGTAAAATCTCGGAAGATATGACTTTCAGATAAAATTCGTTTACATAAGCTAATTTGCCCCTGGAATTACAATAACCGTACAGTTAACACTATAAACCTATATATCTACCTAATCTATATAAACACTAACCTCTTTGCTTTTTGTTTTACACAAACAAAACATATATACATTATCCATATTCTTCGAATTTGTAATATTTCTTACATATCTTGTATATTCAAAGTAGTAATAATGCGAGAAAGTTTGCTTTTAAATATGTAGATTTCTACCAACGTGTTTTGTTACAAATACAAACGAAATATAAGTTATGCAACACGAATAAAGGTGATTAGACTACACCAGCGGATGATTCGCATGCTTATTATAGTATAAATATTGAAATAACTTTGCAAATTTCAAACTACAATAACTTCTAAATTAATAACTTTAGCTCTCCAGTTCCTATAAACAGTTGTACCATCTTTCATTTCATTTATTCTGCTTTATCTGTATTAGTATACTATTTATATCAATATATTGATTCGCAATATTGCTTATAGGATTCTTGTATTCTTCTATTTTTCAGTTACTTTTTTCGTATTGTGACATTGAACTTCTTTGCTGTTTTAAAGTAATGACATGTAATAAAAAATTTGTAAGCTTTCATTAAAATGAGAAAAACAAGTATTTTATATATATATATATATATATATATATATATATATACTACTATATATATATATATATAGCTCAGACTAAACTCTTGAATATTGTTATTTTGTATCGATAGAAATAGAATTGAATACAATTTCCCACGTTGCGTTACAATCAAAACTAGATGCAAATAAATATTTTAATACTATTTTGTAAAGAATGGAATTATTGTCACTACTGGTTATCGATTAATACAATCAAAATCTTAGTATCTTTTTGTAGCAAATGGCAATTTGAAAAATATTTGATACCCGGATGCATGAAAATGTGTAGAATAAATTTCAGAATATACTTCTTTTTTCCAACAACGTTTCTTTCCATTTCTAACTACTTTAAAGATGATCACACAGTATTGAGAATATTATTAATCACGTGCAATTTATATTGAAGGATTGATTCATATTGTAGGATTGTTCACGATCGTCTACTGGTTTGGTGACTAAGCGCCATAGTTCTGTGCTGAAATACATTGAAATCCTTTTTCCTACGACGCGATCAACGCGCCAACAATAACATAATCGCAAATAATGCACACTCAAAACGACACGAATAAAATTCTACTGTGTCAATCTGAACATTATATCTGCGTCATATATTAATGCTACATAAATTAAAATACAATTAAATATGTTATTACTTCGCGTTATTAATTAAGTAATCCTACCCTGCAGACTCTCGCAATACAAAGTCCTTTAGTTGCAAATTAAATACAACACGCTAAAGTCGAAATTAAACAAAGTATCAATATCAGTAAATAATAGGAATATTAACAATGATGTTGACTGTATTATACCATATTCTTAATCAATATTTATGGTGTTAACTCGAAGAACATTCAAGCTCATGATGAACACTAATTTCCAAACTGATCAGAATATTATATAAATTACACGGTAAACGAAATGTATCCCAAATGTGACAGAGAAGATTCCAATATCGCATATTGACAATGCTATTGTTGATTGTATGCGGATCCTTGAAGCACCTTTTGAATTTATTAATCCTGATTCATTGTTGTATTTTGTAGACTCAAATTACAATTATATCTCAAATTTTTGTTCAAACAGTGCATCAGATTGTTTATTAAACGACCAACGATTAAATGATTCATCACTCGCTTTATGATCCCTATGAAGAATAAAACGATATATTTTTCATTTTCTAATAAAACCTTGAAAATATTGAAATCATCTTATACAGGTTTCTTATAAGAGGTGTTACCTTATTGTATTTCTCTGTTCACTTACCGACATAGCATAAAATAAAATTTACAATTTACGGGAAAACAATTGTTATTTTTCGATCGTTTCAGGTTTCCATCTTGTGTTTGTCTACGAATGAAATAGAAGCTGAAAAAAGTGGTTGGAACGTTGATCCAAATACGCAATATCATATTCAAACCGACGAAGGACCTGAAAGGTACTTTCGTTTCCAAACATTAAATGGACAATACAGAAAGGAGAAAAGATTATTGGATGGTACAGTTATCGGCACAGAAGGCTGGCTAGACCCTCTTGGATATTTACGACTCAAAGATTACATAGCTGACGATAACGGATTTCGAATTCTCAGGTAACGTAAATAATTATAAAATGTGCGTGTCTAAACATACGTATATTATGTTACGTATGTAGTAAATCTCGTTGAAATTTTTCTATTACTCCACGCAATACGATAATGGGCTTAATTTTGTATAAAACTAGTCGTTGACACGTTTCATTCACACCTAACCCAGAGCCTCCTTACACTACGTTAATAGTGTTGTCACTCGGAACAAGCGAATACAGGTTGTTATCGGAACTTACATGGGGACAGGATACGTATAACTGCCACCTTTGAATGTTTGACCTTGTGTCTTATTAATAGTCATAGCGTAACAAAGTCTAATAAGGAACTGCCACCGTTTACATTAGAATGGTAGATCCGATGAAGTCATTGGTATTCGACGTATCATGATTTTTGCTCCAGTAGCAATCTGTCAACACTATCGCCTCTATTATACTATACTTATTCAGATTGTGTATTTACATCGTGTTCCATCGTATCGTTTTGATGGATTTACTTTACCATTAACCCTGATTACATCTATTACTATTTTCGACTTTAAAAAATAAATTGCCATGTCCGTGGAATTTAATGAATGAAGAGACGCGATAATGAACAGTGTCCTGCTCGTCCACTACTATATCGATCGAGATATAAATCTGAGAAGAAGCATCAACATTATTTAAAATGAAATCGTTGATACTGTTTACCGATTTATTTTGTTGGAATATTGTTCGCTCTTGAAACCGGAAGAAAGAGATGTGTTAAAAGAAGAGTCGGAATAATTCATTCATGCTCTTGGCCATATTACAAAAAATATTAGAAAAGTGGGTTATCGAGTGGAACCCTTCCGCTATAGTTCACAAAACCTTCCATAGAGACGTTTATGGTAAGAGAAAGCTCCTGACTCGAGGAGCGCGCATAAGATCTTTTAAGGCATTCGTTGACTCAGCTCACGTACCTTTGAATATTACGGGCAAGGTTTACCAAGTCTTCTAGCACACAGTGACATTTCCTATCAACTCTCTGTTATTATTACCAATGTCCTTGAAAGTTCTACCAAAAGTTTCTATTCCACTTTTACGAGACATTGAACTGTCGTCCCACACAATGACAGAACATGATAAAAGAATCTTGGATTTAACGCTTTGCTTTGAAATGTTGCATTTCATCAACGGCGTTTTCATCTCAACATATATTTGATGGTAATTTAGACATTGCGCGCTAAAAACGTTGCAACTATCCCAGCTGAGGCAACTGCAAGCGCAATTCGACCTTAGAAGCGTAGATTGTTAAACAGCAAATTGATCATGAAAGTTTTTCTTGTTCTATCAGGTGCGTCCAAAGGACGTTTCGTTTCGCGCACTGGTAAGAATCGCATTATATGCAATTCTTGATCGTCATTTAGGGTTAATCTAGTTGCAAATATCTTCTGTTCATTATAAGATCTTGTGCACTGTTCGAAAAAAGAAGGCTTAGGGTTCTCTCGCTCTTCCCTAATATCGACTGTACGATTTTATCAATTTCAGTAAGGGCTGAGATGAAAATTATATCGTTTGAATTCCAAGTCTGGCAATGAATGCTTGGTCCGGATGCGGTGTAAGGTACGGCCTGGCACGCTATCTCTGTGCTTCATCGACAAAAATAGTACATCGGATATTTGACAAAATGCTAATATCACAGAAAATAAAAATCCAACGTTCGAAACAAAACGTGCGAGGAGTTTTCAAGTCAAAACGTGCTTCTATGAGAGTCTTGTCCTAATAGGAATCGTTTTCTAACAGATCTAACTGATCGTTTTACAGACCGGCTGAAGAAATGGGCGCATCGCACGATTTACAGCGATAGACTTTTAACGACGCGGAGTAACATTCGTAGACAGTAGCATTCGTGTTGTTGGGGTGGATGGTGTACACGTGACTGACTGCGTTTTTCTAGCGAGGAACCTAGCTTACGACGTTAAAACATATTATAATTTTAAGTACAATAGGAAGATATCTCGTTGCAGAGTAGCGTTTTGGCAAAATGATCAACTACATACAACTTAAAAAATGCCACCAATGTAGTATTTCGCGAATGTGCTGAGATATCGGCAGCATTGTCGCCGGTAAATAGAACACGCTGTCCATTCTCAAAATAGGCAATCAAGTGCATAATGGTAGGCGACGTCTCGTGGATGCTAAACGATAGTATTCTCCATTTCATTTTAAGCATTAATGCTGAAAGTGGCTTGATCACTTTCTTTGCTGATATATTCGCATATATACAGGGTGATTGATGGTACAAGCGGAAAGGGGGTGATTCTACGCGAAAAAAGAAATCGAAAATATAGAATAAAAATTTTTCGTTTGAGGCTTTGTTTTCGAGAAAATCGACTTTGAATTTTCGCTCGGTACGCGTGCACTTATCACGTCTCGTTATAACGGATCTCACTGTAGATCTTTAAAAAAATTAAAAAAAAATTTTTATTCTATATTTTCAACTTCTTTTTTCGCGTAGAATCACCCCCTTTCCGCTTGTACCACCATTTACCAACCACCCTGTATATATATGTGTGTGAACGATTTAACAATGATATGAGAGCTAAACGTTGTGAAAAGAGCGGTGTTGTATGGTCTGACCTACCGGTTGTCGGTAACCTTTTCTCCCCCCGATCCAATCTCATCGTAGGATATTTTTTACTGCATACCTCCATTGCCGAACGAACATTTTGCATTCAAGGGTCCGTACGATACCTGGGTCATTTATGTGACAATCATTACGTGTAGTTCTGAATCTGAGAACAGGATCAGGAATTTCAACACTAATCGGAGAATCTATTTTGTCGGACCTGATTTTACTTTGCAGCCAAACCAAAAGTTGTATGTATTTGCTATTCTACGGTGTATAGGAAATATTTAGTAGCTCCAAAAATGTTGCCTTTATTAACCAAGTATATTTATTTTACGTAACTCCAAAAGAAACGTAATTGACCTTTATATGCCCCCAAAAAGACTAATAATACGAAATCGTAGTCTCCTCCACGCTATTTAACCCTTGGCATCGTTCTATTTGTGATCGGTTATTTCACGTGCTAAGAAATAATTTCCTGTTTCCTCGTTAATATCATGTTACTTGCCTTTTATTTGACTGCGAAATACGAACATATCGTAAATGTTGTCAACACAAGAGCTAATAGAACATTAACGTCACTTTCCAGGAGAACGGTTGAGTTTCATGAAGCCTATAGTTTCTTTTGGAAAGTTAATCCTCGCTATGAGTAGAATACGGTAGAATAAAAAAATTTCACCTTTTGATCTTGATTTTGAAATTCAAGGTCAATATTGCGACATGTTTTTTGTACCAATTTTCAGAAAACCGAGTATGTGGAATCACGCTATCCTGGTCGCAACATATAATTTCTTAACGGCCGATACACTTGAGAGCAGAACGTTTGAGCAGTTTTACTCCATCGGTCGAACCAAGAGTATCCAAGCTTCGCATATCGCGTGTCTTGCGGATTAATCCAATCGTTTCAGCGCTAGTTTTTCTGAATCAATCGCCTAAAGTTGACTCGCGGCATGATACGCGAGTGGGTGAGACTTTTACCCTCATTAACACGATGCAACCCACTTTTTGTGCTTTTTTTATATGTAGCACCTCGTAATTTAACTTCCTGTTAAGTTCATAAAATAAAACTCCGTGTATCATCACCTGTTCTGATTTATAAGAAGTTTTCATGTCCATCATTTTAACAAAGTTTACATATAGTGCAGTATGTTGATATTTCTGCCAAGGACCCTATAAATGCAGAACAAACTCAAGATATCATCCGTGGCTGAAAACCTATTTGAGATTACATACGCGTAAGGGAAACAAGTATTCTGCATACTAGCCTCCACCCAATGTTCTTGTAATATTTCTACGTTGTAGCACACGCTGGCATTGGATACGATCTCAATAGTCGAATAATATGTGTTACGTCGCGTAACACTCTATCAACCGAGGCCACACACCGCAGGCAATATGGCAACCAGATGTCTTCCGGATGCACCACGGCGTATCCTCCATGAATTCAGGACCTTCCATAAATTTCATAGATTTCTAGAAAGGTCGGCTTCAAACGAGCCTAAACATCTGGTTCGGAGGGCTTCTAGAAGACTATTGTCTACCACGGCGAAAAAGGAAAGTTAGTTTTTGTCACGCGCGCTGCAACGCCCCCACTAACCACTTTCTCTCGAGGGCGGTTAAGACCCTTCGTCTAACCAATTAACGACGAAGTCTACCCTCACTCTCCTAACTCAAATCGTCACGAACAAATCCGATGGTCCCGTGCTAGACACACCCATCCTTAGCTTCCCCTCCGACACTCATCGTCTCCCCAAGACAGTACTGTTTTGCATCCGTCGAACGATCAACATCCTCTTTCCACCGGGGATACACACCCGTAGATCAGTCACTCACTATCTCGTACATACACGCACCAGTGTAACTATCCTCGTTATAAGTTATTGAATAAACGGTGAAATATAACTTACTACTGTGTCATATTCATATCAACCATCTCTGTTATCCTAACCGAAACAGGGGAACGACTACTTCGCGGCGTCGATTCACCGAATCGTAGCGAGAATTTACGCCTCTCGCTGACACGTTTTCCTCGCGACCGCGTCTCTCCGCGAACGGTCGTAACAATATGTAATACCCAACTTTATTAAAGATACTTATTCAACCACGATTATTACACTTACTACATCAATACTATATATTGTATACTATATCCAATATATTATTTATGCTTATTAAATCAATTATGAATACCGAGGAAATTTCAAGTTAAAACAATATGAAATTCAAACTAATCTTTTTAATTAAGATTAATGACAATCTGCGCAAAGTGGAATTTAGATGTGTTCATCAAAAGAATTTCACCAAGCTGTGTCTAGTGAACATTTTTTTACAATATACATATTAATAATTAACATTGTAAGTCTACGCTTACGTTAGTGCTTTGAAATTCGTAATGATTTATAAATGTGGTCATTTAGAACAATAAGAAGAAAGAGAAGACGAAAAGAAGACAGTTTTATTCTTCTACGGGCTTCTGAGGCATCCTGGACGATACAATTATTTACATACCATTGTATTCATAATAACTTAAAAAATGAAATAAAATTCTCTTTACATAATTAAACAATATCACGTTTTTTAATAAAAGAGACGAGGAACTCCCAAAATCGAATATATGTATAATTGAATTTATTTAATTTAATTCCATTCTATTCCATCCAATCCTATTCGAGCCCATTCCATACCATTTTTATTATTGCTGCGAATTGATTAAAATATCTAATTAATTATACTAAAATTTTTGTTTGCATTAGGTCGAAAATGATTTATGTGGGTAAAAACAGACCTATTTACGATGCTGTAACGGAAGCAAAAAGAGTGCCTCCTCAAACTGGAATTCTTGTACAACCAGCACGTCCACCAAATCCTTTCAGGTAGTATTACTACTTTATAATATATAGTTTTAGACAGAATACAAGTTTAAAAAGCATAGGATGGCCACGAAAACATACAATTTTACTAGAATTATTACATACAAGTCTTTATGCATAAAATAATAAAATTTTTAAGTTAAACGGTTATCGTCGCTAAAATGATAAAACTCTGAACAAAAAGAAAAATTTAATGCCTACAACGGATAATATATATACCTAAATCAAGTTTGAGCATTATGTAAATGTATGTATTTAAAGAATTTTATGTTTAATTAAACTAAATCTTTTAGTTTGTCTTACAACTATTATAAAATAATTAGACGTTATTTTATTTTAAGAAGAGAATAATAGACATACTCGCGAATAGAGTCCCTGGTCTATTCATACACACTCATACACATCATATCGATACTCGTGATCTCTTTTACGATGTCCTCTAAAGCTACGTAATCGGTCTTTATTTATTTATTTATTTCGGTGGAGATAGACATCGACTTTTCCTTCATTGATTTCCAAGAAATCGCGTTTTCACCGAAGAACGCTACCATTCTGCTGTAAGAATGCCTATTATCGAAATCGAATGTCCAATTTACCTCTATTTCGTCATTTCCTTTTTTTGTCGTAGCTAAATACTTTAAAACTCTTTTGTCGTATGTTCGATGTATTTTTCCTGAATTTGAAACGAATTGTGGTAGTTTAGACGTAACATACAATGCTATACTTGGTTACGTTGTTAGCACCATACACGTACGTATTATATCACGTACCTATTACATCAGAGAACCAATCAACTATAAGGTGCCAAAGTATTTTCTATCTCCTTTCCTGATTT
This sequence comes from Bombus vosnesenskii, assembly GCF_011952255.1. Taxonomy (NCBI): domain Eukaryota; kingdom Metazoa; phylum Arthropoda; class Insecta; order Hymenoptera; family Apidae; genus Bombus; species Bombus vosnesenskii. The sequence continues at coordinate 772,293 of NW_022882941.1, forward strand.
AGTTGATGGACCATCGCGTTTTCGCTAATTTATATCTAACTAAACTACAAAGTTCCTTTTTCATGGTTATCTTCCTTTCATCGCGTTGATACGACTCCGTTATTACTCGCTCACATACTACCGATTCTATTTTTTCAGTTAGGTTAATCTCAACGTCTTTGGATTTAACCATATATCCCAATAGGTTTCGTATTATTTCCCTGCGTTTCGTTTTCTATAAACTATAGCTTTCTTATGTGTTTCCGCTTCTCATAAATTATATATATTACTATATACGTCATTCTTATGTTCGTTAGAATCTTATAGACCTTGAAAGTATCGGGAAGATCGCGAAGCAGGAGTCTCCACACTTTTTTCTACGCCATTGCTCCTTTCCCTCTAATTTTTCGATATAAAAAGGCTAGTGGTTAAATGAATTCACTTGAAGAACAGCCTGACGCACACTACGTCACACTAATGTTTTTTTGATACTACCCTTTGATGCCCGCTTTCGTGTTTGCGTAAATGCTTAGAAACCGCAGTCACTACTGATCAATTGCAACAGAATATAGTATACAGAATACAATACATTATTCTTCGCCATATAGCGTTTGTTCAATTGCAATATCTAATCCAGAGAACCCACAACGTACATCTTTGCCACTCGAGACGTGTCGATTTGTTAATAATATTACAAAGCTTGCAACTAAGGCTTTCTTTCTACGACTACCAGCGTTAACCATACAAATGTTGGTCCCGCGTATCATGTCCCTGAGTTCCCGGTGTCAGCCGCACGACGCACAGCAGCGCGTTTCGCGAAAAGCTGCGAGCAAATTATTTTGTTCTTTTTCTATGTACTGCAACCTGCTCATTTGAAATATTTATACTGTTATTTTTTTAAAAAGTAAAAAGCGAAGGCGATATTGTACGGTATTGTAATACAATGGCATTCATATTATGAATTTTTATTTAGATAGTTAACGCATTGAACGTCACGTATGGTATACATTTCGTTAATATTTAGTACACCAAATACGACACGTACCCAATTTCGAGACTAGCGAAATGATATTAAAAGACGGCTTATATAAATCACATAAAAGTATGTCATCTTCTTTTTCAAACTGTCTCCATGCCTATAACTTTCTAAAATTCTGTATCCATATCTGCCTGAACAGTCCTGTCTGTATCTTAACAATCGTTTAACTCCTTCTGGGATTTCCTTTCTTTTTTCGTTCTTTGAAATTCCGTATTTAGCTACTAGAATAGAAATAGCAAAGCGGTAGAAAAGATCCGTATTTGAATGTAACAAAGATTTCTTCTACGCATGTGCCCCCGATATTATCTTGCATTTTTATCGCGGCATTCTAAGGCTTCGTTTGAATACTCGCCTACCGCAGGTAAATCTTTTCCACTATTTGCGGTCCATTAAAATTTGATGCGCAGTTACCGACATATAGTTATTAACTATAATGTTTTATGTATAGTACGACAGTGTTTCGGCGATAGCCAGAAAATGCTATTTCATTGATTAAATAGATATTAATAGCTGTTAATATTATTGTTAAGGTATAATAAATTAATAACTTTATTAGCACACAACATCGATACATATATATTACGCTCTGAAGACCTTGATAACCTTCTTACACGCACGCTTGTTGTCAAACAGACTATTCTAGAAGCTTCTAACATCTAACAACAGTCTTTTGTCTCAACTAAGGCCTGGACGTCCTCTGACGCTTACACACACACTCCCATGTACAGTGTAAATGTATCATCTACCTAACAATTATATAAAGAATGGAATAATAAGTTCTTTATTAACTCCGGTTATATTTGCTGTTAAATGGTTATCGTTAAATATGCGCCCACCGTCGATTTGCATTCCTATAGGATTGTCTTACGTGGTCAACTTTCAATCCTAAACCCGACCCAACTATAATATCTTTGTTCAGCTACCTTGTGAACATGTTTCAAATTAAGCTTTCAACTTCTTTGTCATGGAAAATGTTGATTTTAATTTGTCACATTGTTTAATTTCACTCGGAGATTTCACTTTATAATGTTATTAAACGTGCAAACAAAGTTAAAATGTTTAATTGCAAAATTAATCGACTGTAAAAACTAATGTCAGTTAATGTCTTTTTTTCAGACAACCAAAAAGAGAACACATTGTTCCTTTAGTTGGTAACGACATAAATTCAGGTTATTACGCCAGCACCACTATTAAACCTGAAGCTGATTATTCTTCTGCTGTATCTAATTCTAACAATTACTACTACAATCCAAATCGAGCAAGTTCTTCGTCTGATCTTGGCAATTTAAACAACTATTCTCGAAATACCTATCAGAATTTTCCTGCTGCTCGAAATGAACATCTGAAACCAAGCTTTCAATTACCAACAGCTACATCACGAAGTAATCCAACGGCATTTCCTCAATTCGATGGAACATACAACACTGCTAACGGATTTCAATATTATTTGAAAAGGCAGTATCACGAAGAGGAACAAGATTCAAGTGGAGCAAATGTCGGTTCTTTCGGTTACATCGACCCATTTGGTATTAGAAGGGTAATATATTTCAAAACAGATCCGCAAACTGGTAGATTTCTACATCAGAAAAATAACAAATACGTGGGATTCGAATCAACTCCGTATGATCTATCGTTACCTAATACGTACAGACGTAACTCAAGATCAACAACGTAATATATTTCTCCAAAGTTCATTTTAAAATAATACGGGTATCTTGGACGACATCTTATTGGGATTTTCTTTCTCTGTATGCCTTGTTACTAATGTAAAACTGGAAGAAATTGTGCTAACTTTTAGTGAAATTTTAATAGACGTTAAATAATAATAGGCCACGATAATACTTATTTTACGTATAATGCGTATTTCTCACATTTTGCGTGGATAACAAAATTAGCGTGAAAATAGGCTTTTTTAGCACCTAAAAACTTAGTCCGCAATATTTACAAAGGAATTGTAAGCTGTAAACGTTGTGCCATGTTAGGTTATTGTAGTACTTATTATCCTCCAATGATACTTTAAACTATGAAAATATAAGGAAACCTATTGCGTGAAATAGTTGAGTTAAAAACTCCATTACTATAAAATAGATAACAAGATACATCGTAGGCATAGTAATAAAAAATTAATAAATTTAAAAACAATACAGTGAAACTCATTTAGTTGCTGATTTATATACAGGATGCGTCACGCAACTGAGACGAATCGCATCTTGAATTTGATAAGAGACAGAAAAAGATTGTTTAAGCAGAAGTTGATAGGTATGGTAATATCTTCCTACGACTTTGCTTGTTTTGTAAGTGCAAATACGCACACGAAAAATTTAGGGCACATTTTTTTTTAAATGGATTTACATACTCTTCTTACTCATATGTAAGTATTATTTATTATAATGTTTAACAACAAAGTCACGTACTTACTTTATTTTAATTTATTAAAGATGACGTTTGAGTGTCCTGCCTTTATACATGTAGTAAGCGTATCGCATAGATCGTCTCTTTATTCACTCGTAACGAAGTTAAAGTGGTCGTTGTTTATGTTTGAAAAATGTAGTTTAATTTGTTCTTCCAAGTCTATCAATAAACGAATCCCATACAAGGAAATCAAGAGAATTTAGGTCATGGTGTTGCATCTGCCAAAATACATCTGCCAATTGATGTACGCTGTATATAAGTGACTTCTGAAATTATACTTAATACGACTAAAATATTCTAATATCGAAGTGATGAGAAAGAAATGTTTATTACCTGTAACGATTAGAAAAATTCATAGTATGGATTCAATACAGAATATTTCGTGCTAATGAAAAGTAAAGGTTTTCTCTCCGTTTTCTTTTGTTAAAGGAATCTAAATCCTACAACAAAGGATAGTGTAATCCAGCTGGCTTTAACTTTATACTAAATGTATTCTAAAAAAATTAGTTAAACATTTATAGCAACGCTACGTCTCTAACAATTCTTCCGAATTTCTGTGCTAATTATTCGTTTGTAGTTGACTGTCTGTACTTGAGTTTTCACAATACGCTTTAACATCCGCAGCTATGTTTGAGACAGAAACTTGAAAGTTTACAGTTTAATTTCTCGTAATTATTCTGTAAGTACTGCAAGTCGGAATCAATGTATGACAGTATATGACAGTGATGGAAGAGTGTAGGTGAAAGTAAAACATGTTCGTTAACTTTTCAGTATGCTTGTTACAATGAAAAATACTGAAAATATTAAAACAGAAATGGTGTTTTATATATATAGCAACATGAACGTGCGTTCAATGATTTTAATCAACATTAATTCATTATGTTATCTATTATGAAACTAAATAAAAACACGTTAAATATTTCAACTAATTTCAAAGATTCTGGTTACTTTCTAGCAACGAATATTTGTTATGTTATATATTATGATTTGTTTATTGGGATGAATAGGATATTTGTCAATGAGCGATTATTAAAACTATAGTAGATTTAAAGCAACCACAAAGACGTGTTTTAACGTGATCCGGCGCTCATTTTCGATAATAATGTTGAAATGTGTTTCCTGCTATTACTGAAACTAATTATTTTATCCGTATAATACTATTCGATACAAATTTTTATTTAATTTATATATTAAATTATTTATAAATTAAGTAACCAAACTTCTATAATTATATATAGCGATAATAGGAATAAAACTTATCACGATATATATGATAGTCATAATTCAATCCTTTTTCCAATATGCAAGCGCAAGTATGTATAGCCATCTTCAGAGTTCAGTAAACACAATTGTACGCAAAACATCAATTTCTACGAATTTCATACATTTCATACATACATATATACTGTATTATATATGTCGGAGATAAGAGGACACCGGTGCCTTCCCTCTGAAACCTCGGGAAAATCCATAAAAACATTGTAATTAAAACCTACAGTTGTAATTAAACGGTTTGCCGTCATTCTACCCAATTGTATTTGTTTGAGACTTGTAACAATGAGCTTGGGCTCAAGGCGACAATTAGTCGCCGAACGTAGCCGCGGTCAACGGGACGAACTCTCCACCTAACAAAGGCATTGAGTAACCCTATAGCTCTCCTTAAAAGAAAGATTTGTAGCGACACGTGACAGTAAACATTCCAACGGTTTCTGTCCCGTAGCTCGCCACACGCAGATCCTATTCTCCGGGCAGGATGTTTACCAGATGCCGACGCGTCTCCGCAGTACGTGATCGACTAGCCCGAGGACCGTTCAACAGATACACAGTCTTTGTCCCAGTTACAGGAAGACAGGAGAGACCTATTTTTCCACGAACGATGTCTCCCACTAGCAACCTTCCCTCAAGGGCGGCTAGCATCCTTTTCTAACTACCGATATGGAGATTGGCCAATTAGCAGCAACGTCAATTTCCCTTACTTTCCGAACGTAGGATATTCCCGACGAATCCGATGACCTCGTGTCCTTAGACACACCCCGTCATAGTTTTCCTCTGGGGTATCACCGGGACGGAGAGTCATTCTCTCTTGCGGTCTCATCGACAAAAGGATTAACGCCTTACGGTCAGCGAATATTTTTTTTTTATTTATTTGTTGAAATTACAATCAATTCTCGCGTTGAGAATTTTCAGTAATTTTTCTGGCGTGGCACAGTGACATGGCTGTTTATTTACAATAAGTTAATACTTATTATAGATAGGTATAATTTATAAGTATTATAAGTAAGTGCATATGCTTAATTTGGATAATTAAATGAATCTAACGTTTAGGTCTAGCGGGTAGTGCCTCTTCAGCCTGCGAATCTGGTCCGTCGTATCGAGTAGTCCAGTGATTAGGGGGTTTCGGTGTTTGTTGATTCTTTTGCTGTATCTGTTGCTATATTTTGCTATTTCCTCTTTGACGGTGGGTATCTTGAGGTCGCGGTGTATTGTTTCATTGGTTACATACCCAGGTGCGTCAATTAGGGATCTTAGCGTTTTCGATTGAAAGCGTTGGAGTTACTTGCTGTTCCCCATAGTTGGATTCCGTAGGTCCAGACAGGTTTTATTACGGTCTTGTAGAGGGTAATTTTATTCTGTATATTTAGTTTGGAGCGTCGGCCCGTGAGCCGATAGAGTTTTTTTTAGTTTGTCCTTTAGTTGCTTCCTTTTATCTGAGATGTGTGTCTTCCACGTTAGTCTCCTGTCCAGGGTCATGCCCAGGTATCGGACTGTGTCCCTGCTAGGAACTGTTGCATTGTTGATGGTGACCTGGGGGCAGGTTTGTTTTCGGAGCGTGAAGGTTACATGTGAGGATTTCTTTTCGTAGACTTTCAAGCCCCATTTGTGAAACCACTTTTCCATGGAGTCGAGACTTCACTGGAGAGTGGATGAGGCTATTAGCGGGTCTGCGTGGGTAGCTAATAGCGCTGTGTCGTCTGCAAATGTCGCTATTGTTATATCATTTGATATAGGTAGGTCGGCAGTGTAGATGGAGTACAGTAGGGGTCCGAGGACACTACCTTGGGGTATGCCGGCTTCTATTGGGAATGTTGCGGAAGTGGCGTCTAGGTATTTAACCATGAATTGTCTATTGGTTAGGTAAGATTTTAGGATGGAGTAGTAGGGGTGGGGTAGGATCTTTTTAAGTTTGTATAGTAGCCCTTCATGCCATACTTTATCGAATGCCTGTTGGATGTCTAGGAAGACCGCTGAGCAATATTTTTTCTTTTCGAGTGTTTGGCTGATCGTATGAGTTAGGCGGTGGATTTGCTCTACTGTAGAATGATGTTTTCGGAAGCCGAATTGGTGATCTGGGAGTGTTTTCAAGTTCTCTAGGATTGGAAGGAGTCGGTTCGTGAGCATTTTCTCGAATAGTTTGGACAGGGTAGGTAAAAGACTGATTGGGCGATAGGAGCAGGTTTCGTATATCGGTTTACCGGGTTTAGGGATGAGGGTAATCAATGAGATTTTCCAGGCCTTAGGATAGTGTTCCAGGCGAAGAATAGCATTAAAAATCGATGTGATGAGTGCTATCCCTTTTGTGGGAAGTTCCTTGATTGCTCTAATGCCTATTAGGTCGTGTCCTGCTGCTTTCTTGGGGTTTAGGCGACTGATTGTTTCTATAGTCTCTGCAGAGGAGAAGGGTTCGATATGAGGGGACATTTGGAAGGGGGTGTGCAGGTATTCAGTAACGTCCGCGGCGGCTTGGGGGGAATGGGGTTTGAATACTTTTGACAAGTGTTTGGCAAACAGGTCGGCTTTTTCTATAGGGCTTCGCGCCCATCCACCTTGCGGACGGCGGATAGGTGGGATTATTTGTGGGGGGCGTGTGAGTTTCCTGGAGGCCTTCCATAGTGAGTAGTTGGCGTCGGCTAGGGGGGATAAGCTGGCGAGGTATTTATGGAAACAGTCGTTTTTATAGTTTCTTAAGGTTCTGGATAGCTTTCTAGTTGCGTTGTTAAGTTTGCGTTTGTCCTCCGGTGATCTATGAGTCTGCCATACTCTTCTTAGTCTACGTTTTTCCGCTATTTTTTTTAGTATGTGTTGGGGATATTCTTGTTTGCTGCTAGATGGCTTTGTCGGTGTGGAGAGGCGGATTGCGTTTATTATGCTCGTGTTTAAGTATTCCGTGGCTGCTTCGATATCTTCCTTTGTTTTTAGTGGGGTGAAGGCTGAGGTTGAGTGTGTGAAGACTTCTCTGAAGAGCTGCCAGTTGGTGTGTTGTGAATGGAGCCATTAGGTGTATTCTCGATGATTGTTGAACTGACTGTTGCTATCACGGGAGAATGATCAGAGGAGAGATCAGCCGAGGAGTTGATCTGGACGTGTCTTGATGGGATATTTTTAGTTATGAAGAAGTCGAGAAGGTCGGGTATTTTGTTGGTGTCAGTGGGCCAGTATGTGGGTTCGTATGTGGTGAGGTAGTTGAGGTTGTTGTTTGTTATGCTGTTTAAGAGGTTTTTGCCTCTTGCTGTAACCAGTCTGCTGCCCCATTGGATGTGCTTGGCGTTATAGTCTCCTCCAACTATGAATCTGTTGCCCAGGGTGTCCAGGAAGTTATCAAATTCTTCTTTGGCGATGGAGTGTCTGGGAGGGCAGTATACTGCTGAGGTGGTGATTGAGCCATGACAGTCTTCTATTGCTACGTTTGTTGCTTGGAAGTAGTCTTTCTGGAACGATGGAAGCTCGTAGTGCTTAATACTTGCTTTGATTATTATTCCGGTGCCACCGTCGGCCTTTCCGCTGGGGTGTTGGGTATGGTAGAATTTGTAACCATTTATTTTCAGGTAGCTCTTGTCGGTAAAGTGGGTTTCCGATACGAGCATTACGTCGATTTGCTGGTGTTTTAAGAAGAGTTCTAGTTCAAGTTTGTGTTGCGCTAGACCGTTGGCGTTCCAGAGTGCTATGCGCCTTGGTTTTATTTTGAGTCGGGGCGTGCTAATTTTTCCACGATGAGTGTTAGTAGCGATAGCAAGTGATTTATTTGCTCCGATTGTTTCTGTATTAGCTTTTCAAGTCTTGAGGAGTTGTCTGCGTTAGGTGGGTTGGGGACACTGTTTTGGGGAAGGTTCCTTTGGCTGTTCGGGTTATTTTGGATGCCTTGTACTGCTTGGGCATAGGAGGTTGAGGTGGAGATGAATTTGGTAGGACTGTGTGTTTGGTTGGTTGAGGGGGTTGGGGTAGTAGTGAATTTCGGCGGGCTGGGTGTTTGGTTGGATACCTCTTTTGCTCTGAGCTTAGGGTACCTGTTCGTGTATAGTGTTTTATATGCTGGGCAGCCTTTGTAGTTGGCAGGGTGGTCCCCTTGGCAGTGGATGCATTTCGCTGGGGTTTCCGGTGATTTGGCGCACTGGTCAGTGGAGTGAGAGCCTGCGCATTTAACGCAGCGGAAAGTATGGTTGCAGTATTTCTGCGTATGGCCGTACCTTTGGCACCTTTTGCACTGCACTATTTCTTTTTTCACGAGCGGTGGTTCGATCTTTACTATCGCGTTCATTAGGCGACTGATGTTGTAGATTTCCTTATTGTTCGGCTTTTGTTTAATGTCTAGGAAGAATAAGGATAACGGGTCTTTCGAGACTCTATGCCGTATATTACTTACGTTGATGACTTCGTGGCCGAGTTTTGAGAGTTCGTATTTTAGTTCGTCTATGTCTGCTGAGTGGTGTATGTTTCGTAGGACCACCCGGAAAGGCCTTTCCTGTTTGAGTTGGTAGGTGTGGAAGTTGGCGTTCAGGGTCCTGAGTGTCTTGGTGAGTTTTCTGTAAGCTTCTGGGTTCATCGGTAGTATTTTTACTTTGTTGTTGCTTATCTTAAGGTTATATACCTCCTTGCTGATATCTCTCTCTAGGGACTTGATCATTGTCTGTATGTCAATGACGTCGTCCACAAATATTGGTGGGGGAGGGGGGATTCTCTGTGAGTGTTGGTTTGGTGGCGGTTCTACGATTTCCATGGCGTCGTTTGAGGATTCCAATACGGCGAACCTGTTGTGTGTGTTTATTTGCGTTGCTGTTTCTATTTTCCTTTTCTTTGTAGTGTTAGCGTCGTTAGTGCGGAGAGTTCTGCTACACTTCTGCCACGGGGGGGGGGGGTAGCACGGGGTAGCTGCGAGTCTGCTCCGGAGAGCCTGGTCGCGGTTGCTGGGCCATCATCGAGCTAGTTAATTCGGAATGAACAACTAGTCGTGAGGCTGTGAGGCTAGTATTCGTGTTGGGGTTAGGTGCGTGGGATTTTCTTCTCCCTAGGGGGTAAGGGGCACTTAGCTGTGTTCTCTTTCGACGTTTGGGCGACACGTGTTGTTTTCGAACTACGCTGGGCACTAGAGACACGTCTGCACGCTTCGGCACTCCACAGCGAACTGTCGGTCAGCGAATATTAACACAGAATCCAACTTAGATTTTTGCGAGTGCGTACAACTACCGTCCCGTTGTCCGCGGATTCGTTATTGAACCTAGGATCATTGTCATTAGTTTCTCGAGTATCTAATTACCACGGTTACTTGTCCGGTTCTATGGTAATCGTATTTGCACTAGCCAATGTCTTCTCTATTACATAACTACGACTCGCTTCACGCCCCTAACCCTAATTCTAATGTAAACCCGACATATATATACATATAAAATACATTTATATACATATAATATACACATTTATATAATTATATAAATAAAATATATATATCGGGTTAGCGTTACGTTTATGGGCGTGTAACGAATCTTCATTCGGACTAGCCATCGTTGTTATAGAATAGAGATTATATTTACTGATATAAATATTGATTTTTACAAAGTTTGACAAATAACCGTGGTGATTAAACACTCGAGATGTTAGTGATAATGTTCTTAGGTTCAATAACGAATCCACGGTCAACGGGGTAATTCTTTGTTAAACGTAGAATATAGTTTGAAGCACAATGTAACGTTTGCTGCGACGCTGGGTATAATACTACACGTAAAGACGACGTGCAAACTCTCCAAGGTGATCGCAATAATAAAAGACTGATGGAAATTTTCCTCTCCTTACGATCGCGTTTGTTCGTTGCATATTGGCCGGGGATACCAACAAAATTCCAGTCGCCGCTGCTAGGCAGACCCGCGTATTCAGGATGACCCAGGTGTGCTCACTGGACACGGCGTGTTCGGCGAGTACCTGAGAAAAATCAGACGGGAGACGACAGACATTTGTCACTACAGTTGACCGTGAACCTCCGAACGGGACGGACCTCTCAGCCTAAAAATGGACAGCAGGCTTAGGCCCTAAAAGTGTGCGCGTCAAAGTAAGCAACCACCCTCTAAAGGAAAAAGAAAAAGTGACAAAAAGTGAAAAATACTGCAGTGACATCATCGTGATATAAATTAAAAAAATATAAGACAAAATAAAAGTATATAAAAAAATAGAAGCTACCGAGAATGATGCAAAAAGCAAGGCAACGAAACCCACCTTAGAACTAATAAGAAAAGCCACCAAAAGAAAAATATATCCGCAACAAGCGGCCAAGGAAATCAAAAGCTTAAGACTGTCCGCACAAAAGACGCGGAAACTCAACCCCCAACCAAACCTAGATGCCAGAACCAAAGGATTAGAAGAAATCCTAAAAAACACAAAACAAGAGTTCCCCTCCGCCCAGGACGAAAGTACCAAAGAAGACAGAAACATGAGACCCGTAAAAGCTGCCTCGCTCCCAGCGATCACAACACATAACCGATTCAGCTTGCTAGAATCAGAACCACACCTACAGTCACAGCCGGGATCAGCAAACTACCCAACACCAAACAAAATGCTAGAGCAAATTAAACAAAAAAACTACGTGGCAAAATGGGAAAACACAGTCCCACCCCAGATGGACACCCCACAAGACACGCTGCAGAGGAGCGCACGAAAGCCCCATCCACCACAAGAGAATACAAACCGCCGCCTATCAACATAACGTTACAAGACCCTAAGGACATAGTAACGTTTATAGAGAAAGTAGCCAAGATCAATCAGTTTTATATCAAAAGGATACACTCAGGTAAGCATGCTCTCTACCTCCGAAATCTATCCGATTTCCACACAGCGAAAGAAACGCTTCGGGCAGCCAACACAACCTTCTACACGTATACACCCAAAGCAGAGAAGCACCAAACATACTTGCTAAAAGGCTTAGACAATAGCTACACTGAAATGGAAATACTCACGGACCTACAAACCTTGCAAATAAACGACGTAAAATTCACAAAAGTCACACGATTCACGACAAAAAGATCAAGGGAGAACGATATATTGCTCCCAATTTACATAATACAAGTATCCTCCGACAGCAACATAAGCAAACTGCTAAGAATATCTTAACTGCTTTTAGAAATTTTAACTACTACAAAATAAAATGGGAAAAAGTAATTAAAAAAAAACAACGATATAACCCAATGCCACAAATGCCAGCGACTAGGACACACAGCACAAAACTGTAACCTAAACTACCGCTGTGTAAAATGCACCGAGCCCCACGGCCCAGGCAAGTGCAAAATTAAAAAAGAAGAAGCAGTAACCAAGGAGAAAATATTCTGCGTTAGCTGCAAAAACTACGGACACCCCGCGTCTTACAGGGGGTGTCCAAAACTCGTGGAGCTGCACAAAAAGCTAGCTGAAAAAAAGAAAAAAGACAAGGAAACAAAGATAAAACGAATTGCCCAAATAAGCCGTAAGTACGTCCCAGAACTAAAGTTCTCTGACGTAGTGAAACAACAAACAAAACTAAACCAAATAATCGAAAACACAACACAAATAACAAACTTAAATCCGCAATCAAGCCAAAGCGCAACTACAACCGATAACCCCCAACAAAGCATTATAAACGTTACCGAAGACTTCAAAAAAAGCATACTACAAGCGTTAAAAGACCAACAAACGCAATTAAATGAAATAAAAAAAACACTATCGACACACGAAGAAAGGATCAACGCCATCTTCAGCACTTTTAACAGTGCAGAAGATGAATAGCCAAAATCCACTAAACCAACAATTAGAGCAAAAAATACATAAATTAAATTTAAAACACCTGAAAATAATAGCAATAAATGCCAACTCTCTAATTTCAAACCGAAAAACATACAGTATGCTAACCCTAATAAATAAAGAAACCCCCGACATCGTGCTCGTCTCAGAAACAAAACTAAATAATTCTCAGAAACAAAAATTCAATAAACTTTTCGAACTCTTACAGCTCAATAAAACAGAAAACTACTATATAATAGCAGGCGATCTGAACGCAAAACATACGAGCTGGAAAAACGAAACAAACAACACGAGAGGCAACTTCATTAGAAACTGGCTAGACAATAAAAGCATTCACTACAAAACAACCTTATACAGCTCCGAGCTACCCTCTTGCCCAAAAGGACGCTCATACCTGGACATATGCCTAGCAGATGCACGACTAAAATTTCAATACCTATGTCCAAATAACACCCTTAAAACCTCAGTCTATGACAGTGACCATAACGCCCTAATATTTCACGTAAGCAAGAACACACCTGACCTCCTAACACTCGAAACACAGACCGAGATACCCAGGTACAACTACAAAAAGACAGACAGGAAAAAGTTCCAAAACATACTCGAACAAAACTGCGACCTAAAGATCTGCAATAACGTCAACCTTTTCTTTTTCCTTTTTTTTGTACTTGAAGAAATCCTCATGGACACTCCGCTGCTGCAGTAGACGCGTAGCGGCAGGATAGACTCCTACTGACTAAAACTCCACGATGACCATCCTACGCGTGCAACGGGGGTGCTCCAGGAACCTCAATGAATTAACTTCTGTTGCACCCTCTTCTCGCGTCCTCTTGTTCGAGCCAGTCCTAATATCTCCTGTCTATCGAATTGGCGTTAGGTGTGTGGGGGTCATTGCCCGCTCGCAGAAGCGGCGGACGGCCCCGTATTCCTGTGGCCCTCTCAGCATCGCCTCTATAATCGCTGTGGGGGTCAATGTTCCTCCTGTGGCGTGCCGCACGGAGTATCGGGGCAGCTCCCACGCCGGGCAGAGCTCCAGGGTGTACTGCGCCGTGTCCCTGTCCTCTCCGCAGATTCTCTTCCGTCCGATTCTCTTCAGGAACTCGCCGAACACGTCGTGTCTGGTGAGCATCTGGGTCATTCTGAATGTGAGCGGGAGGTCGTGGCGGCTTCTCCATGCCTCCCAGTTTGGGAGGACCGCCTCCGCGCCCCGATATTCACCTCCCTCTTTGATCAGCTGGGATCGCAACCGGTCCCACGTGTCGTCCTCAGCGGTTCCTATGTCGTTCGGAGCAGCCTGCTCGGTCGGATCTTCTCCCGGATGCCATACTCTCCGGTGGGTGTATCACTTTTTGAGCGCTAGCGCACGGAGCTTCCACGGGGGCGGTTATGGCGGTCGCCGACGCGTGAGACACCGTCCAGTATCCCCTAATGATTCTGATGACGGTTACCCTGTGTAGCCTCCTCAGGAGCAGGATTCTGCGGCGGCTCGCCATCAGGTCGTCCGCCCATACCGGGGCCCCGTACATCACTCGGGACCGAATGACGCCCTCGTAAAGTCGGCGCACCGCGTCTCCCGCCCCGCCGATGTTCGGTAGCAGGCCGCATAGGGCATTAGCGGCCACTGACACTTTCAGGATCAGGCAGTCGAAGTGTGGCTCGAACGTCCACTAACTGTCGATGACGAGACCCAGGTATTTCATTTGCGATCCCACCTGGACGGTCTCGCCTGCCATGTTTATGTATAGGCCAGGCGGTGGGGTCCATCGCCGCTTCTTGTCATAGAACCAGATGGCCTCCGACTTCGCAGGGGAGACCCTTAGGCACAGTCCGCGCACGACACGGATTGCGCAGGCCGTTGCGATTTCGTCGATGCGCAGTGTCTCGTGCCAGCCACGACCCCCGACCAGGACCAGGGTGTCGTCCGCGTAGCACACCATGGCCGCGCCTGGGAGCAGCGGGCATCGCAGTACCTCGTCGTACGCAATGTTCCATAGGATCGGTCCCAGCACCGAGCCCTGCGGGATTCCGCGCTCAACAGGTCGCCTTCCCCCTCCTTCCTTGCTGCTGTAGCATATCCACCTGTCGTCGAGGTAGGCCCGGATCAGCTGGACGAGGTAGTGTGGTTTCTGGTGTCGAGTACTTTCCTCAGATTTAATATCTATACAGCACCCGGGCAACCCTAGAAGCCATCGGAGTTGGGATACGCCCAACCCGCGCACTCGGTACCGAGTACCGGTTACCTCAAATAATCGCCCGCAGGAGGCTCTCTCGTCTCAGGTCGAACGGGGCCCTTTCCAAGCCCTTCCGTCTTCTCGGGACGGTATCCGGAGCAGGTTGGACGCTGCTCACCCGCCGAAGGCCATTCGGAGGACTTTGTCCCCCTTAACTCGGCCCTCTTGCCAGCATTTGGCCACAACCACTGCCACCACGAGTCCATACCCATAATTGGCCGAGCCGAGGATTCGCTACGCCCTCTGGACTAACACTCGACCGCCCGTGGTACCGTTCATTGTCAACGGTGGGACCGCGCGTGTGGATGTACCGCCACGTCTCTACTGCACGGTTTACCTGCTCAGGAAGAAGCGAGCAGAAATGGGGAGAAAGAAAAACTCTCACCCTTGTAGGATAAGACGATGGAGGAGGATGGCAATCAGGCGACCTAGAGCCGCTCCATTGCCGTCCCAACGGACCATGACTAGAAGGAGCGACAGCGCTAGGGTCAATGCCCCCCCCCCCCTCTCTAACGCCAAATTCAATAGTCAGGAATTATTAGGACTGGCTCAAACAAGAGGACAAGGGAAGGGGATGCAATAGAAGTTAATTCATAAGAGGTTCCTGGAGCACTCCTGCCATACGCGTAGGATGGTCATCGTGGAGCTTCGGTAGGAGTCCGACACTACTCTGCTGTTACGCGATTATTGCAGCAGCGGAGTGTCCATGAGGATTTCTCCACGTACAAAAAAAAAAGTAGACCCGCGTAGAGCTGATATTGTTCCTGATCGGGGTTTGTTTGTTAATATAACGTGTGTCCCGCAATATTGGCACTTCTCTGTTAGGTAAAAACGTTCATCCCGTGACCGTGGCTACGTTCGGCAACCGGTTGTATCACCTCAAGCCCAAGCCCATTGTCACAAATCTCGGGCAAACATAATCGGATTGAATCATAACAACTACTTCTAAGTTTTATTATTTAAGTACAGCTATAATAAATAGTCTAGACTAAAGTATTGGGGATCTTCCCAAAAATTCCAAAAGAAAGGCCCTGATGTCCTTTCATCTCCGACATATATTTTATGTATACATATTTCCAACATGTACAGGGCGTGGTTGATGAAATATTACAAGCTGTCTCCTCCAAAGCCTCTGCTGATATCAACCCTGAAATTTTCAGCTGTAAAATGGTGTGTTAAATGGTAAATAATGATAAATATAATGGGCAAAATGGTAAAGAGGGGCTAACATTTTAGGGCGTAAGATATTGTATGCGCGAGTTTCTTAGCGGCGGAAACGGTGACACCCCTATTTTTTCAGAATGATATTAATATTAATATGTCGGATCACGATTCGAATTTTGGGCGCGCGACGACTCTTCATGTGGACTAGCCATCATTTCACAAAGCCGAGATTTTATTTACACGTGTATACAGGTCTATCACTAAGCTTAACAAATAATAAGTACAACTAATAATAAGTCTAACAAACACTAAGCCTAATGAATAATACGATCTACGAATAATTAAATTAAATAATACTATTAGCAATGTTTGAGTTCAAACGAATCCACGGTCACCGGGATAACTCCTTACTAAGCGAAACTAACTTAGACGCAAATGCGATCGTCGAAAATGCTCTATGTATCACTCTCCAAGGCAATCGCAAGAATGCCAGCCTCGTAGAGATTTTTCTCCCTGTACGATTGCATTTTGTTTTCTATACCCGTTTGGAAGCATCGAGAAGGTTCCAAACGCCGTTGCTAGGCACACTCGTTGGAAGCATCGAGAAAGTTCCAAACGCCGTTGCTAGGCAGTTTCTGCCTGGAGTTTTGATTACTAATACAATGTATGTCCCATTGCATCGGCACCTCCGAGGCAACATCACACGTGGCTAGGCCCGCTCTCGAGGCCGCATGCCGCCACAACCACATTTCTCGGAAAACACATACAACCACTCCAGACCTCCGTTAGATAAAACATCCATCCCGTGACCGTGGCTACGTTCAGCGACCTATTGTCACCTCGAACCCAATCTCGCTTATTACAAATCTTAAGCAATTACAACTATAATAAAATCTAGGCTAAGGTACTAGAGGATGTTCCCAAGATTTCCAAGGAAAGGCTTCGGCTTTCCTTTCATCTCCGACAAATATATATTAGTTTACTGGTAGCAGGCGTATCATTTATTCGATATTTGGACAGATGTTCGCCCTTAATTGTCTTCATATCTGTAGTAGCAATGAAGATACGTTAATTTGAGTATTTAAATCATTTTTTACAAAATTGCGCATTGTAACACACGAGATCCAGTGTAGTTCTGAGAGGAGACGACCTATATATGCTGCATTTGTCACTAGAAGCGGAGCTTAACGCGTTTTTGATTATCTATACAGGGTGGTTGGTAACTGGTGGTACAAGCGGAAAGGGAGTGATACACCTCAAGCCCAAGCCCACCGTCACAAATCTCGGGCAAACATAATAGGATTGAATCATAACAACTATTTCTAAGTTTTATTATTTAAGTACAGCTACAATAAATAGTCTAGACTAAAGTATTGGGGATCTTCCCAAAAATTCCAGAAGAAAGATCCCGATGTCCCGTCATCTCCGACATATATAATACATTTCATTAAACTTACCTACTATAGTTATTATAAAAAAAAGTATTAATTTAAGAGCTAGTTAAATTTAAATATTGCAAATTCCTATTAGTAAATGTTACTATGCTGTATGCGCTGAGGCTCGAGCGGCGTGGAAAGCAGGCAAGAGTATTTTGTGAAATACAGTTACAAACGTACGGTTGTAATGCAGGGGCGAAGCTAACGCAAAATATGAACACAAGAGGTTTCGTAAATGAACTGGATGCGAGGATGGCGCAAGCGAACCAAATATACCAGATCAAAAATGAAGATTAAAATGTTACTTAAAGATCTTAATGGTTATTTCGAATGTGAAGTAGTGTTTGAAGAATTAAAAAGAGTACAACCTGGTAGTGTTTAATTCTCCTCTGTTCAACGTTTTTCAACAAAATGGTCAGCACGAGAAAGTAGACTTCTCCCTATATAATATATTGTACAGTTAGTGTCAAAAGGAAATATTTCTAATCTTCAACATATTAAATTTTGTATACATTCTATTGTCTCATGGAGATCCCTCAAAGATATAAATAGCGTACGATGTAAAAATGTAAAAAAATGTCGAAAAGTCAGTCATTCAACGTCACGCTGCAATCGCTGATATAGACATGTGTAATGTGTGAAATATAGTGTTGTAATGTAATTAAATGTAATTAAAAATAGCAATAACATCCCAACCAGCATCCTACAGAGGATACGAAAAGTATTTCGAACTAAAGAAATAAACCAAGAGAGACGAGCTCTCACAAAGAAATGACCGCCCAGAATGTTAATGCAAAAGGCATTGACATCAGAAGGAATCGTCTTGATATCTACTGATAAGGAACGCAGTCCAAATTTTATCTTTTCCAGACTGTGTCTTCTATAATATTCGACTTTTATCTTGATTTCTGACTTATTACCTCAGTCTGCAATACATTACTTCCTATCGTACCGAACCACTTGTACAAACATTTTCTCAATAACTTTAGTGCCTTCTTATATATTTCACCGTGTTCAGTCCACCTGTGTTAATATTATATTTCTTGTATTTTAAAAGACCTAAGTACTTAATGAATTTCTTTAATTGCATCTACATATTTCCTATAGCTGGCTAGCTGGCTATTCGAAACAGATTGAAAAGATTGGATTGTGAATCAAAATCTAAATTAAAATTGCGTGATAAAGTCAGAAGCATGTGTAGAGTCATATGTACACTATCTTCCAATTTGTTAAGAAAAATACTTACACACCTAACAACGACGCATCGATCTCATTCGCTAACGCTAACTGTATGGCCCTAAGACGCATTTATCAACTACGGAGGAACGAAAGAAAAGAACATGACCTTCGGACACTTGCGCAGAGTCACGGGCGCCATCTACCAATCATCGATCGCGGTGGTCGACGATGCAAACATTCAAAACGATCGATAAGCGAGTGCATGGAATACATTATTCACTTCCGTCAAATACATAATACATTTCGTGCAAGTGAGTGTACATGTAAATACTCTACTATGTAATGTTTAATATTCAATGATTTCTGTATTGTATGCGTTGTGTGCATAACGTACTTTGTATTTATTACTTTATTTCTTTGTTATTATGTGAGAAATTTCTTGAATCGACATTAATCTTTTCCATTTGGAATTTGCATAAAGTGGGTTTTAATATTTTTTTATAGATTTATGAATGGACAGGTTTAATGTTTCTTCTTATACAAGGTAAACCGTCCTACGTGTCTTGTTGGATTGGTTGTAGGTAAGAATTACTGCACCTTCCATCGCTTGGATCGATGTATATTCGTTCGTGTAAGAAACTTTACCCAACATCGGGGGTACTTTAATTGATTTCGAACAAAGTCTCAAATTCAGTTTTCGATTCTCATTACTTAAACTTTTTATCGTTTTCATGCAAACACTGGAAAACAAATACGATAAGTTTCACAAAATAAAAATTAATATACCTATTAAACTATCAGTTTTTCGATATAAGTAAGTTAATAATTTTTTATAGACAATTCCAGGCTGCATCGATTAATGCATTAAAAAGTATATGAATCCATTCGGAAGAAACAAAGTTCACCTCCGCATAACGTTTACGTGTCCACCTACAGAAAAGCTAATAACATCGAAATATTTCTTCTTAAAATCACTCAACTTTCATCTCAACCTTTTTTCGATATAACTAATAGTATGGAAAATATTTCAGCTTAAATTCTTAGGTGGTTCATCCTGTATATATGTATGTATTTAATAAAAATTCTATAAGAGTAGAAAACGACATATTTTAATGTAGACGATATTCAAAATGATGTTTATCGGTTGCAATATAATTGCATAGACGACAAATTAATCACTGTTAAATAAAATTGGACTGTTATTTTCCTTTAATGTTTCTTTGATTTTGCTGGAAAAAAATATTTTCACAAAATCTTACTATACATAATCATCTTATAGCTCTCTTTCAGCCGTGTTATACATACCAGACAAAAGAGTTTTCGAGCGATCCACTAACAACAGAATAATCTGAGCTGATCGCGTTTCGTGGATCATCCTGTATATTCCATTTGTTAAATGTCACAAATATAACCGTTCACATATTTTTTTGTACCTGTGTAAGTAAGTATTTGTATTTCTACATTCCGTTGCGGAATAATTACGTAATTCGTAATGTGAAATTCTTAAACAAATAAATTCATTTTCAATAAATATTTACTTTTATACGCATTTTGCAATGGTACAATAGCAGGAAACGTTCAATTTCTACAAAACTACCATTTCCCTAATGAGTAAAAGCAAGATATACAATAATACAAAGATTCAAAGTCGCTTCCCTATGTAGCATTATAAATAAATGGCCACAAATGTAAATACATATCGAGAAACATGTATACATAGCTTGAAATATATCAATAATTCTGAAAGTAATAAATTTAATAAAAATGTACTCTGACTGACATGGTACATCATTCAATTTCAATTATAACTATCTAACTGTTTACTTCGCTATTTAACATAATAATCAAAAGACTATTACCACGGGCGAGATGCCTACCATCCTGAGTTTATAGTGTTAATTGGATGTTGATATGTCTATTTTCTTAAAATTCGTTAGATGATCATACTGTTGAATGTAATTCGTCTATTTCGACGAAATTTATAACAAAGATCCAAAGAAACAGTTGCCTTAAACATTTTTTGGAAAAAGATCATTCAGTAAAAAGTAAGTTTTGTTCAAATGGAAGCCAATATTAGCCAAAATCTTTTAACGAAGGATATTAATTCTCATACCACAACTTCAAAATTTATCGTATAATAGTTATGATGTCTGATTTATAGCCTTTGTTCTAACAAGAAAAAAAATAATTTCAACATGGACAATCAGAAATGTCGTTGAAATCTTGCAAAATGTAGATGATAAAAAGAAGTTTACAGAGTCCATCCAGATTCCAACCTAGATCAGGACAAAATATGATTTAATAAAAAATATAAAAAATAAAATCTATGTTAAATTAATTTTATGGGTGGAAATAGTATTCCCCATCTGAGATAAATGTCAAACGAACATTTATCATTTTATATGTAGATATTTTTATTACCTTCTTTTAAATATCATCGATCAACGAAGCTTTTAATTTGTTTGCTACTAAACTATTTTACTCTACAATTATTACTTTTTTAATATTTGAGATTGTTAATAACGACAAAGGAAAGCACATTTACATATTTACATATTATTAAATTTATTTTATTAAAATAGTCTTAATTTAAGGACTTGATCGTTTGTTTTTATACTACATGTAGAACGTGTCTCAACAATATTTATTTTTTATTTACTTCATTTCCGAAATTTTCTATCATAATTATCTCGCCGTTCGATTTGCTGATTCAAAGGTTGCTGTTGCCCCTTTTGAGCTGCCTCACGCGCATCTGCTTCCTGGAATATAATAATAATATAATAATAATGCTATTACTCTCAACTCGCTATACCAACTAATTGCAAGACATATAACTTTACTCTAAATTAGAAATTGAAAAAAATATATTTGCGTTATGTTTCCTTATTCGCGACGTTTCAATATTATTATGTATGATTACATCCTCTTACGTGTACTCGCTATATAGGATATTATGTAATTGGTAGTATTACTGGGAAGAAAGTTCTGCGATTTAGTTCTACGATTTCGTAATTCTACATGAAAAAGTAAATCGAGGACACAGAATAAGATTTTGTTATACGAGGTATTCTTCTCGAAATAATCAATACCTCGTACATGCCTTTACTTTCTCATTTCATTTAACACTCAACGTGATAAACTAATTAAGAAAGCTTATGTTTGCAAATTACGATATTGAAGATATATAGTCTGGCATGCAGTAACGATATTTAATGTTTATTCAAATGATATTTGTTTCGTGTTTCATGTACTTGAGAAGCGTATAAACCCGCGTTATGAAAGTATTTCTAAATCTATTTCTATACAATAGACTTGGATATACGCATATTATCTCATCTGCTAAACTAATAATTCGTATAATTAACATATGCACTCTTGTTAAATATTTCTTTCGAATAAGAATGAAGATAAAGAGAAAAAGATGTATCGGATATTGGAATACACGACGACGCGTCAGAGCGAATGGAGAAAAGAATCAGAAAGTGAAAAAAGGAAAAATCGTGGGACGTGTACCTCTTGCTGACGAATGCCTGCAAAGATGAGGTCGAGGCCTTTCTGAATCTCTTCGCTGACTGGCGGTGGCGTGGGAATGTGATCTCCGGTCGCGTGAAAGCCGGTCTCGTCGGCCGTATAATGGATGGTGATCAGCTTCCCTTCGGGACTCGTGTATGAGAAGCTTCCTTGTTGGACCAACGCTTCTCCTTGTTCCTCGCCTTCGCCTACTTTCTTAATGTAACCGCTCTCCTCAGCGATAATATTGTTTCCCGTTTCATAGCTATGAATAATTTATTCACATCAGATTTCAAATCACATTCTTTTGGATTACACCTCCTCTTAAAATGCATACCCGTCGTTATTGTTTTGTGTTGAAATAGAGCTTTCACTTACGAATACATTTTTAAATCTCTATTCTACTGTACTGTAAGAAAATAAATAATTAATATACATACATAAAAATTGTTACTTTTGTCGAGAGTGCTACAAACTAACCAAATTTCGATTCATAGAGTCTATATCTTGAACTCGATTTAATCGTCAAACTATACTATACACATAGATGATTATACGTCATTTAAACGGTTCATTTCAAATTTATTATTTCAAAATTGCAAATATTAATTCAAATTATTTTCGTATCACGTTGTAAATATGTTATCGTAAAATTTACACTTACACAAGCTTAAAGATTGTGATAAATTTAGATTCTTTATTCTTATTATACATATTTCGTATGTATTTAGTGCATCATACATGTATCATACATGTTATATGCAATAATACATCTCTTTAAATGTAGAATGAAAAATGCTTACATAATTAATGAAGGGTGAAAGTGAAAATCTTAATTGAAGTAAAACCTTCTCCAACTTGTATGCATACGGAGATAATATCGTATTTAATGTCACTTCGAACTGTAATTATTTAAACGTTACTCAATAATAAACATTTAATTATTATTGCGTAGAATACTCAATCCGAAATTGTCTAATTTTAAATAACTAGTACCGAATACAGGAAAGTAGAAATGAAATATTTCTTCAAGTTGCACAAGCAAGTTCAAATACATTTCACAATTTTGCTAAATGTAATTATTTTTACTATAGTATAACTATTTTACTAAGCATAATATTCAGTATAATAAAATATAAATAAAATGTACTGCGTAAAAAGGTGTCATACAATACTTTATCATTTCTATTATTTATTTAACTTTTAACGTTTTATTGATTTATAAGTTTCGTAAAGTATTTCAAGTATAATCGTAAATAAAAGAAATAATCATAAAACGTAAAATAATAAAAGTAATGCAAGGAAGTAATAATCTAATAAATCTAAATTATGTAAATTTCATTGTATTTGTGCGTTACTAAACGCCATGGTAACGCAACGTTTTATTACTATTAAAATACATTAAACATCAACAAAAACTATAACGAAATTGAAAGAGATTCTTCTATGTCGAACACACACATATGTATAAGTATTTTCTATTTTAAACTGCAGATTTAAATGCATATGCTTGGAGTTGTATGCAATAAACGAACAACATATTAACTCATCGACACAAGAAGGTAATTAACAATTGTGATACCTAGCTTTATAAGTTCCATCGTGCTCTTGCTGTTTATTCCAATGTAAAATTGGAATAGGCGTGGTCGTCAATGGACCCCTTCTTTCGTCAGTCGGAGGATTCGATCTATCCTCGTGGTAATTGTTACGAGCATTGTAATTTGAATCTTGCGCTGCTGCTAATCCCACAACTATCGCTATTACCTAACGAAGAGAATCTTTAGTTAGTCAACCTAGTCAACGTAACTATATTTAGCACTCTTATATTTAACAAATGTCATATTGTCTATCGAAAGACGAAGCATTGATAAAAATGGAAGTCCGTGATCGTCACCATCCACGTAGTGTTAGTGAGATGAGTGAAAGTAAGATGCCAATGCGGGTCATTTAACTCCTGACCTACGACGGGTTTGCGGACTCGTCGTCGATTTCGTTTGCTTGGTATTCTTCACAGTTGCTCGTGTCGTAACACAGATTAAAGATCATCCTACTTGTAACTCGAATTTTCAAAAATAATATATACGTTACTTTCGCATGCAAAATGCATACTATAAATATAATAACTTTATGGAAGAGAAACGACGCGACGACTCAAAATGCATTTGCTTTTTGCTACTAGTGATTCACGTTTCTAATATAAATTATTATTTGATGGAATAGTAGGCGCTATTATTCTTTCGTTAGTTAAGTGCCGATTTCTGATAATATCAATTGATATTTTCGTCAATTTAAAAAATACGTGACCGTAACTCGGGAGATCAATAACAGTTTAAAAATCTGGCGATTCAACTAACGAAGGATTCATATTGGTTGATCACCGAACATCGATCATCGATAATAAGAATTTTAGCACTACAATTTCGTTTAACATTAACGACAACATATCTTAATGACAAGATATATTGACAAGACAAATTATGTTGTACGAACACCATTTAAAAAAGAACATTGTTAATAAAAATATTTCAGCTGTATTATATTGGTTTAGAGTTATACAGAACGTAAACGAGTGCAAACGTAAAAATTAAAAAAAAGAACGTAAAAAATTACTTACAATTGTTTTCATCTTGATAAAGGAAACACTTTTGAATGAAGAAGATGAGTACTATTACGTCCAATCGTTTATGATCCTAAGGAAATAAGGAATTCACCTTTTATACTCTCACCTCATCCCCACTCAACAAGTGATGGATCTCTAAAGATGTTCCACGTAGTTTGTAACAACGATCTTTACATACATGCTATCTTATGCATGTGTGTAACGATACCATTTATTACCGTTTTACGCACCCCTTTAACCACTCCTTCCTTGTCCCTTTTTGCAAGGAAAATCAGAATAATCACCAGTACTATTAAAATATTAATTAATTATAAATTTCTATCATTTGGATAGATAAAATTTATGTCTATTATTACAGTTACATACATGAAAGTTACATCAAATAATGTTTCCCCTTTATCATTTGTATTTTATTTATATTATATCTATAATTTAAATAATTGTCTCGGTACAAAATAAGTATTATAGCAATGTTAGCGACGTTAATATCTGCTTTTTGTATCTAAGACATATCTTTTTAAGACATAATTACAACGTTAATTTTTAATATTAAACATATATATATCTTATTATTACTACTCACTGGAAATTTTTTATAATGTAATTACATACAGACAAAGATTTCACTTCTTGAGAAAAATTTGGAGCAAGGATGTTGCGATAACAATAATGTAACAATTTGAGATTATGCGCTTAGTAGTATTTAAATTTCAGCCTATTGCGTCATATGTACAGTCACGACTATCTAACCCGTTTCTAAAGCGTAAATCAATAGAAATTGAATTGCTTATCGGCTGAAATTAATATCCTAAATAAAATAAATTATAGATGAGAATTTTTAAAAAGTAATTTTCAATGAATTACGGCTAATCATATGCGTCGAACATTGTAATTATTTCTCGAAAATTTTGCACTTTTATTGCCTCTATGTACTATTAAATTAGTGATGATTCTAGGAAGGATACAAAAGTCATTGTACGTACATGTCGGAGATGAAAGAACATCGGGATTTCCCGTCCGGAATGTTGGGAAAACATCATCTCCGACATACATATATATACTTTAGCATAAATAATGTTTCTAGTTTTGAAACTATGACAGAGTGTCTCGGGAGAAGGATATTTTATTGAATACACTGCGTCGAATGTCTAAAATGAATTTCATCTAAGTTTCACATTTTCTAAAGCTTCAGTGTAAATTTAACTTTTTCAAATAGAATGCGCGATGTTTTTTTAATTATCTTACAATCTCATAGATGATGCAAATTTTTAAGAAAATTTATACGTAATATATATCATATGTTATACATATATATTACACACACGCGCGCGCGCGCGCGCACACACACGTGTATATATATATATATATATATATATATATATGTGATGTATGTATCATCTCACGAATACCTTCCTCTAGCTAGCCTTATTTGCAGTATTTAAAAAGAACGGAACAGTGCCTGCCGTGCATAATGAAAGTTTGTGTTCAAACAAAATACGAATAATAAAATAAAATAGAGTACAATATACAGAAATAGTTACTATTTTTTATTTCCAGGAGGGGGGCGTATCCTCTGACGGAGCCTGTGACTCTACTACTGATAAAGGATGTTAAAACAAGGATGTACAAAAAAAGAAAAGGGAAGTTTACTAACACGTCCGTGCAACTAACGATCGACGAACAGTCTGGCTCTAATTTCGCGTATGGATATTGTAATTAAATTTAATAAGAGCTACGTGATTTAAAGAATATTGAAAATAATATAACGTAGCAAACACTGACTTTACTGACCACATTGCGTAATTACAAAGATTCTCTAAAATTAAAAAAAGCGTATTGGAAGAAGTGGATGAGGAAAGTAGAAAAAGAATATTTTACATATTCTTCTTCCTTTCTCTATCGAGTGTTTGTTCGAAAATATAGTTTTTAGTAATATATATCAACATGTGTTATAGGAATAGAAAATGTTTGTGTAAGAAAATGTATCTTAGAATCAATGTCAATATTATCAAACGGCTGTCTCCGTATCAGCCCACACGCCTTACTGAGGATGCCTGGAATAGACGTGTATTATGTCATGTAAAGGCATCCACGTGCAAGATTATATAAACAGGTCTCGACACTCATATACCGAAGCATACGGGAAATCGTCTGAAAACTGAGTCGGAACTAGTTGCAAAAAATCAACATGAAAGAGAAGAAGGTTCTTGTTCTTCGCAT
Source organism: Bombus vosnesenskii (assembly GCF_011952255.1). NCBI lineage: Eukaryota > Metazoa > Arthropoda > Insecta > Hymenoptera > Apidae > Bombus > Bombus vosnesenskii. The sequence continues at coordinate 799,116 of NW_022882941.1, forward strand.
GCCTGAAATGCTATGAATGTCTGATACAGAGACAGAGGCACTCTATCCCTGTCGATTTCGTAAGAACGAGAACTTTCTTGTCTTCCATGTTAATTTTTTACAACTCAATTTTCCGAAGATTTTCCCTAGCGAGTGTCGAGACCTGTTTATATGATCGTGCCTACGCGGAGGATCAAAGGGACGAGATCACGGAGGATGGCAAGGAGACCGTTTCCTTCACCAGTCCTTTCCAAAACGGCGAGCGAGTCGTATCATTTTGTATTCGTCGACTATCGTGGCTGTAGTAAAATAGATCATATAGTTACTTTCGATTATATATGTTTCTTACATTTGCAGGTAATTAAAATTCGTAAACATATCCAATTTGTTCATACAAGTTTAATGACGATATTAATAGAAAGAATTCGTGACTGAAATATAACGGGATATGGAAGTTGCATGAATATAATAAAAATTTCATCTATATTATTCACTATTAATAAACCATATAATTGTTTATAATTTAATCATATTACATATTAGTTGAATACCTTTTACGTGTAAATCAATAAAAAATGTTACTGTTGACTCCTCTATAAAGAAAATGCACGTGTCAAGGCTGACGCATTTTCAAGAGTATTGTATGAGTCGATAGCCGGAACCATAAATGTGTCATCAAGGTTCAGACTTAGGTAGTGACTTTAGATGATAATACTCTAGCAGACTGAATCTTAACTGTACACCACGGCGGCCGGTATAATGAGATCTGAACTAAACTCTATGAAATACGATATCTAATATTGGTAATATTTTTCAGTATATGTAGGTATATATCAATCATATATATCATACATATCACATCAAGAATTCATGATCCTTCCCGCAAATTCGTTCAATTTTGCATCCATCAGTTTCTACGATTATTCTAAGACGACCGACGACGTATTTGCCCATCGAGGGCTACACATTCGGCTACAGGTGTAAAAAAAATTGAAGAGGTGATCCATCGAGCTAAAATACAATGAAAATCAAGAATGAAGAAATTGCGCTTTTGGCGTCATTTTTTAGTTATTGACAATTAAATATTAGCCGAAATATCCCTGTGCGCGACTGATCCTTCTTACACGAACGAAAATAGGTCAGCTTAAGCAGCAGCATGCACAGGGATCCTCAAATCGAACGTTACACGGGCAGCAGCTTACCTCGTACAAGTCGTAGAGAAGAAGATTAGTCATTTGAAGATTTGAAGACGTAAACCATCCTGCAGATGAAGAGAAAAATCGCAGATTAAACCGTCGTTGAATTTTTGAGTAGAGAGGATTAATGTTTCCTCTGATCTTTTGCCTTCATAAACAATTAGTAAATAATAGCACATATAAACAATGTTTATACAAATCTTATATACGCACCGCGATCATCCCGTGCGCGGGTGTCCATAAAAACATCACGCATTAATTATTCTTGAGGTGTTATTAAACGTGGTCAAACGCTATCTAGCATTAACTACGTACACTTTCTACGCAAATTACTGATCACTGTATATTACGATATTCACATAGATACGCATGAAATAAAAAATGAAAAAACCAAAGGAAACTATAACAAAGATTGCTGTTGTATAGTACAAACTTTTCTACATAATGAAATCTGTCCATAATTTTTTCAGAAGAAATTGTTTAGCTATCGATCACGTTTCGTTTGTTCAAAGGAAACCGACGTGCAAAAGCGTACGTTATTATTAACCAGTTAGCAGTCTATTTTCACATAAAATGCACAATGTGATATAATATAAACTAGATAATAATAACAACAATGTATTGCATACTACTGCAATATGATCATATTTCTCACATTTGCGACATCGAAACGGGCCTAAACCTTCTTTTTCTTCGACACAGATCACTTGTTTCTTGTGTTTCACACACCATTTTTTTCTTGGAATTTATTGAATATCCTAAGTCATTCAATTGTCGTCTCGTGATCACTTAATTTCTTAGCAAGGGAAAATAAGTTTATACGATCCATTTTAATCCTTGAATGACCTATGTATATATACAGGGTGGTTGGTAACTGGTGGTACAAGCGGAAAAGTCGAAAATATAGAATAAAAATTTTTTTTTAATTTTTTTTTTAATTTTTCCATCGAGACAACGATCTACAGTGAGATCCGTTATAACGAGACGTGATAAAGTGCACGCGTACCGAGCGAAAATTCAAAGTCGATTTTCTCGAAAACAAAGTCTCAAACGAAAAATTTTTATTCTATATTTTCGACTTCTTTAAGCGAATTCAATTTTATGTTGACTAGTTTATAATATTTTTATATTTCATAGTTTTATCGATAAAGTAAAATATAATATAAAAGTATGAAAGAAATAGTTAAATAAAGACTCAACTAATGGATTTAACCAACAGACTTAAATAACAAATTCAAAAAGTGTATGATAAATATAAATAACGCGTACTACATATAATCTCTGAAGGTACAGTTCTAAGAGAATAGACATAAAAGATAGAAAATAGGAAACACGAATGAAATATAGCATGAACATTTTGCATGTCAGTAACTTGAACAGTTCTTTAGAAGTATCTTACAAAGTGTTTGCGAAGGCTTCTGTTATTTTAACCAGTATTGTAATCTTATTGTACGCTATGTCGGTAACACAGGAAGTGACATTACAATAGTAAAACGTTTTTTGCAATATTTTTAGTCGTAACCTTTAAGCTACCAAAAATCCTTCTCGTAAATATTGTTTTTGCTGCCTTGGTTCTAAAAGGTGCCTATTTTCAGAATTTCAAGGAGATCAAAGCATGGAAGTTTTCAAAATAACAGAGAGCAGCGCTACAATAGTACATCATGTTTCACAAAATTTTGCATCTTGGCTTTCGAATCGCCAAAAATCCTTCCAGCGAACATTGTTTCAACGTAAAATGAAGCTATTTGCAAAATTTCGGCCAGATCGGGAGAAATAGCAGATTTTGAAGCGATAACGTTACATGTAACATAGAAGTGGTAAGTGGGTAACACCTAAAACGTGGGACACAAAAAAGCATTGCATGTCATGTCTATTCTGTACCGCGTCTAGGAAACAATCAGCACAAGGTTGTGGCAGAGAGGAAATTTTCTCTTTGGTTGTACTAAGTGTCCATTTGAAAGCAAATTCGATAAGTTTTACTCTCATGTGGTCAATACAAATTCGCAGAATCATGTCCATTCGTTTATGCGAGTCACATGAGATTCTTTGCAATTTACATTGAAATGCAGATGAAGTACTGTGTAATCATGAATGATCAAAAAATAAGTGCCCTTATTATTGGTCAAACTGTCAAAAAGAAAAGCAAAACTAACGCACAAGGGAAGTTACAGTATCAGGATTTGAATTAATCGCAAGGAAGAATTAGGAGAATGTGTATCACTTACAAAGTTCAAACAACAAGTTCAAAACAAGAACAAGTTCAAATTCCAAAAAGCTTCAAATTGAAGATACCCAACAATTTCAGAATTTTATACGCATGAGTGCAGTACTTCAATTTATAATAAACTAAATTGGACCAATAATTACAAGATACGAAACGAAGCAAAACTTAATTTCTACCGACGAACGGTGTCATTATGATCTCTAGTTCTTGAAGTTCCATGCATTCTCAAGTGACGCATCCGATTCATGCTCGATTTATTGCACTATAGAGACTTGCATGGTGAAATAAATCCGCTCATTATTATGTGATTAAACAAATTAATTTAATGATTCTATAGCGAAAATTACCAAAATCTTACAACAATTAAAAATACCAGTTTCGAAATCACTCGCTACTGTTGCTAAAACGAAGAAAGAAGAAAGAGTTTTTCTCGAATAAAAATCTGAAAAATTACTGTTTTCATAGAAAAACTAAGTCTCATGAACGTAAGGTAAACCAATTGAATATAAAATTTTTTTTTTTTTTTTTTATTTATTTGTTGAAATTACAATCAATTCTCGCGTTGAGAATTTTCAGTAATTTTTCTGGCGTGGCGCAGTGACATGGCTATTTATTTACAATAAGTTAATACTATTATAGCTAGGTATAATTTATAAGTATTATAAGTAAGTGCATATGCTTAATTTGGATAATTAAATGAATCTGACGTTTAGATCTAGCGGGTAGTGCCTCTTCAGCCTGCGAGTCTGGTCCGTCGTATCGAGTAGTCCAGTGATTAGGGGGTTTCGGTGTTTGTTGATTCTTTTGCTGTATCTGTTGCTATATTTTGCTATTTCCTCTTTGACGGTGGGTATCTTGAGGTCGCGGTGTATTGTTTCATTGGTTACATACCAAGGTGCGTCAATTAGGGATCTTAGCGTTTTCGATTGAAAGCGTTGGAGTATTTCAATGTTGGAGTTACTTGCTGTTCCCCATAGTTGGATTCCGTAGGTCCAGACAGGTTTTATTACGGTCTTGTAGAGGGTAATTTTATTCTGTATATTTAGTTTGGAGCGTCGGCCCGTGAGCCAATAGAGTTTTTTTAGTTTGTCCTTTAGTTGCTTCCTTTTATCTGAGATGTGTGTCTTCCACGTTAGTCTCCTGTCCAGGGTCATGCCCAGGTATCGGACTGTGTCCCTGCTAGGAACTGTTGCATTGTTGATGGTGACCTGGGGGCAGGTTTGTTTTCGGAGCGTGAAGGTTACATGTGTGGATTTCTTTTCGTTGACTTTGAAGCACCATTTGTGAAACCACTTTTCCATGGAGTCGAGACTTCGCTGGAGAGTGGATGAGGCTATTACCGGGTCAGCGTGGGAAGCTAATAGCGCTGTATCGTCTGCAAATGTCGCTATTGTTATATCATTTGATATAGGTAGGTCGGCAGTGTAGATGGAGTACAGTAGGGGTCCGAGGACACTACCTTGGGGTATGCCGGCTTCTATTGGGAATGTTGCGGAAGTGGCGTCTAGGTATTTAACCATGAATTGCCTATTGGTTAGGTAAGATTTTAGGATGGAGTAGTAGGGGTGGGGTAGGATCTTTTTAAGTTTGTATAGTAGCCCTTCATGCCATACTTTATCGAATACCTGTTGGATGTCTAGGAAGACCGCTGAGCAATATTTTTTCTCTTCGAGTGTTTGGCTGATCGTATGAGTTAGGCGGTGGATTTGCTCTACTGTAGAATGATGTTTTCGGAAGCCGAATTGGTGATCTGGGAGTGTTTTCAAGTTCTCTAGGATTGGAAGGAGTCGGTTCGTGAGCATCTTCTCGAATAGTTTGGACAGGGTAGGTAAAAGACTGATTGGGCGATAGGAGCAGGTTTCGTATATCGGTTTACCGGGTTTGGGGATGAGGGTAATCAATGAGATTTTCCAAGCCTTAGGATAGTGTTCCAGGCGAAGGATAGCATTAAAAATCGATGTGATGAGTGCTATCCCTTTTGTGGGAAGTTCCTTGATTGCTCTATTGCCTATTAGGTCGTGTCCTGCTGCTTTCTTGGGGTTTAGGCGACTGATTGTTTCTATAGTCTCAGCAGAGGAGAAGGGTTCGATAGGAGGGGACATTTGGAAGGGGGTGTGCAGGTATTCAGTAACGTCCGCGGCGGTTTGGGGGGAATGGGGTTTGAATACTTTTGACAAGTGTTTTGCAAACAGGTCGGCTTTTTCTATGGGGCTTCGCGCCCATCCACCTTGCGGACGGCGGATAGGTGGGATTATTTGTGGGGGGCGTGTGAGTTTCCTGGAGGCCTTCCATAGTGAGTAGTTGGCGTCGGCTGTGGGGGACAAGCTGGCGAGGTATTTATGGAAACAGTCGTTTTTATAGTTTCTTAAGGTTCTGGATAGCTTTCTAGTTGCGTTGTTAAGTTTGCGTTTGTCCTCCGGTGATCTATGAGTCTGCCATACTCTTCTTAGTCTACGTTTTTCCGCTATTTTTTTTAGTATGTGTTGGGGATATTCTTGTTTGCTGCTAGATGGCTTTGTCGGTGTGGAGAGGCGGATTGCGTTTATTATGCTCGTGTTTAAGTATTCCGTGGCTGCTTCGATATCTTCCTTTGTTTTTAGTGGGGTGAAGGCTGAGGTTGAGTGTGTGAAGACTTCTCTGAAGAGCTGCCAGTTGGTGTGTTGTGAATGGAGCCATTAGGTGTATTCTCGATGATTGTTGAACTGACTGTTGCTATCACGGGAGAATGATCAGAGGAGAGATCAGCCGAGGAGTTGATCTGGACGTGTCTTGATGGGATATTTTTAGTTATGAAGAAGTCGAGAAGGTCGGGTATTTTGTTGGTGTCAGTGGGCCAGTATGTGGGTTCGTATGTGGTGAGGTAGTTGAGGTTGTTGTTTATTATGCTGTTTAAGAGGTTTTTGCCTCTTGCTGTAACCAGTCTGCTGCCCCATTGGATGTGCTTGGCGTTATAGTCTCCTCCAACTATGAATCTGTTGCCCAGGGTGTCCAGGAAGTTATCAAATTCTTCTTTGGCGATGGAGTGTCTGGGAGGGCAGTATACTGCTGAGGTGGTGATTGAGCCATGACAGTCTTCTATTGCTACGTTTGTTGCTTGGAAGTAGTCTTTCTGGAACGATGGAAGCTCGTAGTGCTTAATACTTGCTTTGATTATTATTCCGGTGCCACCGTCGGCCTTTCCGCTGGGGTGTTGGGTATGGTAGAATTTGTAACCATTTATTTTCAGGTAGCTCTTGTCGGTAAAGTGGGTTTCCGATACGAGCATTACGTCGATTTGCTGGTGTTTTAAGAAGAGTTCTAGTTCAAGTTTGTGTTGCGCTAGACCGTTGGCGTTCCAGAGTGCTATGCGCCTTGGTTTTATTTTGAGTCGGGGCGTGCTAATTTTTCCACGATGAGTGTTAGTAGCGATAGCAAGTGATTTATTTGCTCCGATTGTTTCTGTATTAGCTTTTCAAGTCTTGAGGAGTTGTCTGCGTTAGGTGGGTTGGGGACACTGTTTTGGGGAAGGTTCCTTTGGCTGTTCGGGTTATTTTGGATGCCTTGTACTGCTTGGGCATAGGAGGTTGAGGTGAAGATGAATTTGGTAGGACTGTGTGTTTGGTTGGTTGAGGGGGTTGGGGTAGTAGTGAATTTCGGCGGGCTGGGTGTTTGGTTGGATACCTCTTTTGCTCTGAGCTTAGGGTACCTGTTCGTGTATAGTGTTTTATATGCTGGGCAGCCTTTGTAGTTGGCAGGGTGGTCCCCTTGGCAGTGGATGCATTTCGCTGGGGTTTCCGGTGATTTGGCGCACTGGTCAGTGGAGTGAGAGCCTGCGCATTTAACGCAGCGGAAAGTATGGTTGCAGTATTTCTGCGTATGGCCGTACCTTTGGCACCTTTTGCACTGCACTATTTCTTTTTTCACGAGCGGTGGTTCGATCTTTACTATCGCGTTCATTAGGCGACTGATGTTGTAGATTTCCTTATTGTTCGGCTTTTGTTTAATGTCTAGGAAGAATAAGGATAACGGGTCTTTCGAGACTCTATGCCGTATATTACTTACGTTGATGACTTCGTGGCCGAGTTTTGAGAGTTCGTATTTTAGTTCGTCTATGTCTGCTGAGTGGTGTATGTTTCGTAGGACCACCCGGAAAGGCCTTTCCTGTTTGAGTTGGTAGGTGTGGAAGTTGGCGTTCAGGGTCCTGAGTGTCTTGGTGAGTTTTCTGTAAGCTTCTGGGTTCGTCGGTAGTATTTTTACTTTGTTGTTGCTTATCTTAAGGTTATATACCTCCTTGCTGATATCTCTCTCTAGGGACTTGATCATTGTCTGTATGTCAATGACGTCGTCCACAAATATTGGTGGGGGAGGGGGGATTCTCTGTGAGTGTTGGTTTGGTGGCGGTTCTACGATTTCCATGGCGTCGTTTGAGGATTCCAATACGGCGAACCTGTTGTGTGTGTTTATTTGCGTTGCTGTTTCTATTTTCCTTTTCTTTGTAGTGTTAGCGTCGTTAGTGCGGAGAGTTCTGCTACACTTCTGCCACGGGGGGGTAGCACGGGGTAGCTGCGAGTCTGCTCCGGAGAGCCTGGTCGCGGTTGCTGGGCCATCATCGAGCTAGTTAATTCGGAATGAACAACTAGTCGTGAGGCTGTGAGGCTAGTATTCGGGTTGGGGTTAGGTGCGTGGGATTTTCTTCTCCCTAAAGGATAAGGGACACTTAGCTGTGTTCTCTTTCGACGTTTGGGCGACACGTGTTGTTTTCGAACTACGCTGGGCACTAGAGACACGTCTGCACGCTTCGGCACTCCACAGCGAACTGAATATAAAATGACTAAGATACTACAAAATGACATCAAGACCTAATTTTTGTAAAAAAAAAAAGCTTTAGAAGATGAATTTCCATTTTATGAAATAAATATTACAAAAGAGTCAAAAGAAAGGTCTCCAAATTTGTCGAACATTGTACAGGACATTCTGTATACAGAACGTAATCGTAAAAAAAAATTAAAAGAAAACACACGTTGGATTTTATGAAATTCATACGTCCATATTACCAGATTATGGAAATCTGACAACATCAAACAGAATCACCATCAAATCAAATCAATCAAATCACCAAACATCAAAAACAACAAGTAGTACGAAAAATGATGATTCAGATGAGTACATAGATTGTGTTACATTCATTAAACCACCTTTGTTATCCTAAACGAAACAGGGGAACGACTATTTCGCGGTGTCGATTAACATGATCGTAGCGAGAATTTACAACTCTCGTTGACGTGCTATCTCGCGATCGCGTCTCTCCGCGACCGGTCGTAACATTTGGTCCTTCGAGCTGGATCACGTGCCAGTGAAGAGTGCACTTACCAGTGACCACACAGTGCCACGTGACTTTATCAAAACCAGCAGCGAGAGCGGGAGCAACCACTACAGCGAAACCAGTGACGTCAGGCGCGTCATCTTCGAAGAAGCACATCCCATTGGCAAGGGAACGCAACCACGCAGCCTTCCGCCGCAGCTGGACAGTCATCAACGCAACGAATTTCACAACTTAAGAATACAACCGAACGAGTGGCCGTCGGGAAGGAACAAGGCGTTCCTCACCAAACATACACGCGACCTCACGCCGCACGACAGTAAGGTAAGCTCGTTCCTTATTTCGACCATCTCCTATCCTCGGCAACGATGACGAGCGAAGACCAACTCATCTCCCTGCGTCGGAGACGAGGCTATTGTAGCGGCCGATTCACATACTTATCGAACCGACTGGACGAGTACGAGCAATCCGGGAGTCGGCAAAACTCCTTATTAACGAACTACGAGAAACAACTGACCGAAGTTGCGAATCAATTCGAAGCGATCCAACTCGAGTTAGAAGTATTAGACGAGGAGGAACAAGCGCGCGGCTTCGAAATAAGGGATCAGTACGTCGCGGTAGACATAAAGCTACAAAATCTTCTGAGGAACGCGCAAGCAGCTTCGCCGTCGACATCCATAAACCTTCCAACCTGTGCATCATCCGCAAGTTTAAATCCGATAGCCATTAAATTACCAGATCTTCGGCTCCCTACTTTAGGCGGAAGCTTAGAAAAATGGAACACGTTTTATGATACCCTTTCTTCACAATCGACAAACGACGAATCAGCCGCCGGTCGCGAGTTTGCTTCGCTTAAATTACCGGAGAATCATTTTCCTGGACATAATGCGAAGACGCCACCTTCGCCATTGCCACAAGGGCCCACGGATAAGGGAAGTAACGATAACTTAAATAAAACACGCAACGCTATTCAAACTCCGCCGACGGAGAAGATCGCATCGACTCGAACGCCGACCTCGCCGCGAGTCACGCGCAATTCATTGCACAATACTAGCAGCGTGTCACCTACACGCGACTTGACGACAACCAAGTTCGCGTCCTCATTATCTCAACAATCGGATTCAACGCTACTAATCACCTTGAATTTGACAAGCTTCAACGAGCCTTTGGACCTGAAGAAAGAGAGGATCTCACCAGGCGACAAATCATTTCAGAAACTAATCTCCCATAATCTGTTACAGAACGTTCATGACTCTTTAACCGCAGTTCACAACCTAGATAGTAACGGGTTGAATCCCATCCAGGACAGCAAGGTCAACGTCGAATCGAAACCTACTGGAAAGGCTTCGAAATCCACTGTGATCAAACCGTCCAGGGGCAGCTTTTCTTCGGGCAATACTTCCACGATGGACGTCCAACACAACGTATCGACGTCCAATCATCTCTCTTACATCACGTCATCTGCACCACCCGAGACTAGAAACATTGCATCGGACAGTCACACTCCGAGACGTAACGCGAAGACTCCTCCTTCGCCACCTCAGAGATGTGCTACGCCTGCAACTGACCCTACTCAGAATAATTTCCGCATTATTAATACCATGACTAATCACTCAAATGGTATCGGTAGTTTACAAAACATTCCATCTGATCCCAACGATTCTCTACTGAGTTCACAGAGCGCCGTACCGAACGAGTCGCGTATCACAGACATCTCACTGGAGTCACCCATGGCTCCAAAAACGCCAACATACTCTCCAACACCAAGGCAAGTCACAGTCACGACGTCCAACGGTCATTCTCCACCGAGGATCATCACTAAGAGAATGCGATTCGAGCGGGTCATCGGGGGGAGTCCAGCCTCCCAATCAACCTCAAACCTCCGCACCGCGCTTGATGAATCTTCACCAAGCACCACCGACGTTCCCTTCAACGATACTTCCTGGGCCGAGGTGTTTAACGATACTTCCAGAAGCAAGATTCACGACACTTCCTGGGTCGTGAAGTTCACCTGGAAATCGCTCGGCATCGACGAGGAAGATGGCGATCTAGACTACAAGGGAGACAACGTGCCATCCAGGCAACGGCCCTTCGGCCGCATCGCCAAGTTCACCCTGGGGACGACAGCATCATCCGGACGGCTGTTGTTCACACGGCAAGGAACATCTTGGATCGAGGTGCCACGCAGCTCGTCCTACCATCGAGCCAAGCCGATCCAGCAGAATACGGGCCATCAACAATCAACATGGAATCGGGCGGCAGCTCCAATTAACTTTACCTTTACAGAACTTTTGATCGGTACCCTCTCAACGGGGGGAGTATGTTACGCCACGAGACTTACCACAGGCTGTATTTTCTAACCGTCGCTCGCGGTCCTACAACGTCGCAGACGGATCGTCGCGGCTGCCCGGCAAACAAACATTGTAGTGGCAAGCGCATGGTTCATTAAGCAGGGCGACCTCCAGAAACGTCGACTCGTGGCCGTTATTTTACCTCGCGTAAAAGAATGTGGCGTGATCCGAACGTAGTGGGGGTCGCCTTCCAGAAAAGACGAAAATAATCGAAGGGCGGGCAGTTCCTTCTGACGAGTCAAACGCGACACTTCGACATATCAGACCAATAGCAAACGAATTTATCTAGAGATCAAAGTCGAGTCAAATTTCTGTAACATCTTCATCAGATTATTGTAAAATATATTGTTCTATGTTAACCTGTTAATACAGTGTTACATTCATAAAACCACCTCTGTTATCCTAAACGAAACAGGGGAACGACTATTTCGCGGTGTCGATTAACATGATCGTAGCGAGAATTTACAACTCTCGTTGACGTGCTATCTCGCGATCGCGTCTCTCCGCAAACGGTCGTAACAGATTGACTTGCCAAATTTTCGGTAAACACGTGACATAAGTCAATATTTAACAAATAAAACCATATTCTTTTTAGTCTTAAAATACTAATAGCAATCTTTTGTGTAGCCAGTTTCTGCGTGTATTAAATGTAATAAATATAAATATAAATTATTCTTCACGTGTTAATTAGCAGTTACTTTCAACATTTCTTTACAGTCCACTCTATAAACAATTAATGATCTCCGTTAAGATATTTTGTGATTTACACTGATTGGTTTCTAAGCTCTCTATATATTGGATCCTTTACATTAAAACCGTTTATATTGCAATCCTTTAATCACAGTAGCACGTTACTATAATAACATGTATTAACTTATAAATAAAAGAATTCGATTAATATGTCACACATTTTCAATAATTTACAACAAAAAATTGAGAACTGTCGATAAATAATATTCTTATTTGAAATTTTTCAAATAAATATTTCAAATAAACCAGAATGTGAGCGCTGAAGGAAATTAATACCAAGAATAGAAAAAATAATTCTTCGTGAGATAATAATCTTTTTATATCTACACATTGGTACATTGATCTACAAATTGGTATCATTGATTATCACAGGCTTTAGAAAAGAAGTACTCTCCCGATTATACCAAAAAATTTTATTGAGATACAATACCTATGTTAAGAAAGAGTCATGCATTAGCAAAAGGAACAGATTGCCGTTATTTATTGCATTATGTATGTATATCCACAGTAAGAAAACAATCTTTTAAAACTTTCATTCACCAGATCTCCTTCCTTCCTATTGTTACGCTCTCGGCTCTAGTTAATTATATACAGCAATGGTGTTAGCTGACTTTCTCTTTTTATTTACAAGGCAATCCAAATATCGAAAGATTTGAGACAACATTGGCATTGACACAATGAGCGACAATTAATGCAAAAAATTCTTGAAAATTATTTTTTACCAATACGTTTCGTATATTCTGTTGGAAACTCCATACGTACTTTGAACTACGTCATATTGAGGTTTTCAGAATCTGATTCCTTAGCGTTGTTTCAAGCTTTCAAATTGAATACTTTTCCTGGAGGTACTGCTTCCTGACGTTTCGACAACATTGCAGACTCCATCAGGGGTCTAAAAACGTACTGACATTGATGTGCGGTCATGCGTATATATTCTTCATACATTGTATATCCTCCCTCATAATTCTACAAACAGCTCGTATTGCGCATCAGTAATCCAGTAACGAGAATTTGAAATTGTTCAGATGAATAATTAAAAGATTAGGAACAAGGTGCTCTAAGCGAAATAGCGTTAAAAGTCAGCGCATCTCTGTCAACTGTTTATGTGCATATCTGGGGTTTTTAATATTTCTATGGATTCCCTGTATTTTCACAAAAAATGCCCTCTAGTTTTCGAGATGAAATAAGATCTTGTGTCTGATATTCTTTTGATGCTCTACTATGGCCGAATGTATGTAGCCCAGTCTAGAGCACCTCTCATGTTCTTCCAAGCGTGTACTTACATTTTTACCAGTTTTATCGTTGTATACTTTTCCACAGGAACAGCGTATTTCGTATACCGATATCGTATATCGGTAAATTTCGAGTAAAAGTTAATAAACAAGAGTGTTTGCATGAGTGGTACTGTTTAAGCGTTCCAATTTCCACAAACTGAAGAACAAAATGATCTGAAACTTAATATTTCATAATTTTGGAATAAAATTAACAAACTAAAAGGTTCCAGTGGGGAAAACAAAGAAGTAAACATTTCCAGATTGACAATTTTGTGTTTGTCTATGCCCGATTCTGATACAAATATAGGAAGATTTTTTTCTTTTCAGTGAACGAAATACAAACAAGAGGTCGGAATAAATTAAAGCCAGAAATAGTTACTCCATTAAGCAAAATCCAATTAGATTTCAGAAATACTAATGCATGTTGTTATAACTAACTCAATAACTAACGAAGTGCTACAACCTTTCAAGAATAGTATGTACAAAAAGGAACCAATACTACAGGAACACGTTCATGTTCTTAAACTCCATGAAACGGATAATAGTGATAATACCGTCTGTTAAACTGGCCTTATATTTTATTTGTATTTTGCATTTTATTAATTTTCTATACTTTGTCAATATTCTACATTTCATTCGTATTTTGTATCTTTTTCGTATTCTGTATTTTTTTCTTTGTATTCTATATTTTATATCTATAAAATTTTAGAAACGTAAAATATTTGTGCAATTACCCACACTAATAACTTATGAATAAATGAAATTGTTTACAATATATACAATAATTATATGAATAAATATCCTTTTATTGAAATTTATTTTATTAATTTAATTTTTAAATAATTTTATTGAAAGAATTTAACTTATATTAAATGATTTATTATTTAGTTCGTTACAAGAAAGTGTTGCGCAAATTTCATCACTGAAATACATTTGAGTGTGCGTGTAACTGTGAGTTACAGACTGTGATTAATCTACAACCTACGACCTACAACCTACGTTGTGTCACTCATGTAACGTATCGCAACGCAACGTAACGCAAGCGATGTGGCTGTAAAATGGTAATAGGGCAACCCTGGCAGGAAAAGAGTTGGGTAAGGGACTAGGATTTAGAGGCGTAAATACCTGGAGAATTTCAGAAAGCAATGAAACACCGTGTGCTTGTCCTTTGCCATTCCATTTAACTCGGAAGAATCCAGGAAAGTTGAACATTTAGATTAATTTAATGTGCGGCCACATTAAATATTTAAATAAATAGACATTTGAATCAGTTTATTTAGAACGGAAGTAATCAAAATTACTAAACTATATAATGTTTTAAAAGCATAATTCTGTTACTTACCGATTAACTTTTTATTCAATCTTTTAGTAAATTAAATGTTGACTAGCTTACTAGCTTAAGCTTTAACAGATGAGTAAGAACATTCCAAATTTAAATCCTCAAAATGTATATTAGTACTTGTAATATGATACATGATATAGTATGTACGGGAATAACTTATATACATTAGTAAGTTTCATATTTTAAGATAAATATTATTAGAAGTAACAATAAGACAGGCTTTAATATAATACCTCACTCTTTCAATTTAGATAATTATGCAAGTCTTTATACAAACCTTTTCTATGTGTTTTATAGGTAAAAATGAAACAAAAATATCATATAAACATATAACTGCAAATATCTTATCAATCATAATAAAAATATAAAATATGGGAAGAACCATAATGAATTTGCTCTTAATATAATAGAATACAGCAATAAATAAATAATTTACAAATTTTATATTAATTTACTGAATTAACTTGAATAACAAGTTAAGTTGAGTAAATTATATTAAATAATAAATTGTTTTCCTGCATAACAATTTGGTATTATATTAATCCAGTCTCTTTTTATTATTTTCGTATTTCGTAATTCCATTTGCTTCCTTGCGATACAAAACTCATTTCAACAATTCCTTCAATTTACTCTCAAAGGAAATTACCATAGAACCACAAATCTCAGCAACAACTAAAACCACTAAATCACGTGCTATCTATATGGATGCACAGATAATAGAATTATCTCTTAAAGTCAACTCCTACATGACAATGCAGAAATCGACAACTATAGCCTAAAACAGCTAAAATTAAATCAACTCAAGGTACAGACAAGTATTCATGACATATTTCACAAAGTGACACAGGTACTTAAAGATAAATATGCTGGATATAATACATATCAAATTAAAATTGAAAAGAACTGTAAAATTGTCATTAGAAGACTTTACTTGCAAAATTATTTCAAAAGCATAGCAGAGGAACTACAAATGCTGAACCATCAGGTAAAAACAATAGCTGATATGACCAAATTTGACACAAAGCAACCATTGCCATTACTACTGGCAATGAACTTGAATCTAAAAGCAACAATATTGATATACAACGTGAAACCATCATACAACATTGCCTTTGTCGACTTAGTAAGAATTATGGTCTTGCTGGATGAGAGGTAGTTGACTGAGTCGGGCTTGTATGATAGGTGCATGTTTGAGGAGGCTGTATGTGCCGTATGGCAGCATTAATTGTAATTAATTATATTTATGTTTAGCCTATAATACTTTGTGTTTGAGTTTTCTTTGGTTGTTTCTTCTCTTCATGTCTTATTTTCTTTTATTTTGACTTTGGATGCCTGATTCAGGAATAAACATATAACCATTGAACAAATACACAGAATAATCAATGAAATATATTATGGAATAGAAACTAAATGATATTTCTCAACACTGTTTAATTAAATGTGTAACCTACCTTTGTCATATTTGTACAGCAGATCATTCTGCAGCAAATGTTAGACAAACTCACAAATTATGGATATGAAGAAATAAATAAATATAATAAATACAAGAGTCTTATGCGCAATATATAAAACTAACTATGCCATGGGGTAATAGATGCTTTCTTGAATGTGCAATGGAATCAAGTCCTATTTAAGGAATGCATCCCCCAGTGCAATGACGCGTGCACATAACATACACCTTCCTTACATATTATATTTTGCCCATAAGTTCTTTTAATACAAAAAATATGTGAAGTTGAAGCAACTGGACCATCCACGAGCGTGTAATTTGTAGTTGAGCCACCACTAAGCACCTTAAGGTTGTCTCAGAAAAATTAAAATAAAAAATCTAGATTAGTCGAGGAAAATTCCTGTCAAATTAGGAAAGTCATTAAGTAAAAAGAATAAACGCATTAAAATCTGATACATAACAGCTATTCAGGAAGCAGGGAATTCCTTTCTTCCATTTCTTGACAGCTAGAGGATACCAAAGAATAACAAAAACCAAAAATGACTCGAAAATACAAGAAATAAAATAAAATGTAACAACGTTTTTAAGAAAATAACTAAAGAAGTAAATTAATATAGTAAGAAGTTAATGAAGGTTCGAAATGAATGAAGAAAAATAATTAGTACTGTTAAAAACCAATGAGCTAACGACTTAGAAGACGGAACAACATTTTATATAGTTGAAAGAACTAAATCAAATATATAACAAGAATTAATAAAATCTTTAATCCAGAGATGAAATAAAATTAATAAATGAATTAAGAATAACAAATAAATGAATAGAGTTTTTAAAAAATAAAAAATTAAATTCAGACAGTGGTGAAATTGACTTCTTACCAACGTTAATAATTTAAAAATATGTAAAGATTTACTTAAATTAAAATAATTTAATAATAATTAAAGAATTATTGAATTTAAAACTAAATTAAATAAATTAATATTTTAATCCATGACTTAGAATTATTTAAAATTCTAACGGCCGAGGTACCCGATCAATAGACAAATGTTTTCCTCTCACGATACAAAGGAGGTCGCTGTGGCAGGCATTAACTCAGGTAATGACCGAAGACCCATTAGCGAACAAATAATATACGAAATAATTTTAGAAACAGTTAACGAAATTACTTACGGAAAATTCGATGCACCAAAATTTCTGAGATATATTGGACTTCCTTGTGAAAATAAATTTCTCCACGGAAAATGCTATCACAATACGATGAAAACGTAATAAATTATGAATAATGATAAAGAAACGAAAAATGAAGCGGAGTTGCACAACGCACTCAGTCACATAACACTACATAAAAATACTCATTTGAGGAACGACACTAACGTCACAAACACGTCTCATTCTGGTAGGAAACGCTAATATACTGCCCCACAATGGTGGAAGGAATGCTAGTATGCAGAAGATCTTGGAAACCTCCCCTCCGCGTATCCTGTGACGCGGTAATCTGAAAACACTATCGCAAGACTAGACAAAATATATATTTTACTACAATCACTTTGGAAACACATACATCTAAGTACTTACGGATTTACGGGCTTTTTAAAATTGTAAGATACGGCACATACAATGTCCCATCACTCGACGCCACATTGTCTTCTAGACCATGGCCATAGGGAATTGGCTGATAGCGGAGCTGTAATGATGTACCGATTGGTTAATGGCAAATGTAGTAATTAACCATAATTGGTCCACATACTGAATATTTCTGGCTATTTTCTACCAATCATAAAATGTTAGGCTATGGCATACATAATGAATAATTAACAATCGAGTCGAGCTTAAATTTTATTTATTTTATAATTATTTAGATCATTCTTTTAAACAATCATATAAATTAACTTCAACAACTTAATTAATTTATTTAAATAAACTACCAATATATGAAATCAAATAAGTATAAACACAAGTATATTTATATAAGTTAAAATTACTAGTAAAAACGAAAATGAATATTGATATTTTAAACAAATAATTATAGCCAGTTGCGATGATTTTTTAAAAATCGTATTACTTCAGCCGATCAGTAACAAATCATATCTTGCACACCGACTCGAGCTGTTACTAAATCACTAATAAAGAAATAATTAAAAGTAGTAGAAACACGAATTGACGTTTTGTCTACGTTATTCTGTATTACCTTACATTACGTTGTATTGTATTATGTTATATTATATTACGTTATATTATATAACGTTATATTGTAATACGTTATATGATATTATGTTATATCATATCATGTCACGTTATATTACATTACGTTATATTGTATTACGTTATATTATATTACGTTATAACATATTACCTTATATTATATCACAATACGTTATATTATATCACGTGGTATTGTATTACGTTATATTATTTTACATTATATTATACTCCACTATATTAGGGTACGTTATATTATGTCACGTTATACTATATTTCGTGGTATTTTATTACGTTATATTATATTATGTATGTTACATTATATTGCGTTATGATCTATTACGTTATATAGTATTACGTTATATATTATATATATATATATATATCGGAGGCAGGTTGGCACTTGGGGGCGTTCTATGAACCTTTACTTACTTTACCGTCGCGGATGTGGTTAGTGCTTATCAGTGCGAATGTGGGCACTACAAGAGGCTATGAGTAACAGCAATAGGATGTCCGAGATGATGGTGACAACGAATCCATGTTCGATAACGAATCCACGGTCCATGGGATGACCAGTATCAGCGTGACTTACTCGGCAACTCGCTCAACGACTAACTAAAAACTCCCTGAATCCAGATGAACCTACCCTTATATACTCCTGTCCCCGCTTCTCGGGTCAATCCTTGTTTTTAAGGAGAGTCATAAAATCATTCCGTACCTCTGTCAGGTACGCGGCCCTCCCGTGACCGTGGCTACGTCTGGTGACCCGTTATGTCACCTTAAACCTGAACCCATCGTCGTAACGCCAGGTTGGAACATTAAAAGTTGTTTTCCTTATTTTTATGGCTTAAACATTAAAATCTTGACTATGGTGATGGAAGGTTTTTCCCAGCATTCCCGACGGAAAGTCCCGCTGTCCTTCCATCTCCGACATATATATGTCAGAGATAAGAGGACACCGGTGCCTTCCCTCTGAAACCTCGGGAAAATCCATAAAAACATTGTAATTAAAACCTACAGTTGTAATTAAACGATTTGCCGTCATTCTACCCAATTGTATTTGTTTGAGACTTGTGACAATGAGTTTGGGCTCAGGGCGACAATTAGTCGCCGAACGTAGCCACGGTCAACGGGACGAACTCTCCATCTAACAAAAGGCATTGAGTAATCCTATAGCTCTCCTTAAAAGAAAGATTTGTAGTGTAATATCGAAAAATAAGGATAGAAATTTTTTTTTCGATTACTTACAATTTATTAATATTAAACTGAATATACAGATATAAATTGGACAGAGAACGATAATTATTTAACGGAAACTAAATGCAATACTCGTATCTATATCAAATAACTTTACAGTTATTTGATCACTCTCGTCACAACGAATCTAACACACACACTCTCTCTCTCTCTCTAACAACTCTATCAATTCTCACGACTCTACTCTTCGACGACTCGAAACCTCTAACGACTCTACTCTTCGACAACTCAATTAGCTCTGACCCTCGCAACACACTCGCTTTTCGACTCGCATACTCTGACCTCTCGGTCATCCGCCTTTGAAACACGAAACCGTCTTTCTGCTCTAACGTTGTTTCTTGTTTTTCTCATATCTCTGTAAGAACTAGGTGACTTTAGTCACATAGGCGCTCTTAAATGTAAACGAACCACAGAAGGACGACGTACACGGTTTTTTCTATTTTCAACCGATCTCTAATTCAAATCTATTCTACGATATTACAGTAGCAACACGTGGCAGTATACATTCCAACGGTTTCTGTCCCGTAGCTCGCCACACGCAGATCCTATTCACCGGGCAGGATGTTTACCAGATGCCGACGCGTCTCCGCAGTACATGTTCAGCTAGCCCGAGGGCCCGTTATAAATCTTAAGATTTAGTCAACTAAAGTCCTTCAAATAGACAAACAGTCTTTGTCCCAATTACGGAAAAATAGGGGAGACCTATTTTTCAACGAGCGGCGTCTCCCACTAGCAACTTTCCCTCGAGGGCGGCTAGCATCTTTTTCTAACCACCGATATGGAGATTGACCAATTAGCAGCAACGCCAATTTCCCTTACTTTCTGAACGAAGGCTTTTCTCGACGAATCCGATGATCTCGTGTCCTTAGACACACCCCATTATAGTTTTCCTCTGTGGCATCATCGGGACGGGAAAGGCATTCTCGCTCGCGATCTCACTGATGAAAGGAGTAACCCTTTACGACCAGTGAATATTACGCATCCGACTTAGATTTTGTGAGTGCGTTCATCTATCATCCCGTCGACCGCGGATTCGTTATTGAACCTAGGATCATTGTCATTAGTTTCTCGAGTACCTAACTACCACGGTTACTCGTCCGGTTCTATAATAATCGTATTTGCACTAGTCAATGTCTTCTCTATTGCATAACGACAACGTGTAACCAAAACGAAGATTCGTTTCACGCCCCTAACCCTAATTTTAATGTAAACCCGACATACGTATAGTATTAAGTTTGTCCGTGATAATTGTAGCTGCTGGCTGTAGATGTCGCTGATGAGGTACTGCTGATTTTCTTCCGTTTTTGATGCGTAGAAGAAAAATCGGATTCCGGTCGCCGCAATTTGAACCCGGCTCCCAAACGTTCGTAACCTAAGGACGCTAACCACTGCGCTGCCGTCGTCCGACATTAGTTAGTGTCGAGTGGTGGCATTTGCTGTTGAATGTCGCCACACATTATAATGTATTTTGCTATATAGTATTACATTATATAGTATTACGCTATATAGTATCACGTTATATTGTATTTCGATATAGTGTATTACGTTATAATGTATTAAGAAGATATTTTTTGTTGGGAGAGCTTGTAACGATTGTAGAAGGTAGAAACGAGGAGAGAAAGAGTCTAAGTTATCGGTAAAAACAAACCAGATATAAAAAAAAGATTATCATTATCGTCGACTTCCGTCAAGTTAGTTTCTGCTCGCTGGATATGATACAGATTCCCGAAAACTTTCTTCATATGAAATTTTACTGATATGCATTTATCAAAGATTACACATTTTAAAATAGATTACCATTATAAGATTTAAAAAAAAAAGATAGCTAAGAATATTAAGAGAAAGAAGAATCAAGTTTTGAAGTTTGTTGACCCGAAAATGTCATGATAAGGTATACTTCGATATTACTTTCACTCTCGATAGGTGTCGCCGACGTTGCTGTTGTCACGTAGGAGACACAAGAAATTACGAAATTGACAGATCACCGGTGATCTCCTCGTGTCGCACTTCAAACGTTTCACAAATAAGATAAAGAATTAAACCTTAGATATAGTAGTAAAATTTATTGTACGAATTCGGCATCCAAATGATGCATATACAAGTGCTGTCTATAGCCAATAATATATTTTTTCGTTATCGGCAGAACATTTTCTGTTGATTTTATTGACATATTGGATTAATCACTTCTTGAAGTTGCTCATTGTTAAAACAACATCAAAACGTTTCACGCAATGTATTTCTGTTTCATGCTAAAAAATCTATTAAATCCATTGACAGTGAAACGATATTTCATATACGGGTTTTACAAGAATTATTTTTATTTAAGACTTAGGAAAGCATATATACAGCAACCACGCACATTGTGCGTATTTCTGGCGTGCGTTTCCGTTCAGTGTCAGTACTTCGGCGGACTGGACTTCCGAAGCGAAAGGGTTAATTATGACTCCGACTGAATCTGTCATAAGTCAAGCAGCCGATCATTCAGTTATAGAGTTATATCGAGCTACCTGATTGAATGTATGTAATAACTTGTTGAAATCTAGTTCGTTCCTAGCTTCAAAGTTTGGGTTAGGTTTATTTTAGATATTAGTCTGTAAAATTATTAATATTTAGTATTTTATTTTAAAAATTAGTGTTTAATATTCAACGTAGTCTGGTGGTAAAAATTGGTGGTTGTATATAATAATAGTAATTAAAAAATTAGTCTTACTGTTACTTTGAAATTAGTATTAATTATAATATTTAATAAAAATGACTTATTTACATTAAACATAAAAAAACAATTTGTCTTCGAGACTAATGCTTAATCTCACAGTCGTATTCGTTTTGTTATATTATATTCGTCACAGTCTGTTTTATTATATCTTTTCCCACTCTAACACTTTAACAGATCATTAAAAGTAGATCCTGACATGCGAAAATAATTAAACAATTTTATTTTAATTCTTCTTAATTCAGACATGAGAATCTGTTAAGATCCCAATCGATATCTATGTTTTACAATAAACGATGTGGTCAATACTCTCTTTTTCTATGGCGGTAATATCAAAATATAATGAAAAATAAATGTTAACATCGATTTTTTCTGGTTGCAAATATCAGAATAGACGAACAAACAAAGGAAGTAACTATTCGCACGAGAGTTGGATTTTTCGCAAAGATACGGAATTGTGTGATCGCTGCTTTCGAACGAGCTGTAATAGAAACCAATAGAAATGTTTAATAGGTCACCCTCTCTTTCCATATGTAATGTCAATTTTTTTTTCATAATTTTCTACTGTTCAACTTTGTCACATATTCTTAGATACAAACCAAAGAATTATACAGAATTTTTAAATAATTTTCCATTGGCAAGAATTCTAATGGAAATAGCTATTCGGTTGAACACAATCCTTTGATCTCGTTAAACTGTAAAAAAGTAATAGACAATATACAATGCGTCTTGCTTGAGGTTTCGAGGATATAATCATATTTTTGTAAATATATGTATCATGTAATGAAATTAGAATCTAATTCATGTGTAAAAAATTTTACTTACTTAGCTCTCACATTAATTTTTTTACATTAATTTTTTTTATTAAAAACGTCCTAATGTTAATGCAGAAAAAAGAATATAGAATAATCTACAAAGAAGAATAATTTATATGGTATTTGCAAGCACAGTTTGGTATAAGCATCTATAATTTATAACATAATTATTATGTAGTATGTAGATGATGAAGTAAAGTACGAAAGTTGTTGCTCGGTTAAAAATATTTTTGAATCTTTTTGTTAAATTGTAGGCAAAAGGAATGGATTGGTGAAACTGTAAGAAAGCTGCTGACTAGACTTTGCTTTCGATGATATTTGGATATGTTGTAAAACTCAACGTTTTGAACAATTTTTCACTATACATATACGGACTAAACTCGCTTTAAATGAAACACAGCTGGTCCTGTTATAGTGAATTCTGCTGATAATCTGTGGCAGCGTGTGTATCGATATTGGTCGATCGATTTGTTATTTCAAGCTCCTTGCGCGTTTTTCGGCGACCGGATTGAAAATTCTAATTCAAACCCAAACCTAATACATTGGTGAATTTGAATTTTATTTGAATTATAAGTTATAACAGACATTTCCTGTAGCTTACCATGTATACATTGTGCATACACGGGGTTTTAAATCGTCCGACTATCGTTTAGAAACAGATGATAAATGACCGACGGCAGCTAAACATTACTGACGCGTACGTTGACACAGACCAACGACTACAGCCTTTTATATACTTTAATAGTTTATTGTAGTGGTACCGGCAGTTTTTCGCGAATATTTGAGTAACTAAGCGAACTTAGCTCTTATATGTATAGGAAAATGTTGTTCAAAATATCGATTTCTACAACATATTCAAAAGTGATCGAAATCGACACTGTAGCGGCACTCGACAAACGAAACCTTCCGACGGTTCTGTCGATACAAAGTATACATTGATATCCCTACGGTCCTTCCGCCGAATATTTGGAAGAAAGCGTACGTGGCAACGGTCGCGATCGCCAAACGAACGCGTGCGTAGTGGGGATATCGAAGGGCGACAAAAGAAACGAATCGGATCCAAGAAACATTCGAGTTTTAACAGCGAAGCGAGAGAGTCGAGTTTTAACTGCGAAATGAGAATAGTCGAGTTGTAACCGGGAAGCGAAAAATGAGTTAGACTTGTACGAAACGAGTTGAAGGCGAGGATTGTTAAATAAATATGTTGTTGAACATCGCCGAGTATCTCTTTGGCACCCTACACCTCACACCACGTCACACCAGTGGACTATATAAAATGAAATGAACTTACCTGATCTGTTGCATTGCTTCCGTAAACAAATGGAAAAATTGTTGTGTCTTATTTGATGTTTGTAGGTTTGTAGGATCCGATAATGTACAGGGTGGTTGGTAACTGGTGGTACAAGCGGAAAGGGGGTGATTCTACGCGAAAAAAGAAATCGAAAATATTTTTTTTTTTTATTTATTTGTTGAAATTACAATCAATTCTCGCGTTGAGAATTTTCAGTAATTTTTCTGGCGTGGCGCAGTGACATGGCTGTTTATTTACAATAAGTTAATACTTATTATAGATAGGTATAATTTATAAGTATTATAAGTAAGTGCATATGCTTAATTTGGATAATTAAATGAATCTAACGTTTAGGTCTAGCGGGTAGTGCCTCTTCAGCCTGCGAATCTGGTCCGTCGTATCGAGTAGTCCAGTGATTAGGGGGTTTCGGTGTTTGTTGATTCTTTTGCTATATCTGTCGCTATATTTTGTTATTTCCTCTTTGACGGTGGGTATCTTGAGGTCGCGGTGTATTGTTTCATTGGTTACATACCAAGGTGCGTCAATTAGGGATCTTAGCGTTTTCGATTGAAAGCGTTGGAGTATTTCAATGTTGGAGTAACTTGTTGTTCCCCATAGTTGGATTCCGTAGGTCCAGACAGGTTTTATTACGGTCTTGTAGAGGGTAATTTTATTCTGTATCTTTAGTTTGGAGCGTCGGCCCGTGAGCCAATAGAGTTTTTTTAGTTTGTCCTTTAGTTGCTTCCTTTTATCTGAGATGTGTGTCTTCCACGTTAGTCTCCTGTCCAGGGTCATGCCCAGGTATCGGACTGTGTCCCTGCTAGGAACTGTTGCATTGTTGATGGTGACCTGGGGGCAGGTTTGTTTTCGGAGCGTGAAGGTTACATGTGAGGATTTCTTTTCGTAGACTTTCAAGCCCCATTTGTGAAACCACTTTTCCATGGAGTCGAGACTTCACTGGAGAGTGGATAAGGCTATTAGCGGGTCTGCGTGGGTAGCTAATAGCGCTGTGTCGTCTGCAAATGTCGCTATTGTTATATCGTTTGATATAGGTAGGTCGGCAGTGTAGATGGAGTACAGTAGGGGTCCGAGGACACTACCTTGGGGTATGCCGGCTTCTATTGGGAATGTTGCGGAAGTGGCGTCTAGGTATTTAACCATGAATTGTCTATTGGTTAGGTAAGATTTTAGGATGGAGTAGTAGGGGTGGGGTAGGATCTTTTTAAGTTTGTATAGTAGCCCTTCATGCCATACTTTATCGAATGCCTGTTGGATGTCTAGGAAAACCGCTGAGCAATATTTTTTCTCTTCGAGTGTTTGGCTGATCGTATGAGTTAGGCGGTGGATTTGCTCTACTGTAGAATGATGTTTTCGGAAGCCGAATTGGTGATCTGGGAGTGTTTTCAAGTTCTCTAGGATTGGAAGGAGTCGGTTCGTGAGCATTTTCTCGAATAGTTTGGACAGGGTAGGTAAAAGACTGATTGGGCGATAGGAGCAGGTTTCGTATATCGGTTTACCGGGTTTAGGGATGAGGGTAATCAATGAGATTTTCCAGGCCTTAGGATAGTGTTCCAGGCGAAGAATAGCATTAAAAATCGATGTGATGAGTGCTATCCCTTTTGTGGGAAGTTCCTTGATTGCTCTAATGCCTATTAGGTCGTGTCCTGCTGCTTTCTTGGGGTTTAGGCGACTGATTGTTTCTATAGTCTCTGCAGAGGAGAAGGGTTCGATATGAGGGGACATTTGGAAGGGGGTGTGCAGGTATTCAGTAACGTCCGCGGCGGCTTGGGGGGAATGGGGTTTGAATACTTTTGACAAGTGTTTGGCAAACAGGTCGGCTTTTTCTATAGGGCTTCGCGCCCATCCACCTTGCGGACGGCGGATAGGTGGGATTATTTGTGGGGGGCGTGTGAGTTTCCTGGAGGCCTTCCATAGTGAGTAGTTGGCGTCGGCTAGGGGGGATAAGCTGGCGAGGTATTTATGGAAACAGTCGTTTTTATAGTTTCTTAAGGTTCTGGATAGCTTTCTAGTTGCGTTGTTAAGTTTGCGTTTGTCCTCCGGTGATCTATGAGTCTGCCATACTCTTCTTAGTCTACGTTTTTCCGCTATTTTTTTTAGTATGTGTTGGGGATATTCTTGTTTGCTGCTAGATGGCTTTGTCGGTGTGGAGAGGCGGATTGCGTTTATTATGCTCGTGTTTAAGTATTCCGTGGCTGCTTCGATATCTTCCTTTGTTTTTAGTGGGGTGAAGGCTGAGGTTGAGTGTGTGAAGACTTCTCTGAAGAGCTGCCAGTTGGTGTGTTGTGAATGGAGCCATTAGGTGTATTCTCGATGATTGTTGAACTGACTGTTGCTATCACGGGAGAATGATCAGAGGAGAGATCAGCCGAGGAGTTGATCTGGACGTGTCTTGATGGGATATTTTTAGTTATGAAGAAGTCGAGAAGGTCGGGTATTTTGTTGGTGTCAGTGGGCCAGTATGTGGGTTCGTATGTGGTGAGGTAGTTGAGGTTGTTTATTATGCTGTTTAAGAGGTTTTTGCCTCTTGCTGTAACCAGTCTGCTGCCCCATTGGATGTGCTTGGCGTTATAGTCTCCTCCAACTATGAATCTGTTGCCCAGGGTGTCCAGGAAGTTATCAAATTCTTCTTTGGCGATGGAGTGTCTGGGAGGGCAGTATACTGCTGAGGTGGTGATTGAGCCATGACAGTCTTCTATTGCTACGTTTGTTGCTTGGAAGTAGTCTTTCTGGAACGATGGAAGCTCGTAGTGCTTAATACTTGCTTTGATTATTATTCCGGTGCCACCGTCGGCCTTTCCGCTGGGGTGTTGGGTATGGTAGAATTTGTAACCATTTATTTTCAGGTAGCTCTTGTCGGTAAAGTGGGTTTCCGATACGAGCATTACGTCGATTTGCTGGTGTTTTAAGAAGAGTTCTAGTTCAAGTTTGTGTTGCGCTAGACCGTTGGCGTTCCAGAGTGCTATGCGCCTTGGTTTTATTTTGAGTCGGGGCGTGCTAATTTTTCCACGATGAGTGTTAGTAGCGATAGCAAGTGATTTATTTGCTCCGATTGTTTCTGTATTAGCTTTTCAAGTCTTGAGGAGTTGTCTGCGTTAGGTGGGTTGGGGACACTGTTTTGGGGAAGGTTCCTTTGGCTGTTCGGGTTATTTTGGATGCCTTGTACTGCTTGGGCATAGGAGGTTGAGGTGAAGATGAATTTGGTAGGACTGTGTGTTTGGTTGGTTGAGGGGGTTGGGGTAGTAGTGAATTTCGGCGGGCTGTGTGTTTGGTTGGATACCTCTTTTGCTCTGAGCTTAGGGTACCTGTTCGTGTATAGTGTTTTATATGCTGGGCAGCCTTTGTAGTTGGCAGGGTGGTCCCCTTGGCAGTGGATGCATTTCGCTGGGGTTTCCGGTGATTTGGCGCACTGGTCAGTGGAGTGAGAGCCTGCGCATTTAACGCAGCGGAAAGTATGGTTGCAGTATTTCTGCGTATGGCCGTACCTTTGGCACCTTTTGCACTGCACTATTTCTTTTTTCACGAGCGGTGGTTCGATCTTTACTATCGCGTTCATTAGGCGACTGATGTTGTAGATTTCCTTATTGTTCGGCTTTTGTTTAATGTCTAGGAAGAATAAGGATAACGGGTCTTTCGAGACTCTATGCCGTATATTACTTACGTTGATGACTTCGTGGCCGAGTTTTGAGAGTTCGTATTTTAGTTCGTCTATGTCTGCTGAGTGGTGTATGTTTCGTAGGACCACCCGGAAAGGCCTTTCCTGTTTGAGTTGGTAGGTGTGGAAGTTGGCGTTCAGGGTCCTGAGTGTCTTGGTGAGTTTTCTGTAAGCTTCTGGGTTCGTCGGTAGTATTTTTACTTTGTTGTTGCTTATCTTAAGGTTATATACCTCCTTGCTGATATCTCTCTCTAGGGACTTGATCATTGTCTGTATGTCAATGACGTCGTCCACAAATATTGGTGGGGGAGGGGGGATTCTCTGTGAGTGTTGGTTTGGTGGCGGTTCTACGATTTCCATGGCGTCGTTTGAGGATTCCAATACGGCGAACCTGTTGTGTGTGTTTATTTGCGTTGCTGTTTCTATTTTTCTTTTCTTTGTAGTGTTAGCGTCGTTAGTGCGGAGAGTTCTGCTACACTTCTGCCACGGGGGGGGGGGGGGAGCGCGGGGTAGCTGCGAGTCTGCTCCGGAGAGCCTGGTCGCGGTTGCTGGGCCATCATCGAGCTAGTTAATTCGGAATGAACAACTAGTCGTGAAGCTGTGAGGCTAGTATTCGGGTTGGGGTTAGGTGCGTGGGATTTTCTTCTCCCTAAAGGATAAGGGACACTTAGCTGTGTTCTCTCTCGACGGTTGGGCGACACGTGTTGTTTTCGATCTACGCTGGGCACTAGAGACACGTCTGCACGCTTCGGCACTCCACAGCGAACAAAATCGAAAATATAGAATAAAAATTTTTCGTTTGAGGTTTTGTTTTCGAAAAAATCGACTTTGAATTTTCGCTCGGTACTCGTGCACTTTATCACGTCTCGTTATAACGGATCTCACTGTACATCGTTGTCTCGATGGAAAAAATTAAAAAAAAAAATTTTTTTTTTCATTTTTATTCTATATTTTCGACTTCTTTTTTCGCGTAGAATCATCCCCTTTCCGCTTATACCACCAGTTACCAACCACTCTGTATTTTCAAGTACATGTATTATGTAATAAAATTATAATTCAATTCTGCTGTAAAAAGAATATACTTGCAAATAGTTCTTATATTTCTACAAGGAATACAATTTTTAAACTTGTATGTCATAAATGTTGTACTTTGGTCATCTACGTACAAGGTATATGTATGCATATGTATATTAAATAACATATTCCGATTAAAGACATATGTATATTAATTTTTTTTTGTTATTGACGTTTAACCGTTAATGAGACCACAGGAATATAAAACAATTCTTAAATGAGGAAAACATCGCTATTATTAGTTAATCTACCAGCTTGACGGGTGGGGAAGAATGCTAACATCATTCATTACAAAGCATACAATCATTACAATCATACGTGAGACAAACCAGATTTCCCGTATCTTTCAAGGATAGATAATAAATTAAGGAATGCTAAACTAAAAGATATTTGTTCGGTTTAAAGGACCTTAACTAGAGAAATCCAAAGATTTATGGCAGGTCCTTAAGGTAGTTGAAGGTATGCAATGAAGATGTTTAGATATCTGACAATCATCTTGTTGGAGGGATAGAGCCTGCTTTGTGTAGCAAGTCACGGGGCAAAAACTGTTGAAAGGTTTATTGTCCAGTCCCGCTGCATATGTATATTAATTTTTTGTTTAGTAACAACGAATAAATGTTAATGAGGGGAGAAGAACATTAATAAATCTAAGTGACAGAATAATTTATGCATACATTTGCAAGTACAAATTGATATAAGTAGGTGCAATTTAGAATGTCATTATTACCCAGTACGTAATAAAGTGCGCGGTCCAAAACATTTTAAGTTTAACGATACATTAAACTATACAAAGATGTGGAATATAGAAAATGAAAAATTGACTATGGCATTGGGTAGCAAGCAAATTTGAAAGTATTCGCGTCTTTTTTGACGTTTGCAGGTTTTAAGGATACAATGATATTTTTAAAAAAATATGTTATGTAACAAAAGCAGATCTCGATTGTACTGTACAAAATGTACCTACGATAGTCCTGAAATTTCTACAAGGAATACTATTAAATTACACTAGGTCATAAATAATATATATGTCGGAGATGAAAGGAAACCGGAGCCTTTCCTTTGAAATTTTGGGGAAATCCTCTAATACTTTAGCCTAGATTCTATCATAGCCGTAATTAAGCAATTGTTGTTATTCAATCTGATTGTAATTGTTCGAGGTTTGTGATGGTGAGATTGGGCTCGAGGCGACACAACTGATCGCCGAACGTAGCCACGGCCACGGGATGGACGTTTTACCTGACGGAGGTGTGGAATGGTTGTATGGTTCTCCTTGGAAATGTGGTTGCATACGGCCTCAAGGAGGAGCCTAGCCACATGTAATTTTACCTCGGAGGAGCCAATATAATGGGACACACGTTGTATTAATAATCAAGCTCCAGGCAGAAACTATCTAATAACGGCGATTAGAACATCCTCGATGCTTCCAACGAGTAAAAACAAACGAACGCAATCGTAAACAGTGGAAAATTTTCATCAGTCTGTTATTCGTGCGATCGCCTTGGAAAGTTACACATCGAGCAGTTTATACCGAGCGTCCCAGCAATAGTATTTTGTGCTTAAAAGTATTCTACGCTTAGTAAAGAGTTATCCCGTTGACCGTGGATTCGTTATTGAACTCAAGAACATTATCAATTGCATCTTGCGTGTCTAAACACCACGGTTGTTCGTTAAACTTTGTAAAAGTCATTTTCGTACCTGTAAATATAATCTCTGTTGTACAAAACGATGGCTAATTCAAATGAAGAACTGTTACGCGCCCTAAATTCTGACGATAACCCGACATATAATTTATTTACTCATTTACATGATACGTATATACGTATAACATAAACGTATACGTGTATTAATTTTTTTAAATTAATTTTAATTAAATTAATGCAGTGCTATTAAATATCACCCGACAAATGACGTCATGATACATGCTTCGACAAATACTACGAATAGACAAAAGGTCGAATGACATGCGCTAGTGAGAATTCTGAATTTCCATACGTACTTTGAATTATTTTTCCAAGTAAGACAATCTGAACTTGAGAACAGTGGGCAAGAATGATAAACCTTTATCGATAAATTAAAAGGCAGCAACGTACAAGGAACTCTTTCTGATCAAACATAGGACTACATACACGCCAAACATCGAGAAACCATTTTAAGTCTCTATTATTATCTTATTATTATCTATAAAACACTTTCATTTGCTCTTAGTTAGTGATAGCTAAACGTAAGGTGACTCGATTTGTCAAACAGTTAGAGATAGAAGGGACATTATATCAGATATTTTAATATTACTGTGGCGGATCGGTATCAACAGGACGCCGACAGGTCGAGACATCAACGTGGTTGTAGCACCTCCCGGGCGATCCGCGGGTACCAACCGCCAACAGAGGGCTACTACGACGACAACGAGTCTATCTGTCTCGCTAGCGGTCGAATATATGGTGTCACGATACAAATACCGCACCTAGCGAGACTTCCTCTACGTCTAAGGCAGAGACTACCGGGCATAGCCTTACTGACGAGTCCACCGGTAGTCCCGGGACGAAATGCGCATTCTCTTTTCACCTGGCAGGGCCATAACACCTCCAAATTACTATTCAATCAGAACCCCAAGTATTAGCGAAGAATTTAAGAAGGTATATTGCAAGCAATTCGTAGAGCAAGACAAATAATAGAGTAAGCATCAAATAGCGCAGACAAAAGTAAAAATCCTTCGTGTAATACTTGCTTCATCGGTAATACAACATACATGATTCGAATCAATTTGCCAAGAATCATCCTACTGACCATCCTTTGACGAATCTTACGGCGGTTAGTTAAAATTCCACGATACGTTCGAATCCATCATACACGAGCAACTGTCGTTAAGTGACATTCAAAAATTCCATTATTTATTGATATAGTCTTCTACAACGTTATAAATATAAGGGCATAACGGTGTATGTGCATTTACACCGCTATTACACCGCTTGTGCTAAGCTAGTACGTGACGTATCATACCCAGCTACAGTTCTAGTATTTGCAAATACTTCAAAATCTATGATTGTCTTCTTTTCTTCGTTTTGCCCAAATCCTGTCTGGAATTTGTCTACCGTGCCATCTTGATTTCACTTAATTGCTAATATTTATCTGTTACTAAGTACTTTGGCATTTTTTGCTTTCTCTACGATTCTCAAGTTTTGCTTTCCACGCAAAAGTCATATTATTTTTTCATAGAAGCTTGTTGCGACGCACAACTTATTAACGATCAGTCAGGCACAACTGATCGGTTGTTTATCGCGAGTCTTGAACGTTATTAGCGCCCAAGGTGGAGGATTATAATAAATGTAAAGAGCGAGGTTTAGTTCACCTTATTTATTCCACTCAATACTCTGATTACAACTGTCTTTAAGTTTACTGAATTCCACTTACTACTCTCAATACACTGTCCGTAAGTTTACTGATTATCCTATTAAATATACTGTTCACTGACTGAATACTGTTACGTGTTGACTCTTAGAATACTGGTGCAAGAGTGAGTCTTGGGGATGTTGCTGTTGTAGCGGAAGGTTCGTGGTGGGTGTGTCTCAAGTCTGTTCCTAACTGATCATTGGGTAAAGACGTATGTTTGAGGATAGGCTGGCTGCCTTCGGGAAGGTTCGCGCGCGGGTGATCTTACACTTGGGGGAAACCCGCGTGTCCGGTCTTCCTGAGATGTAGCATAAAAATAAAGCAATTTCGTATTTTATGGGTCCTTTCCGTGAGGTCCTACAGTACCTTGACTGTACAATAGGCCCACTGTTTATGATGGGTCCGCATTAGGGTACCCTTGACGACCCCCCTAATAGACCTCGAAAAAGCTTTCGACACAGTCTGGATCCCAGGTCTCATATAATAATAAGTATTAACTTATTATAAATAATCAGCCATGTCACTGCGTCACGCCAGAAAAATTACTGAAAATTCTCAACGCGAGAACTGATTGTAATTTTAATAAATAAATAAAAAAAAATGTTCAAGACTTCCGCTTTAAAGTTTCTTCTTTTTTCATTATTATTATTTAATTTGTACTTTACAATTTGTCCAGCTGGACGTTCGGAATATTAAATTTTTTTAACTTTACTGTTTTAAAGTGATCGCAAAAAATGTCTGCCGCGTCTGCACTAAAAATTCGAATGATTTTTACATTATTAAAAAATTTTAACAGATAATAATATAGAATTTCATACATATACTGTCAAAGAAGGAAAGAAAACTGAGGTGGTATTAAACGTGTTAGTGTATTAAAGAGACGAGTGGTAAAATGTAATGGTCAATGTATTTTAAATCGTCGGTCGCAATCGTCCCTCACTCGATTCTATCGTAGAACTCGTTGTGATAATTCGCTATGCTGATTACTATGAAAACTATCGTGATGATTTGCTAAAAAGATACTCGATGATACTCGATGAGGATATCGATATTAGAGAGCACGTTCGTCTACTTATAACCACAGTTATTATTACAAAAAGTTCGAATGTAATCCCGGTTGGCGATTACAAAAAACGGTGATGATGTTTTGATCTGGAGTTCGTTATTTCTTGAATCTATCAGATCGAAACAGCGTTAACAATAAGGTTCTAAGGCACAACAATATGAGTCATTCCCGATTCGAATCGTCCAATGACTCACGTGCCACTACAACTGTAATTCTTCTAAAAAATCTTATCGATGGTTTTGAGTATGAAGAAGTTTTACCCGAACTCAAGAAGATTTCTATAAACAAAGTTCAATTTATTTTCGTTCATACACATTGAGCTATATACTTTTTTTAATACATTAACACTTTGACTACCACGCCGAATCAGATGTTTCGCTCAGGGTGCTAGGGGAGTATTTTTATTATTCAAAGCAAATAATAAATTGATGACGTAAGACAACATCCTTCCCCAATGGATCGTTTATCTTATTGGTGGTTACGGGTGACCACCGTGGCGCCTTGGTAACAGTTGATAGCGACATATTATAACCAGGCTTCGCATTTGTTATTTCGTCGTAAGCAAAACGTTCAGAATATGTTGTTGAAACCTGTGGAAGATATTAGTAAACAGTATTTGCTCATTCTGTATACAGGGTGGTTGGCAACTGGTGGTACAAGCGGAAAGGGGGTGATTCTACGCGAAAAAAGAAGTCGAAAATATAGAATAAAAATTTTTTTTTAAATTTTTTCTTTTAATTTTTCCATCGAGATAACGATCTACAGTGAGATCCGTTATAACGTACCGCACGCGTACCGAGCGAAAATTCAAAGTCGATTTTGTCGAAAACAAAGCCTCAAACGAAAAATTTTTATTCTATATTTTCGACTTCTTTTTTCGCGTAGAATCACCCCCTTTGCGCTTGTACCACCAGTTATCAACCACCCTGTATATTATAGTATTGTAGTATTACTTTAACAGTAATAGAAAGAAAAAAAAAGGTCTCATATACAAACTGATCAAGAAAAACCTTCCTAAACATCTAATTAAAATAGTCTGGGACATGATCATAAGCAGAACATTCATAATGACCGAAGGTTTAAACACATCAAGCAAAGAATTCTCCATAACAAACGGTCTGCAACAAGGTACAGTAAATTCCCCGCTACTTTTCAGTATTTACAACAGCGATTTATTAAATCTCTCTAATCTCAATACATCCACCCACAAACGCTCCATAGCCTTCGCAGATGACCTAATCACCTACGTAACAGGCCGCAACACTAAGACAATAAAAACTGAACTGCAAGAACTCTTCGAAAAAATAAACGACTATTACCACGCATGGAAACTAAAAATCAACACAAGCAAATGCGAAACCATACTGTTGAGACCCAAGTTAAGTGGAATCGGCCCAACAGAAAGAGAACGCTGCGGAAAATGCCAAGTAAGAGAAAAAGCAAACAAAGGGGCACTCATACCACACAAAAACTGCGTAAAATACCTAGGAATAAACATAGACGACAAATTAAACTACAAGCAGCATACCGAAATCCAACTTGCTAAGGCCAATAAAGCATTCTGGAGAATAAAAAGACTATTCTACTTCAAACATCTCGACAGCAAAGTAAAAATACTATGCTACCAAGCACTAATCAGATCAATCATTACCTACGGCTGCCCAATCTGGTACAACATATCAGCCTCCCAGATGGAAAAAATCCGCATATTCGAAAGAAAATGCACCAGGGCTTGCCTGAGAACATACAGATCCGAACACAGCAGATTCAAAAAATATGTAAAAAACAAAACAATATACGACCTAGCCAACATTCACCGCATCGACTGTCACATCCTAAAGCTAATAAGAAGCCACTTCGCGCAAGCGGCAAAAATAAAAGAAAACAGCTTAATTTTCAGATGCCTATTTCCTAACAACGCATATTACAAAAACACTCTGACAACAGGCCACATCCCCCCAGAAGCTTTCCTATACCTAGACGAAAAAAACTACCTCCAGGACCAAAACAACATCCCAATAATATATCACATAAAAAGAAAAACAGGGATCAAAACCATACTTTACGAAGAAAATATAAATGGACAGACCGCAGACTCCAGATGGAGATACAACATGGCCCTCCCCCGGAAAGACACCAAAGACAAACGCAGAAAAAACACAAAAAAATACTGGTGAATACAGAACCCATAGCAAAATAAGAGAAAACATTAAACCGACAGAACTCAATTCTGACACCGCATAACACAGGTGTAAAATGTAAATATTGTAAATATTTGTAAATATTGTAAATATTTGTAAATAATCCTATTTGACATCCCCCTCTCCCGCCCCTCCCTCTCATCCCACTCCTCCCCAAAGTTACACAGCACCCAAAAAGCAGACTACCGAAGCGTCCTGTTTTGCGACCAAGTTTTCAGGACAGAAAAAAATAAAAAAAAAAATACATAAAAAAGCTCCGCTCCCCAGCGGCTTAAACCCAAAAACTGTATTATACAACGAAAAATGTAAAGCGCCGACACATAACACAGCATGGCTACGTCGTACCGCCGCGTATCGGTACCTTTGCCTCACATATCATTACAAAAATTCACCGTTTATTGTGAATATGTACCTAAAACTGTATTCTTGGGTTCAATAAACAACTTTAAATCGTAAAGTAGTTAGCGCCTTAGGTTACGAACGTTCGGAACCCGAGTTCAAATCCCGGCGACCGGAGTCCGATTTTTCTTCCACTCATCTAAATTAGAAGAAAAATAGCAGTACCCCATCAGCGACATCTACAAGCCAGCATCTACCAGTATCACGGACAACACTTACGCCTCTCAAATTGGCAGCGAAAAGAGGTGTGACCGTGAAAGCGCTACCCGAGACCTCGATCATCGCGAATATATTATATAAGACTGTGGCAATCTAGATCTACCGCTACGACGCACACGGAACGGCGCTTTCTTCAGCAAAACTCGACGCCCCACCGCCGACCCACGCAAGCAGGTGACAGGATACGAGACGATGACCCAAGCCAGGAGTGATGTAGTCATTGCAAAGTTCATGGGCATCACCACCAGCACGTCATACTAAAAGAGGAACAGAGACCTACGACCGTACGCGAAACGCTCCGCACCGTACCGACAGGTATCCACCGCCACAATCCTAAACCGGTGTAAATAAAGCGAGCGGTGTTGTTTGTAAATAAAGCGGAGAGACAGAGAGAGAGACAGAGAGAAAGAGAGAGGAGAAATATGAAACATGGAATGACGAAAAATATAGAAACTCTAATACGGTACAATTACTATCAAATTTAGTAAAAGAATGGAATAAAGTACTACACGGCTATATTATACGGTCAATTCAATCTATGCATCATCGCTATGCTATGTTGTTGATCCAGAAGGCATGGCTACAAAATATTAATTACGATATGTTACACAATGTACCACAAAATTGTTACAAAATCATAAACAAGCATTATTTTTTCATTAATTAAACTGACATATGAGGAACATATGAGAAATAAATAGCGTTGACTTTTTTTTCTAATATTCCTTCGCGTAAATATGCCCTTCTATATCACATTAACAAGAATTTTTTAAGACTTTTCTTCTGGAAGAAAAATTGCAAAAACTGTTTGCTTGATAGCTTTTACGCGACACGTAACTTTTTTGTTTCTCTTGCTCTTTGCTCCTTTATTCCCTTCCTTGTATCTCTATCTCCTTCTCCATCTTTCTTTCCACGTTTTCCCTTCTGTTAACACGTGATCGTGACGGAGGGGAGCATAAAAGTAACGTCAATGAAGAGAACAGACAAGAAGAAGCAGTTATTATCCTTATTTTTATTTGATCGCGTCTAACAGTGAGAAGCGAACTGAGCTTCCATTCCATTTCGCGATACGATTCACGAAAGTGAAAAGTAGAAAAGAACTCCACGAAGATATAACGACGAATTTCGTGCCTTTCCTGCAGTTACGGACCGCCATCGTGCTTATTTTATGTACCATCGGTGAGGTGAGAACAAACAGCACGCTACTGTGTAACAATTTGGAGAAACGAGGCCGTCAACGGTAATCACGGTGTTGCGAGACATCAGTAAGAAGAAGAGAAAAATAACCGAAGAAAATACAGGAAAGATCAAGTAAGTGGAACTTACTTTGACGTACACAAGGTGATAATAAATTTCACATTTCGTATGTTTGAAGCGTGCTGGCGCAGCATGGCTTTTCAGTTAAATACAGCCGGTTATCGGTACCAAGCTTCCTATAAAACGAAACAAGACACGTCGATGCTTGAGATATGTCAATGAACGGTAGAGTGTTTAAGTTGAACAGTTATATCTGATCTGTTAATTCGACAAGATTAGTATGTAAGAAGAACAAAGGTAAATGTGCATCTAGTGCTAGACAACATTTTATTTAACTACTAAATAATAAATAACAAACCAATATAATATTTTAGTTGCGAATAAGAATGAAATTTCTTAATTAAGCACAAGTCTTTAAAATATCATTCGCAAATAAGAAATAATAATTAAATTATTTTTTGGCATCGTTTAAAAGACTTTCCCATTTGGATTTAATTGGAAAACGAATAATAATGTATAAATAGATAGTTTTTGGTTTTGTCTTATCTGTTTCATTGTGTACAATGAAGAAGTCGTAAAATTAATATCGTTATTTTCCAACAGACAAATCACAGTTTGCATTTGCTTTTCGAACAAGTTGTCCGAAAGCTGATGTGATATTGGCGTATTCGTCGTTAACAGGCAGCATTAAAAATTACAAATTGTAATTTACAGTAATCTTGCCGATTGAAATGTTATATTTGTGTAAAGATAAATTTGTTCAACGACCGATAGGTATTAATTAAAAATGGGTAAAAATAATAAACGAGAATTATATTTATAAATAACAATTGACTCCATTATTTTAAATAATGTATTTAGATTTATTCAAGTAACAAATAATTTACTTGTATTTTTTATTTGAACTCTCAAGTATCCAATGATTTTATTTAAATGATTACTTAAATGATTATTTAAATGAAAATATATATATATCTAATTTATATACAGGGTGGTTGGTAACTGGTGGTACAAGCGGAAAGGGGGTGATTCTTCGCGAAAAAAGAAGTCGAAAATATAGAATAAAAATTTTTTTTAACTTTTTTTTTTTTTAATTTTTCCATTGAGACAACGATCTACAGTGAGATCCGTTATAACGTACTACACGCGTACCGAGCGAAAATTCAAAATCGATTTTCTCGAAAACAAAGCCTCAAACGAAAAATTTTTATTCTACAGGGTCATTGGTAACTGGTGATACAAGTGGAAAGGGGGTGATTCTACGCGAAAAAAGAAGTCAAAAATATAGAGTAAAAATTTTTCGTTTGAGGCTTTGTTTTCGAGAAAATCGACTTTGAATTTTCGCTCGGTACGCGTGTAGTACGTTATAACGGATCTCACTGTAGATCGTTGTCTCAATGAAAAAATTAAAAAAAAAATTTTTTTTTTAATTTTTATTCTATATTTTCGACTTCTTTTTTCGCGAAGAATCACCCCCCTTCCGCTTACCACCAGTTACCAACCACCCTGTATATATTACATGTGTATATTCTCAATAAACAAGGAATTCCTATTGGGAAGTTGTTTTGGCAAAAAAATTACGCGGCGATATTTCTTAGCGATCGCCTTCTGCTTGTTATGACAGTAAATTTAAAGTCTTTCAAACCGCGATATCCAAACCGCTCTATGTTCTTGCCTGATTATATTTCTACAGCAATAGTTGATAGGTGACGAGCGACGTTTGACTGTAGTAGTAAGAGTATACGTCACACTATAGCCATTCTCATATGTTTTCGCTTGCGCGAATTCTCACTTATGTAAGTGGGGAACCCTGAGCAATGAAAACTTTTTCGTATATACAGAGCTATATACTGATCTGCTTTATATAACTACTTTTGAATATAATGTACTTAGAAATAAGTCATTACATGTCTCATACCGCAGTTCAGATAAAATATAAAGGAGCAAAATTGTGAAAAATGTTAATTCCTGGAAAAAGTTCAGAAATGCTGCCTGCATTCCGATTTCGATGATTTTTGCAGAAATCGATATTCTGGACAACCTTCTCCTATACATATAAGGAGTGGACTCGCCTAGTTTTCGAGATATTATTTTTTATTATTCAATTACAGATATCGGGATTGAAAGCGCGAGGGTGCTGTGGTACTAGTACAATGAATACGGAATTTACAGAAAATTTAAATAAGGTGAATTCCATCGAGGGATTTTACGCCGGAACTGGAATTTTTATAACCGGGGCATCTGGTTTCGTGGGGAAAGGCCTTCTGGAGAAACTGATACGCGTGTGTCCACGCATCGTCGTTATTTTTATTCTGGTTCGTCCAAAAAAACACCAAACGATGGAACAACGATATAAAGAGATCATAGATGATCCCGTACGTAAATAACATTTTCGATGCTTTCAATATTTAAGACATTCATAAACTAAACCGATTAATTTCACATTTCATTAATTTCTCAATTTCATATTATATATATGTCGGAGCGGACATTAGAATTAGGGTTAGGGGCGTGAAACGAATCTTCGTTTGGGTTACACGTTGTCGTTATGCAATAGAGAAGACATTGACTAGTGCAAATACGATTATTATAGAACCGGACAAGTAACCGTGGTAGTTAGGCACTCGAGAAACTAATGACAATGATCCTAGGTTCAATAACGAATCCGCGGTCGACGGGATGATAGATGAACGTACTCACAAAATCTAAGTCGGACGCGTAATATTCACTGGTCGTAAAGGGTTACTCCTTTCATCGATGAGATCGCGAGCGAGAATGCCTTTCCCGTCCCGATGATGCCACAGAGGAAAACTATAATGGGGTGTGTATAAGGATACGAGATCATCGGATTCGTCGAGAAAAGCCTTCGTTCAGAAAGTAAGGGAAATTGACGTTGCTGCTAATTGGTCAATCTCCATATCGGTGGTTGGAAAAAGATGCTAGCCGCCCTCGAGGGAAAGTTGCTAGTGGGGGACGCCGCTCGTTGAAAAATATGTCTCCCCTATCTTCCCGTAGTTGAGACAAAAACTGTTTGTCTGTTTGAAGGACTTTAGTTAACTAAACCTTAAGATTTATAACGAGCCCTCGGGCTAGCCGAACATGTACTGCGGAGACGCATCGACATCTGGCAATCATCTTACTCGAAGAATAGGATCTGCGTGTGGCGAGCCACGGGACAGAGACCGTTGGAATGTTTACTGTCGAGTGTTACAACTATTTCCTTTTTAAGGAGAGCTATAGAATTATTCCATGCCTTTGTTAGACAAAGCGTTCATCCCGTGACCGCGGCTACGTTCGGCGACTGGCTGTCGCCTCGAGCCCAAGCTCATTATCACAACTCTCGAACAATTACAATCGGATTGAAAACTACAATTGTTCAATTACAGCTATAGTAAACTCTAGGTTACAATGTTGCGGGATTATCCAAAATTCCAAAGGCTCCGGTGTTCTTTCATCTCCGACATATATATATATATATATATATATATATATATATATATATAACGTTTTATATATATAAACGTATATATAACAATGTGTTGATAGAAAATTAGTATATTCAATAACAATCTATGTTGGAAACTGAGCTTGTACCTTTTCTTCTTCAGATTTTCGATGATGCTAAAGCAAAGAATCCCTCAGCATTAAAAAAAGTTCACCCCGTAGAGGGTGACATAAGTCTACCAAAATTAGGTCTTTCGCAAGAAGACAGAAATATGTTGATAGAGAATGTGAACATATTGTTCCACGTTGCAGCCACTTTGAATTTCAAGGAGCCGTTGAATGCGGCCGTGAACACAAATGTGAAAGGTACTTTTAGTATCATTGAACTGTGCAATGAACTGAAGCATGTAATTAGCGTTATCCATGTTAGCACAGCTTATAGTAACGCAAATCTACCAGATATTGAGGAAAAAGTGTACAGGTAAGGATAAATGATATTTAATATTTAAATTATATTAATAATTAAATTTTCATGATCATGGTCGTATACACAGCTCTGGGAACTGTTGTTGCTGTAAGGGCAGAGGGGCAGAGCGTAAGATTATTACGTGTCAAAAAATGTTTCTCAGAAATAAGGCGTTTCAATCAAATTGCTAGGATTCGCCGCGCAATCTTGTGTCTGCAACTGAAATCTACTACTATTACAAAATACACGTGAAATACTTTATGTTTACCTTAAGTACGTTAACAAAAAATTTATGAAAAGTAGTTTAGTTTATATCATCTATGTTTAGTGACAAGTAATTTACAAAGCACAACCTTTAAAAATTCATAGTTCAAACTCCTCCTATAGAGTTTCTAGACCTGATACGCGGCCGTGCATGTACTTGCGCACTTTGTTTTTATGTGTTTATGATGGGAACACTGTAACGTGTAGCACGTTTAATATGTTAGAATCATATATCATACGCCATCTATGAGCTATTGTCAGAAGTATAATGAGATGAGAACACAGAGCAATTTTATTGTCGCTGATTAAGGAGAAATAAAAAAGCCAATAAGGAGAAAAGGATCGCTGTTCTGTACATACTATAGGATAAAGAGAAACGAGCCCCGTGTCTTTTTGTCAAATACAATTTCATGTCCCTGTGCACTCACGAAGCTTCGAAACAAGCATGTGCGTCCATTTCTGTGCATTTTCCCGTGCTCAATTTTCTTTTCTTTTCTTCGATAACTGAAATCTTGAATTATGTTTACCTCATATGTAATTAATGTAATTAATTGCATTTTTACAAACTTCGTTATTCTTCATCTACATATTTCGTTCGTTATTTCTTTTTTTTAACTGTTGCGTTAATCATTTTCTTCTATGTTGTAACATAAAATTTAGTAATTATCTGCTGTGAATATATCGAACGTACAAATGATAAACAAGAGAAGCCAAATAGATGCAGCGAAATAACTCATATAACGTAATTATTGTACAGAAAACGGGTATCGTTTTTTACTTACAGTGGCATCAAAATTAAACTCCGTCAACGGCAATGCCGACGACGAAATCGCTCGATGTTCTCGCCTTGCCATACTTCTGGTAAAAGCTCATAGATGACGCACGATATAGTGGTGTATATGTTGCATTGTTGTTATTCTCAATGTTTTCGGCAGTGCGGATTCCAAGTTACGTAGATGATACTATACGATATCCTATTATTGATAATTTTTCAGCACGAGTATACAACCATCTAGCGTGATTGAGATTTGTGACAGTCTTGACAAAGAGTCGATTGAGTTATTAGAAGAAAGAATTTTAAAAATTCATCCAAACACATACACGTTCACCAAGAATTTGGCAGAACAGATTGTATCCAGCAACAGTAAAAGTTTCCCAGTTGCGATAGTGCGACCAAGTATAATTAGTGCCTCGCTGAAGGAACCATGTCCTGGTTGGTTGGGCAATATCACTATACATATAGGTATTTCTATAAATATTTATAATGTTAATTCTTCATCGCTGCATATTTCATTTACATATATTGCGTGTAAGAGCGATCAACTATACTCGAGTGATTTCGAATAATATAAGTCTTTTGTATCACAAGATCTTAGTTCTCCTTAACTATCATAAGGAAGGAATCAATCAACAATAGAATAAAGCAGCGTCAAATTTTCACTCACTCATTCAAAAGTATGTGAAAATATACTTTTTGCGCAAGTTGTATAAATGCTGTTGATAAAGACTTTTTTTTTATATACGTGGGAAAATCTTCATGAACACCCGCCGCTCTTCTGTGAGGCGGCGGGGTAATGTCGATCTTAACTAAATGTCGACAATGTTAATAAATGACTATGTCGACTAAAACCCCACGGTGGTCCACCCGACGCTCGACAGAGCTGTTCCGGGACCTCTTTCGAATTACTGCCGGAGTACTCCAGCGTCCTCTCTCATTCTGAGGGAGCCATCACTCAGGTCTAGAGGAACTAGCCCTCTCAACGCTTTCCCCTGGACCGTCGTGCAAGTCCGAGGAGATCCCAGAACTTCCTCGACGTGACGACCCCTATGACCACTTAGGGCGGCGCAAGGCCGGCCTTCGGCACGGAACACTACAAGAGAGAGAAGTTCTCGCTCCTTTGCGAGCATTACTTCTTCGCAATAGAAGCGGACTGCGAGGAACTCCTGTTGCCCCCTCAGCATCGCTTCCATGACTGACGCGACAGGTCCAAACTCTCGGCAATTGCTAATTGCAGAACACGGCGGGGGAAGGGGGGCTCTCTCCCACGCCGGACAAAACTCCAGCGTGTGCTGGACCGTGTCCTCGCCCTCTTCGCAGTGGTGACAGGTGTTCGTCAGCTATCTTCCAATTCTCTGCACATACTCATCGAATACTCCATGCCCGGTGAGCACCTGCGTCATCCAAAAGGATAACAGGAGCCACGGACCTGATCTTTGGCGAGTAGGTCGAAGCGCCACTGCTCGCATACCTACCGCCTAGCTTCTCTCCGAACGTCTTGTGCTGCCTGCCCGACGGGAGAGGAGTCACCGCCCGAGCCCAGACCCCTCAGGTTTTT
Organism: Bombus vosnesenskii; assembly: GCF_011952255.1. NCBI lineage: Eukaryota > Metazoa > Arthropoda > Insecta > Hymenoptera > Apidae > Bombus > Bombus vosnesenskii. The sequence continues at coordinate 843,039 of NW_022882941.1, forward strand.
GTACATCCGTCAGAGTATAATAATTAAATGTCAACGTATAATAATTAAGACAACTAGATAATTAACAACGCTAACAATACTATCTGGACAACACAATCCGCACTCTCTGACTTCTCAACTCATACTGCTCTTAATTCGTTTATCGTCCCCTAGCAACCCTTTGTCTTTTGCCTTAGCCTCACTAAGATTGTTTATAATTCGCATCTCAACAACCGCTTGTTTACAATCTGCACGACACCCCCCAGGTCCCTCGTCCACGATACTATAATATTATATACTATATATGTTCATTTTTCAAAGTGAAATAGAAAATAAATACCGCGATATTAATGAAGAAACAGGTGTTCGACCTTCGCGGAGAGAAACGGTCGCGGTAGAGCGCGTCAACGTTAACAGGTTAAAATATACACTTTATTCCAACAACTTTGAAGAGTTAAGTATTAATATACGCGGTGTAGACGTGTTCTCGAAGTGTAAATAAAAACGAAGTGTAAATAGCAAGTTTAAGATGTTGACCGATCAAATATTTAATAGCGAGTTAAGATGTTGTCTGATCAAAGGACGTAAAACCAATGAAGTTCGGAGATGGTACTGTCGCGGAGGAGAACTAGTGATGGGTGTGCCTAAAGCACGGGACAAGCGGATTCGTTGATGGCAATTTTGGTTAGGATAGTGAGGACAACGGTCATTGCTGCTAATTGGATAAAAACAAAACTGGTAGGTAAGGATGGGTGCTGGCCGCCCCCAATCAAAGATCGCTTGTGGGTGGTATTGTGCATGGGAAAAACTCGCTTTCTCGTGTTTTTCCGGAATGGACAATAAGTCTGAGAAATGCTTCAATTTAAAGGACACTTGTGTGGTCTTAAGGGCCTTAACTATTAAAAATGCTAAAATTTATGATTGATCCTTGAGATTATCGAAGGACCGCCAACAAGGGTTTTTAGGCATCTGGTGGCCATCTTGCTCGAGGGATAGAGTCTGGTTTATGTAGAGAGTCACGGGAGGTAACAACAGGAAAATATTTCTTAGCGCGTGAAATAATCGACTCTAAATGGAATGAAGAAGTTAATGTTCATGATTTCAAAATATTAGAAAGTTTACTTTACTACTTTACGAAAAAACCGTTTTTGAAGAGTTAAGTTGCGTCGAGAAAACCACGATTTGACGTAAAGGACATATGATACATGTAAAACTCATCGAAATAGGCTGCTTTTTGAGAAGTCGAACAGGAATAACATTTTTAGGTAATGAAATTGAAATATTCACAAAGAGTGGAGTTAATTAATTTCTGAGAAGGTAAATGACTCTAACCTTTACTAGATAACCGTTTTTAAAGCTTGCAGTTCTGCCCGAGCAGCTGAGCTAAACAGACGTGAGAAACTGTGCTTCAGTGAAAGTGCGACAAGCAGTCAGGTAGACAAAACGGAAGCTTCAAAATGCAACAACAAATACCGCCAATGAAAATAACAAAGGTGAAGTATACTACATAAATAAAGCTACAAATATGTTAAGCAGAAAACGACCAATTAACAAAGAACAGGAAAGCTCAACTATAAAAGAAATGGAAACGTTGTAAAACCAAGAAGAAAACAGCTACAATGATGAACTGTCATATCAAGATGAACACTGGAAGGTAGCAACAGCAAACAAAAAGTGTAAAATAATACCAGGCACAAGCGCTATAAAAATTTCCGACACCGATACGCATTAGTGGCTACAAGGCATCTCACTCCGAAATTCGTTCAGTTCACTGGTAGAAGAGATAGATATGGACCCAAAAGAAAAAAAAAACAACTTATATCGTTAAACCACCACCGATCTACATTCATGGCCAAATAATAGATCCCCTAATTGAACTATTGAACAACACTGATGGAAAAGTAAACTTCAGCATAAAGGAATTAAAACTGGAACAAGTAAAAGTACAAACAAAAACTCCAGAAATCTTTAGAAAAGTGACGCGAGCATTAACCTTTTCGCTTCGGGTGCTGCTTATAGGCGGCGACCACGCGACGATCGGCACCCTATATATCAGGCATACATCAGTGCCATATGTAGTCAATAATATATTTTTCCGTTACAGGCAGAAGCCTTTTCATATTAAAGATGTAAATTATACTTATCATATTGGAGCAAAGATTGTTTTATTATTGTTTCATTCAGCACAGTTGTTATTTAAAACTTAGGAAAACATTTATACAGCAATCACGCCACATTTGTGGCGCGCGCCTTCGTACAAGGAGAGCACTTGGGTGAACTGGACTGCCGAAGCGAAAGGGTTAAAGGAGAAAAACGCTGGGTATCATACATACCAGCTCAAAACAGAAAAAGCTACAATATAGTAATTAGAGAACTACACTCAAGAACAAACATAAAAAATATATGTGAGGAATTAGCAAAAATCAGACACCAAGTAAGAACAACAAATAATATAACCAGATACGATACGAAACAGCCATTACTACTGTTTCTAATAGAACTTGAATCCAAAACTAATAACAAAGAAATCTTTGATATTAAAAAAACCTTGTTATAAGAAGCCTTGTTATAAGAAGGGCATACCGCAATGCATACGGTGTCAACAATACGGAAAAACACAAGAAAATTACTGCAGCAGAAACCCAGCGTGTGTCAAATATGCAGAAAACCACTTAACAACAAACTGCCCATACACAGGAAAAACAGACAAAGTAAAATGTTATAACTGTAATGGAAACCATCCAGCTAGCTAAAACAACCGCAACGTAAACTGTTTCTACCGCTGAGAAGCAGAACATACAGCAACTATCACTCAAAACAAGAAATTGTAGAATCCGAGCGAACACGAAATGAGTAAAACTCCTGATTTGCTTGATTTTGCAGCAATATAAGGACAAAACGGAAACAAATTAAAAATAACATCCAGTCTTGAGCTTAGCTCCGATCATACACCGATAATAATAGAATACGTAAACAAACCAATACTTTATAGCAATTCAGAGTCGTTTTGCAATAAAACCACTAAATGGCAAACATTTAAACAAGTAATTGAAAACAAAATCAACAACATTGACAGAAATTATACAAGAAGCAGCATGGGAAACTACTATTTACGAACTAAATAATAGACAAACAAAAATAATTCCACTAGACATCCTTGACAAAATCAAAGAGAAAAGAAAAGTGAAAGTAAAATAGCAAAAACATAGAACATGTGAAAACATTTAAAGAAAAAACATTTAAAGAAACTTGCAAAGGAAATAAAAAGTAAAATGAGAGATGATAATAACGAATTCTCAAAATTCATAGAGACATTCTCTGCGCACGAGGCTGCCAACTATTTTCTGTGGAAAGCCACGAACAAAATAAAGAAGTCAAAAAAATTAATCCCAGCAATCAAAAAACCAGATAACAGATGGGCCAAAAGCAACAAAGAACAAGCTGAAGAATTTTCCAACCATCTTTGTAACACGCATTTACTCATTCAGACGAAGATGCTCAAAATACTAGTACCTCAACTAACAAGCATACCTAATATAACAGCACAAGAAACTAGAATCATAATCAAGAAAACAAAAAACGATAAAACACCAGGAATCGACCTAATCAATGGTAAAATCTTGAAAGACCTTCCCCCAAAAGCAATACGTTTAATCACAATAATATTCAATGCAATTTTAAGAACCAATGTTTTCCTAATCTATGGAAGATAGCATAGATCATAATGTTACCTAAGCCAATAACGTAATGTTACCAAAGACCCACACCAAACTGCATCTTACAAATCAATATCACTACTTCACGTGTTTCCAAAATACCACAGAAAATAATATACGACCGTCTAAAACCAACAATAGACAAAGAAAAATGAATATCAGATCACCAATTTGGATTCAGAAACAAGCGCTCCAAACGATAGAGCAAATGCACAGGCTCGTCAACGAAATTTTACTAGTGATGGAAAAGAAAAAATACTCTACAGTACTCTTCATGGACATCGAGAAAGCATTTGACAAAGTGAACCGTGAAAGCCTCTTACAAACAACCAAAAAACATTTCCTAAGACAAATTTACCACTTACTCAAATCATACCTAATTAATGGAACCCTTGTAGTAAAAACAAAGGACGCATATTATGAAGTTAAAGACATTGAGGCAGGGGTACTGCAGGGAAGCGTCTTAGCACCCATTTTATATACAATATACAAGGCCAACATACCAACAACTACCAACAGCAATACGGCTGTACTAGTCAAGCACACTAATCCTGAAACAGCAGTCATATTACTTCAAGAGCATATCACAAAAATAGAAAAATGGTTACAAGATAAAGAAATAAGAGCAAAGCCCAGTAGATGCAACCATGTACACTAGGAAAACGAAAACCATGAAATATCCAATTGAATGGCACGCACATAACACAAACAAGGCAAGTTAAATACCTAAGACTCCACTTAGCCACACAACTTATATGGAAGCAACATACTAAATCAATTATCGACAAAATACGGATAAAATGAAGACAGATGTACTGGCTAACTAGTCGAAACTCTAAACTCAGCATGGAAAACAAACTAAAAATTTATAAAACGATAATAAAACCAATTTGGACGTACGGAATACCATTATGGGAGACAGCGGCAATAAGTCACATAAATAAATTGGTGTCGCTAAAATCGAAGATACTGAGGATAATAGTCAACTCTCCATGGTATGTCAGAAACGAGGATATACGCAAAGACCTAAAAATACTAACGGTCAAACAAGAAATCGGTAGATACGCAAAAAGATACAAGGAAAGAATGGCAACACATTCAAATCAGCTGACTGCTGAAGCGAGCAAAACTCTCATAAAAAAAGACTAAAAAGAAAGCAGCTCACTGACATCATTTGTGGCGGCACTCGACAGCAACTATTACCGGACGACGGTAGCGCAGTGGTTAGCGCCTTTGGTTATGAACGTTCGGGACCCGGGTTTCAAATCCCGGCGCCTGTAGTCCGATTTTCCTTCCACGACTTCTAAGCGAAAAGAAAAAGTAGCAGTATCCCAGTAGCGACATCTAAACCAGCAGCGACATCTACACCAGCAACGACATCTACAACAGTAGCGACATCTACACCAGCAGCACCACTATCACCCACAACTATCTACACCTCACACTAAAGAAATAAACTGGACAAACTTGAAGATGGTATTCTGCTGGGGGTAACCATCCACATGTTAATTAACAATAAAGCTAGAAAAATTTACTGAATGTCCAGCTGGAGAAATTGTAAAGTACAAATTACATAATAAAAAGAAAAACAATTTTTAAAGCTCTACTTTTGCTGTCAGTCACGAATATCCTTTCTATCTATTTATAGCCACATTTCGAGGCAGTCGAGAAGCATGAATTAGTTTTAACCAAGTTTGTTGTTGCAGCTCTCGGACTATTTATCAGCAGAGGTTTCGCTAAAATAGCGTTGGCTAAGGCAGACACAATAACGGATACAGTACCCGCTGATTATGTGGTCGACACGATATTATGTGCCGCATGGCACGTTACGCGGCATCGTGATATGAACATCAAAGTGTACAACTGTACGAATAACGCGCGCCCTATCAAGTAATATTTATTACGGAATTTTTTCAAGCAATTTAATTGAATTGTTGGAGTATCGTAAAACCTGTAATTTATTTAAGCGACACGATCAATGGGAATGTCAATAAATGAAAAGCATTTCATCGTAAATGAAATAATTCAAATGCTAAAGATTATACAGGGTGGTTGGTAACTGGTGGTACAAGCGGAAAGGGGGTGATTCTACGCGAAAAAAGAAGTCGAAAATATAGAATAACAATTTTTTTTAATTTTCTTCTTTTTTTTTTAATTTTTCCATCGAGGTAACGATCTACAGTGAGATTCGTTATAACGTACCACACGCGTACCGAGCGAAAATTCAAAGTCGATTTTCTCGAAAACAAAGCCTCAAACGAAAAATTTTTATTCTATATTTTCGACTTCTTTTTGCGCGTAGAATCACCCCCTTTTCGCTTGTACCACCAGTTACCAACCACCCTGTATAACTGGAAGTAAAAAGGGACTATACTAAATTTCTTCTGTGTACACATACAGTTAACTTATTCCCATTTAGCTGTATGAATTATAAAAACGTGCTAGCATTTTTTTCGAATCAAATTCGTATAATCAGATCAGATCCTTAAGCGAATAGGACGTGTTTGTAAACTGAGCATCGTTCCCTTCCAGCTTGAATCAATCATTTAGTGCGCGAATGTTTGCCATATACTTCCTTATAGTATTTGCTTATAAATCAAGTACGTTTCATCGTGTGTGGATCGTTTGTATCGAAGATGACTTGCAGGTATTTTGCAGCCTGTTCTGCTTAACCTTCGTTCACTTAGTGTCGTTTTTCCACGGAGGTGTTCGTTTAATATGCCTTTAAATGTCTTTGATTGTTTTCCACAGAGAGTAGTTTACCACTGATGTGTGGTGCCCAAGTTCTTTCCAATGCTTTGAATTTTTTATTCTTTTCATCCAGTAGAAGTTGCTTTACTTGCTTTATAAGTATGTTTGCCATTCTTTTGCTGTTCTTCTTTTCTCTTTCATTTTGTTTAATATAAATAGTTAATATAAATAGTTGAAAGCTGTTTCATTGATGTACGTGTCTGGATTGAATTGTTTCCGCAGTGAAAAATTCCGCGGCTGATTCGATGTTTTCTTTCGTTTATGAGGGGATATTGCAGGTTAGAGTTTTGTCTAGGTGCTGCTGAAATGTCGGCTAGCGAGTGGATTTTATTGTAATTGATTTTGGTCTCGCGATCTGGTCTTTGATCTGATGATTGTGGTCTTCTATATGACGAGTGAGGGTGATTAGAACGTGGTCAGATGTCAGTTTTGCTTTTACATTAGGTAAACTGTATGTCGCTTATGTTTGGGAGAAAAACTGCGATCGCAAAATCAGTTATGTTTTCTTCTATTAGGCAAATGCAGATATAAAGCAAAATGCAAATGTTAATGTTGTTTGCCGCATTTGTTGTTGCAGAATGGTCCCGAGTTTGTCTACTTTTTCGACAAGAAGATTTGAGACGTTAGCTTGGTTGCCTTTTGTTGCTGTGATCTGAGCGTAACTTTTGTGAATTGTGGCGCACGTATGTTTTAAATTTCGGTTTCCTCGATTTTTTATACATACCGTTTCATATGGTTGCTGTGATAGGAGTATTTCTTGCGTAGCCTGTTCTGCTTCTTTATCTCTTAATTTCGACAACGTTCTTGCTCGTATTTTCTTTCGAATTTTACATCGCTTATAATTTGCCGGATGCTTTCCCTGACAGTTCACGCAGATGACAGGGTCGGTTCTTCTTTCTTTTTAAGACACAGTGAGGAGAGATATGATTCAGCGTATTTTATACAGAATGGTTTGCCGTCTCAATAATTTTTTGAGTTTCCGTGTTGTTGGCAACGTGTATGCTGTTGGCTGTTTCTTTTAGATTTTGCTAGTTCTGCCAGTGTTGGCCAGTCTTCTTCCGATTCGCATAAATTCTTATCGTTTGGAACCGGCTGTAATTCAACCACGCGTAGTGTGAGTAGTTTCTGTGCTTTTCATGTTTATCATGTGGCATACTTGATATCTAAATTCTTGTAGATCATCTTTGATAAGTTGTTTTGATGTCGAGTGGTGAAGCTCTCTTATTATTACTTTGCCTTTTCTAGAGTCATTCGATTGAAAGGTGTAGCAACTGGCATTGTGTGTGTCTAATGCGGCCACAATTTTATCATACCATTCTATTTTTTCACGCAGGAACATGTGTTGACATGTTTTATAATACTTGGACCTGACCGCTTACTCATAAAGAAATCAATCAACACACCTTTGCACTAATGTATACCATTTCAACGAATACACTTCCGAAGAGGTTAGTTGATGACAATAAGCATCATAATCCTGTTCCATAGTCGGACACAAATTACGATCAAGATAAGAGATTGAGAAAATGGGTCTATAAGAAATAGACGCAGGAAATAACAAACCTTAGAATATTAGTGTACAGGGTTATTCACTTAACTGGTACTATTACAATATTATATACAGAAAATTATACCGAACATGGCTACATAACTAAGTTTGTTCGGACATAACATTCTGAGATTACATCGAATACCATCTGACGTAACATCTGTCCTTTAGTACTGAGGTTCGTTTGTACTGAAGTAATTAAGTCTGTTGGTGTTTATGCATTTCAAAAGATTTTTGCCTCTTACTGTGATAAGTTTGCTGCCCCATTGTGTATGTTTAGCGTTATAGTCTCCTCCAGCTATGAATCTATTGCCCAGGTTTTCGAGAAATTTATCGAAGTCTTCTTTGGAAATAGAATCTCTAGAAGGACAATATACTGCTGATGTGGTGATTGGATCATGCCAATCTTCTATCGCTACGTTTGTAGCTTGAAGGTAGTCCTTCTTGAACGATGGAAGCTTATAATGCTTAATGCTGGTCTTGATGATAATTCCGGTGCCGCCATGTGCCTTTCCACTGGGATGTTGTGTATGGTAAAAGTTATAACCATTTATTTTCAGGTAATTTTTATCGATGAAGTGAGTTTCAGATATAAGCATTACGTCAATTTCTTGTTGTTTTAGGAAGAGTTCTAGTACGTATTGATGCTGAGCTAGACCGTTAGCATTCTAAATTGGCTTTATTTTACGTTGAAGCGTGTTAATTTGTTCACGATGATTGTAAGCAATGATAACAAGTTATTGATTTGCTCTGTTTATTTCACGATTAATTTTTCAAGCCTATTGAAGTTATCCGTGTTTTGTGAACTGGGAACACTATTTTGTGAATGATCATTATAGATTTTCGATCTGCTTTGATTTCCTTGAACTACCTGTGCATACGAGGTTGGAGGAGTAGTGAATTTTTGTGGAATATGTACTTGGTTGGTTAGGTTCTTAACTCTGGGTGTAGGGTACTTATTTTTATACAAGATCTTGCAGGCTATGCAACCTTTATAGTTCGCAGGATGCTCTCCTTGACAGAGGATGCACTTCGCAGAAGTTTCTGAAAATTTACTGCACTGATCTGTAGAATGAAGACCAGCACATTTAACGCAGCGGTAATTGTGATTACAAATTTCTGTGTGCGGCCGTACCTTTGGCACCTTTTACATTGAACTATCTCTTTTTTCATAAAAGGTAGTTCAATTTTTACTACAGAATTCATTAAACGGTTGATGTCATAGACTTCTTTATTATTTGGCTGTTGCTTTAAATCAATAAAGTCAAAATCAATAAAGGATAGCGGTATTTTTGTGATATTATTATAATATTGCTAATTTTGGTTACTTCATAGCCATGATTTAAGAGTTCAAGCTTCAATTCATCTAAGTTAGTTGAGTGGTGCATGTTGCGAAGTACCACAAGAAAAGGTCTTTCTTATTTCAGTTGATATGTGTAGAAATTTGCGTTCAGGGTTTTTAGTAACTTTATTAGTTTTCTATAGGAATCTGGATTAGCCGATAGAATTTTAACCTGATTATTTTTTATTTTTAGTTTGCAATTCTCTTTGTTAACATCTTTCTCGGTAGACTTTACCATTGTTTGAATATCGATGACATCATCGATGAAGATAGCTGGGGGGAGGAGAGGACCTTCTTGCGTATGTTGATTTATAAATGTTTCAACTACGTCCATAGAATTGTCTGTAAATTCTAATATTGCAAATCTATTAGAAGTAGTAATATGGCTTGTTGACGATTCGTTCCGACTAGTGTTTACGTTTTTTTAACTATATCTAGCTTACGTTTTTTACTGTTGTTTGTGTAGTTTAAGAGATGGGACAGACCATCCCTTTGCCACGGAGGAGGTAGAACAGTGCGATTACAGTCTTGCTCGTGAGAGCCCGATCGAATTACTTGGAACATCCTCGAGCCAGTCAATTCAAATTGAAATAACCAGTCGAAAGGCATATTGGTCTTTTTATAGATAATATATTGAGCTTACTAGTTCTAATATATTTTTCTAGTATTCTACCGCAAGGCACGTTAATTCTTGGGCCCCATAGCGTTTGCTTTGTATTGAAGTGTTCCGCTGCGATGTATTTGTCACCGAAGGATTGAAAATACTCTTCTCATTTTTGTAATGTCATTTTGTGTCTCGGTGGTGTATATACTGCTGACATATGCAAGTAATTGCTGTTAGTTTGTATTGTAACGGTGATTGCTTGAACATGTTCCTGACTAATTTGACTATGTAAGTGGTGTTTGATATCGTTTCTTATTATCACTGCAGCCCCTCCGTGTTCCCCCTATTGTGACGTCGAATTTAAAGTTCTTAGGCGACCATTAAACCGCTCTGTGTTCTTGCCTAATTATACTTGCACAGCAACAGCTGATAGGTGACGAACGACATTTGACTGTAATAATAAGTGTACATGTTACAATGTTGCCATTTTCATATGTTTTCGCTAGATCGGGTTCCGGGTTAAATGGATAACCCTGTATGCTCGACGAGGGCTCTTAAGAGATTAGTTTTGTTGATAAATGTCGCTGCCGTTATAATTTAAACACATCATTAGCTAGAGTTAATTTCATTATTGACAATGCTTTTCAACAGTCTCATCCGGAAATAACAAGAGTACGAGAGTAAACTAACAATACCTGCCAGACTCTGTCTTCCACTTTGCATTAGCTTCTTCTTATGTGATCCTGATATCGAGGGTCTGGAACATATTTATAATTTTCTTAAACAATGTTCCGTAAGAATTTAATTACATTTAAATAAATAATAATGAATAATTGGAAACCTTGTTACGTTTACTACGAAATTTTCAGTCCGAATTATTAAATTATTAAATGAATTATTCAAACGTAAATATACTGTATTTGCTATATGAATGGTATCTGGTCTAAAGCAAGTAGTAAATAAATAATGTAATTAAGACAGTTGCTCCTTTAAGCATTCTATGCTTACGTTCACTTTTGCTCTCAATAGCTTCATTTAATAAACTGGAGACATGGCTGAAATTATATAATATTTTATGTGATACTCTAATAATGATAAGCTCCATTGAAATATAATTCGATTATCTCTATCAGCGTAAACGTTTCAATTTTCAAGATACGGTGAGCTGAAGGATACATTCGTGAAATACGCCATCGAAATACCGATGGACGATTTGTTGTGGTACCCGTGGTGTGCGATGGTATCTAACAGATATGTTTACAGTATTTTGACTTTATTTCTGCATACTTTGCCTGCTTTCATCGTGGATATCTTTTTAAGGCTTCGAGGTAGTAAACCAAGGTGAGTATTCTATCGTTTGTCAAGCAACGAGCTACCGCACATTAGAATACTTAAAAATGGTATTGCAGAATGATGAAAATTAGCAAATATTACGATACGATGTCGACAGTAACAAATTACTTTAGCATACGGCAATGGTCCTTCAAAAGAGATAACGTTATCGATATGATGAAGGAAGTGAAAACGCTAGAAGACAGCGATATCGTTGAATTGGACTTGCAAGATATGGACTGGGACAAGTACATTGCAATTTGCGTCATAGGAATAAAGAAATTTATTTTTAAAGAGGACCCTAAATCTTTAGATGCAGCGCGGCGGCGGTTATCGATGTACGTATAGAAATGTCTTCGCATATAAAACTAGTAACTAATATAAACATTTTTGTATATCCGACTAATAATATTTTCTTTTATTTCAGATTTTACTGGCTACATCAGATGACTAAAGCATTCGCTATAATTATTTTATTAACGATAATACTGCGTGTTATGTACTGACCTGTTACGTCCGATGACTGTTTACGTTTGAGGCGACCACCAGCCGTGCACATAGAATTAAACAGATTGCAATAATCCTAAGGAACTATCCATGGAACGAGGCTTTCTTATTTACCGCTGAGGCCGTCAATTGGCATAAAACGTCTTCGAGTCAAAAGGTTCCTTATGGTTATTGCTCCATCAGGTAAAAATTGGGATCCCACCCGCTAGCGACAAGTGGTGGGGCGATCATCACCGAGCGAGAATTTTCCTTTGTGACAACATCATCACCGGACTAGGCTGGTTCAACGACTACAGATCAGTCAACATCTCTTTACCGGGTTTTCACCCTTCAATCATTCGCCTACTTAACTTATACCGTACGCACCAGCGTAACTATCCTTTCTACAAGGTTGTTGGAAATATATAATATCTTTGAACTGTTAATCAAGCATTATACTCATTAAATTACCTCTATTATCCTAATCGAAATAGGGGATCGATCAGTTTGTGACATCAATCACATCTCAACCTACATCAGAGATAAGACATCGACTCCCAACCTTCGGACACTTTTCCACATCATAACCTACACCGAGCCCCCTCAACATCCTCAAACCAAAACGTATATAAACCGAGACTTCACCCAGCTCGGGCAGTTCTTGTTCTAGTCGCTGTTCTTGTGCAACCCCTTTCTCCAGTTCAGTGTTATTCTATTATTGTAAGTGCTAAATTTATAATAATGTTCGATAAAAGAAAATTAATAGTTGGGTTACGACTCAGCTTTCTTTTCTTTTACAATCCAAGTATCAATTTTACGTGACAAGCTCGTGGCGTCGATTGTCTAATCGTAACGGAGATTTACTACTCCCGTTGACGCGCTTCATCGCGATCGAGTCTCTCCGCGACTGGTCGAATTACAATCTACGTTAGAATGTTTCGATGTTTTGCGCTCGGAAGCAACACGACAAGTAGCATAGGCGTTTGCGAAGCAGAGGATGAAAATTTCAGAAGTTCACGGAAACGGTGTGTATGTTTGTATGTTGTATGTGTGTACGTGTGTATGTGTACATCATTACGATTGCGAAATATACAGAGTGTATAAACAGTAGGTGTAGTTCGTGCAAAGCCGTAAGTACTAGTTTCAAGGTCAAATTTTTTTTTATTGCAGCCTATTCTACTTGTCAGGAGGAAGAAACGCCTCAAAGTTTCAATAATATTTAAACTGACTTTATTCATAATGTGTTTAGATTCTGCAATCAGGAGCAGGAAAAACAGCATGTATTGTTGCACGTCCATGTCTCAGGTCCATCATTATATACCCCACACATCCTATACATTATACATTATGCATGTGTTAAGATATAGAGAGGATTCGGAAATACAAATAGTTTACTTTATTTCATACACAATAGCTATACATATGTGGAGGATGGATTTGTTCTGATGTAGCGAAATAACGAAAGTAAATTATTGCCGTCGCAATCCGTTAAATATATGTCGGGTTTACATTAGAACTAGGGTTAGGGGCGTGAAACGAATCTTCGTTTGGATTACACGTCGTCGTTATGCAATAGAGAAGACTTCGACTAATGCAAATACGATTATCATAGAACCGGACAAGTAACCGTGGTAGTTAGGTACTCGAGAAACTAATGACAATGATCCTAGGTTCAATAACGAATCCGCGGTCGACGGGATGATAGATGAACGTGCTCACAAAATCTAAGTCGGACGCGTAATATTCACTGGTCGTAAAGGGTTACTCTTGTCATTGATGAGATCGCGAGCGAGAATGACTTTCCCGTCCCGATGATGCCACAGAGGAAAACTATAATGGGGTGTGTCTAAGGACACGAGATCATCGGATTCGTCGAGAAAAGCCTTCGTTCAGAAAGTAAGGGAAATTGGCGTTGCTGCTAATTGGTCAATCTCCATATCGGTGGTTAGAAAAAGATGCTAGCCGCCTTCGAGGGAAAGTTGCTAGTGGGAGACGCCGCTCGTTGAAAAATAGGTCTCCCCTATTTTCCCGTAATTGGGACAAAGACTGTTTGTCTGTTTGAAGAACTTTAGGTAACTAGATCTTAGTGTTTATAACGGCCCTCGGACTAGCCGATCACGTACTGTGGAGACGCGTCGGCATTTGGTAACCATCATACCCGAAGAATAGGATCTGCGTGTGACGAGCCACAGGACAGAAACCGTTGGAATGTTTACTGTCGCGTCTACAAATATTTCTTTTAAGGAGAGCTATAGAATTATTCCATGCCTTTGTTAGACAAAGCGTTCATCCCGTGACCGCGGCTACGTTGGGCGACAGACTGTCGCCTCGAGCCAGAGCTCACTATCACCAATGTCGAACAATTACAATCGGATTGAATAATTACAATTGTTCAATTACAGCTATAGTAGACTCTAGGTTACAATGTTGCGGGATTATCCAAAATTCCAAATGCTCCGGCGTTCTTTCATCTCCGACATATATATTCCTAGTAATGCTAGAGCAATATAACTAATAATTTATAAGACACTTAGTTCCCATTTCTTAAGACTTCTAATTCTATGTTCATAATTAAGAGAGTTAACTTCGTTGGAAATTTGATTGAGGTGCATTCTATACGATTGTACAGGATTTCTTCTAAACTGTCATTTAAGGGTAAAGCTATAGTTTTGAGTTTTGTTTTGTAAGTTATGTTGGTTCTTAATTTATTGTTTTCATCAAAAAGTTTATCTATATTTTTGTTTATTAATTCTAAATCATTGTCATCCAGAGTTACAAATAGACTTCTAGAAATGGATCCAACAAAATTCAATGACCCTCTTCGATAACGAGTGTGTGTCATAAGTGTAATATGCATTAGTAAATTTTTTTTTTATTTATTTGTTGAAATTACAATCAATTCTCGCGTTGAGAATTTTCAGTAATTTTTCTGGCGTGGCGCAGTGACATGGCTGTTTATTTACAATAAGTTAATACTTATTATAGATAGGTATAATTTATAAGTATTATAAGTAAGTGCATATGCTTAATTTGGATAATTAAATGAATCTAACGTTTAGGTCTAGCGGGTAGTGCCTCTTCAGCCTGCGAATCTGGTCCGTCGTATCGAGTAGTCCAGTGATTAGGGGGTTTCGGTGTTTGTTGATTCTTTTGCTATATCTGTCGCTATATTTTGCTATTTCCTCTTTGACGGTGGGTATCTTGAGGTCGCGGTGTATTGTTTCATTGGTTACATACCAAGGTGCGTCAATTAGGGATCTTAGCGTTTTCGATTGAAAGCGTTGGAGTATTTCAATGTTGGAGTAACTTGTTGTTCCCCATAGTTGGATTCCGTAGGTCCAGACAGGTTTTATTACGGTCTTGTAGAGGGTAATTTTATTCTGTATCTTTAGTTTGGAGCGTCGGCCCGTGAGCCAATAGAGTTTTTTTAGTTTGTCCTTTAGTTGCTTCCTTTTATCTGAGATGTGTGTCTTCCACGTTAGTCTCCTGTCCAGGGTCATGCCCAGGTATCGGACTGTGTCCCTGCTAGGAACTGTTGCATTGTTGATGGTGACCTGGGGGCAGGTTTGTTTTCGGAGCGTGAAGGTTACATGTGAGGATTTCTTTTCGTAGACTTTGAAGCCCCATTTGTGAAACCACTTTTCCATGGAGTCGAGACTTCACTGGAGAGTGGATGAGGCTATTACCGGGTCTGCGTGGGTAGCTAATAGCGCTGTGTCGTCTGCAAATGTCGCTATTGTTATATCGTTTGATATAGGTAGGTCGGCAGTGTAGATGGAGTACAGTAGGGGTCCGAGGACACTACCTTGGGGTATGCCGGCTTCTATTGGGAATGTTGCGGAAGTGGCGTCTAGGTATTTAACCATGAATTGTCTATTGGTTAGGTAAGATTTTAGGATGGAGTAGTAGGGGTGGGGTAGGATCTTTTTAAGTTTGTATAGTAGCCCTTCATGCCATACTCTATCGAATGCCTGTTGGATGTCTAGGAAAACCGCTGAGCAATATTTTTTCTTTTCGAGTGTTTGGCTGATCGTATGAGTTAAGCGGTGGATTTGCTCTACTGTAGAATGATGTTTTCGGAAGCCGAATTGGTGATCTGGGAGTGTTTTCAAGTTCTCTAGGATTGGAAGGAGTCGGTTCGTGAGCATTTTCTCGAATAGTTTGGACAGGGTAGGTAAAAGACTGATTGGGCGATAGGAGCAGGTTTCGTATATCGGTTTACCGGGTTTAGGGATGAGGGTAATCAATGAGATTTTCCAGGCCTTAGGATAGTGTTCCAGGCGAAGAATAGCATTAAAAATCGATGTGATGAGTGCTATCCCTTTTGTGGGAAGTTCCTTGATTGCTCTAATGCCTATTAGGTCGTGTCCTGCTGCTTTCTTGGGGTTTAGGCGACTGATTGTTTCTATAGTCTCTGCAGAGGAGAAGGGTTCGATATGAGGGGACATTTGGAAGGGGGTGTGCAGGTATTCAGTAACGTCCGCGGCGGCTTGGGGGGAATGGGGTTTGAATACTTTTGACAAGTGTTTGGCAAACAGGTCGGCTTTTTCTATAGGGCTTCGCGCCCATCCACCTTGCGGACGGCGGATAGGTGGGATTATTTGTGGGGGGCGTGTGAGTTTCCTGGAGGCCTTCCATAGTGAGTAGTTGGCGTCGGCTAGGGGGGATAAGCTGGCGAGGTATTTATGGAAACAGTCGTTTTCATAGTTTCTTAAGGTTCTGGATAGCTTTCTAGTTGCGTTGTTAAGTTTGCGTTTGTCCTCCGGTGATCTATGAGTCTGCCATACTCTTCTTAGTCTACGTTTTTCCGCTATTTTTTTTAGTATGTGTTGGGGATATTCTTGTTTGCTGCTAGATGGCTTTGTCGGTGTGGAGAGGCGGATTGCGTTTATTATGCTCGTGTTTAAGTATTCCGTGGCTGCTTCGATATCTTCCTTTGTTTTTAGTGGGGTGAAGGCTGAGGTTGAGTGTGTGAAGACTTCTCTGAAGAGCTGCCAGTTGGTGTGTTGTGAATGGAGCCATTAGGTGTATTCTTGATGATTGTTGAACTGACTGTTGCTATCACGGGAGAATGATCAGAGGAGAGATCAGCCGAGGAGTTGATCTGGACGTGTCTTGATGGGATATTTTTAGTTATGAAGAAGTCGAGAAGGTCGGGTATTTTGTTGGTGTCAGTGGGCCAGTATGTGGGTTCGTATGTGGTGAGGTAGTTGAGGTTGTTGTTTATTATGCTGTTTAAGAGGTTTTTGCCTCTTGCTGTAACCAGTCTGCTGCCCCATTGGATGTGCTTGGCGTTATAGTCTCCTCCAACTATGAATCTGTTGCGCAG
This sequence comes from Bombus vosnesenskii, assembly GCF_011952255.1. Classification (NCBI taxonomy): domain Eukaryota; kingdom Metazoa; phylum Arthropoda; class Insecta; order Hymenoptera; family Apidae; genus Bombus; species Bombus vosnesenskii. The sequence continues at coordinate 860,127 of NW_022882941.1, forward strand.
GGTGTCCAGGAAGTTATCAAATTCTTCTTTGGCGATGGAGTGTCTGGGAGGGCAGTATACTGCTGAGGTGGTGATTGAGCCATGACAGTCTTCTATTGCTACGTTTGTTGCTTGGAAGTAGTCTTTCTGGAACGATGGAAGCTCGTAGTGCTTAATACTTGCTTTGATTATTATTCCGGTGCCACCGTCGGCCTTTCCGCTGGGGTGTTGGGTATGGTAGAATTTGTAACCATTTATTTTCAGGTAGCTCTTGTCGGTAAAGTGGGTTTCCGATACGAGCATTACGTCGATTTGCTGGTGTTTTAAGAAGAGTTCTAGTTCAAGTTTGTGTTGCGCTAGACCGTTGGCGTTCCAGAGTGCTATGCGCCTTGGTTTTATTTTGAGTCGGGGCGTGCTAATTTTTCCACGATGAGTGTTAGTAGCGATAGCAAGTGATTTATTTGCTCCGATTGTTTCTCTATTAGCTTTTCAAGCCTTGAGGAGTTGTCTGCGTTTGGTGGGTTGGGGACACTGTTTTGGGGAAGGTTCCTTTGGCTGTTCGGGTTATTTTGGATGCCTTGTACTGCTTGGGCATAGGAGGTTGAGGTGGAGATGAATTTGGTAGGACTGGGTGTTTGGTTGGTTGAGGGGGTTGGGGTAGTCGTGAGTTTCGGCGGGCTGGCATTAGTAAATTGCCTAAATTTCTTTCGCGAGCGCGTGTAATCATTTCATTGAAATACGGACATTCACTTTTACAATGCTCTGTTAACATTAGTCTAAATCTCTTAATTTCGCAGATTTTTGCATATATATCCTTAATATCTAAACCTATAATTATGTTTACAGATTCGCTATATAAGTATGCATGAGCTAATTTTTCTTGATATATAGAACTATCGTTAAGAGGTATAACGTTTAGCTTAGCTAACTATGAAGAAGGTGAATATCGTCCTGGAAAGTAAGGTTTAATACAATTACCATATATTTTCCTAATCGAATCATTTACTATTATTTCATAATAAGGGGTTTTTACTTTTTCAATGGTGTATGGCCCTAGCCATTCAGTATCTAACTTGTGTTCTTTATGATCGTTATACTAATACTAAATGTCCTTCTTTAAAAACAGATTGAGGTTTAATCATTTTTCTCCTTTGATCTCTTTGATATCTTTGTTTACTTTTCATTAGAGTTTCTCTGGCTTTAAGTAGTTTGGCATCCCATTCTCGTTTCCTGAAGCTAACTTCATCAACGTATGTTCTTTGGGGACTTTAGGATATGGTAGAGGGGAGATTGGCCTTATGTCCAAATGTTAGTTCGAAAAGCATATATCCAGTGACATCCTGAACCACAGTGTTAGACACACAAAATTTAGGTTTTGATCCCATTCTGTTTCATTGTCGTTTTGTATAGCTTTTAACATGTCGGATATTACAGCGTGTGTTCGTTCTATGCCTCCGTTGGATCGTGGATGGAATGAAGTGGTTTTTATGTGTTTGATTCTAAATGCTTCTTCGTATTGTTGCATTAGTTCGCTAATAAAACTTTGTCCTCTATCAGTTAATATACGTTTGGGTGCGGACAATATATATGTCGGAGAAGGGTCAGGAATAAGGTTGTGGGCGGTTGATGAATCTTCATTGGAATCGGCCATCGTCGTGTTATAACGAAGGTACGGTCTGTTAATACGAGTATGGATGCTACCGACTCGACAATCAACCGCGGCGGTTGGACACTCGCGATACTAGTGATGTTGGTCTTAGGTTCAATAACGAATCCGCGGTCAACGGGATGATAGATGTACGTGCTCACAAAAATCTAAGTCGGACTCTGCGAAAACGTGGAATATGCCCAAGCTCATTATCACAACTTGCGAACAATTACAATCGGATTGAATAACTACAATTGTTTAATTACAGTTATAGTAGACTCTAGATTACAATGTTGCGGGATTATCCAAAATTCCAAAGGGCAGGCTCCGGTGTCCTTTCATCTCTAACATATATATGTGCTCAGATTTCAGAGCTTAGTTTTAGGAGTAATATATTGTATTTCCCAGATTACTTTCATTAATATTCGTCTTAAGACATTAATAACACTCAATTTTTATTTTATTAAAGCAAGATAAATATTCTTGTTTAATTAAAACTCTACTTCTAAAAAAATAAAACTATTTTATTTATGCAAAATTGTATGCAATAAAAGTTTCAATGAATACACTTCGTTTTGTAACTGTTTTCTTCAATCAGAAAAGATAACGGCCAAACAATTATTGTTATTCCACAACTAATTGGAAATTTTGACAGTTTAATTCAATCGTTGGATCGATTACACGTACGGTGATTTTTCAAATTCGGAATCAGTTACAGACCTGACTGAAGAGTTAAGCCCTGCGATGTGTAGTTGATCCAGGGACAGTGTGGCAAATCTATTCGTTCAACGCTGATTGGTTCCGCCATTTATAAAAGCGCTTCCTGCACCAGTTATGGCAGATTGGTATAGATATAAATGTATAAAGTATACGTTTACAAAGTTGTCTGTAAACAAAGTGTAATAATATTTACCGTGTATTAGAGTGTAAATAACGACGGAAATAAAGAATAATGAGAAAAAGTAAGATATTATTAAAAGTCGCTCTTATTAATAGATATAAATAATAGTTGAATAACCTTTTCATAAGATTGCTAAAGATAACCTCAAAAGAAAATACAACTTTTTTGTAAAGTTTAACAATAAATTATATTACAATTTTAAATTAACATCAAATTTTGAGCTACACACATCTTAGTAATTAAATCTGTATGGTGTTATCCGTTTTTACTTTAAGGTGATTTATGCTTCGTGTTTATTACAAATTTTTGAAGTCATTATAGAGAACATACAGAATTAGCATTTAAGTTTGGAACGTTAGTTCAAATGCCTGATTACTCAGCCAAGGGATGCAGAAACAAGTCAGAGAGTGGTAAGAAAATGTATTATCTTCCAAACGATCCTAAACGAAGAGAGTAATTGTGAATTAATTGCGTAACTTTTGGTGGAAAATAGAATGTAATTGAATATAAATTCAATTTTTAATATATTATGTTTAACAAAGTATTTGTATTACATTATTCCAGTCATACAGTATTTTAAAAAAATATATAATAAGCATAAAAAATATATTTAAGTTTTCATTAATAAAAGCAGACACTACTGACTTTAAGCTTTTAATTTCACTAATATGCCACACTGTCCCTAGGCCATAGTTGTACACACAGGTCTGTTAACTGCTGTAAAGGAGATAAGGTTCTTAATGTCGCAAGATATACTTTACCAATTGGCCACCATTGAACACTGCGATCAAGTAGCTAGGATTTTGTGTTTGGCGCCATTCTTCGGTGAAAGCACTAAAGGTAAAGAATATAAACTAAAGCAGTAAGCTTATTCTATAACTAATACTATATTATGTATTTATTATAATTTCTCACCATTTATTCCAAGCAGATACATCTACAATACTCCATTTATTACAGAAAGCATTGTTTAAATGAATATTAATTATGAACCATTATTAAACATGCATTATTATTACCAACAAACAAGTTTAACAAGACTACAATTTTCAAATTAAATATGTACACATATCTTTAATGCTTTTATATTTGACGCATATATTGGAAAGTAAGTTTGTTTTTAGTTTTTTCTTAATTTATTAAAAAATTGTGTAGCTATTAACATTACCTATAACATACGTAAATAGTGTCACATTTAAAATATTACCCATGATTAAAAATTTTCAATGTTATTAAATTCTTTATTGAGGAAGCTAAATTATAATATAATTATAGAGTTTACAAAGGATTTTAATAATGAAAAAATATTTATTTTATATAACATTTATTAGAAATTAGTTAGGTATAAAATGAGAATAATATAATCATAATAATCATATATCTAAGATAAAAGTTGATCTCTATGATCATTAACATGGTGTTGCTTTTTCCTCACACCCTCCTGCTACACGCTTCGAAGCAGAACATACAGCGACTAGATATTACGGAATCAGATCCAACAGCAAACAATACAATAGAACTCTAATCATGAAAACACCAACACCTTTGGTAGCCGAAGTTATGCACAAGTAACTAATCAATCGCCACCTTTAACACCAACATAGCCAAATCCATCAGGAACACGCTCAAGCAACCACCGTTACAATACAAACTAACGGCAATTACTTCCAGATGTTAGCAGTATATGCACCACTGCGAACAGGCAGTACATTGACAGAGATTATAGAAGTAGCATTGGCAACTACTATTTATGAACCAAATAACAGGCAAACAAAAATAATTCCGCAAGACCTTCTTGACAAAATCAGAGAAAAAAAGGAAAGCGAAAGCAAAATGGCAAAAACATAGAGCACATGAAAGCAAAAAGCATCTAAACAAACTTGCAAAGGAAATGGAATGTAAAATAAAAGATCATAATAATAACGAATTCTCAAAATTCATAGATTCACTTTCTGCGTATGAAAATTCCAACTATTTCCTATGGAAAGCCACGAACAAAATAAAGAAGCCAATTAAACTAATCCCAGCAATCAGATTAACGGACAACACATGAGCCAGAAGCAACGAAGAGCAAGCTGAAGAATTTTCCAACCACCTTTGTTGAAGTTATCTCTTCGAGGAACGCGTGATGAATGTGTAACAGAAATATATTTAAGTATAAGTGTAACTGTAAGTATAAGTATAAATATAAGCATAAGTATAAGTACAGTGTATACTAATCTAGATCCACACTCTGGCAGCGTTACATTACAACAGAGCTTCGAAGCCATGAGTCTATGGGTATTTATATGTCGGAGATGAAAGAACACCGGAGCCTTTGGAATTTTGGATAATCCCGAACATTGTAATCTAGAGTCTACTATAGCTGTAATTAGACAATTGTAGTTATTCAATCCGATTGTAATTATTCGCGAGTTGTGATAATGAGTCTGGGCTTGAGGCGACAGCCAGTCGCCGAACGTAGCCGCGGTCACGGGATGAACGCTTTGTCTAACAAAGGTATGGAGTAATTCTATAGCTCTCCTTAAAAGAAATATTTGTAGCGGCACGCGACAGTAAACATTCCAACGGTTTCTGTCCTGTGGCTCGCCACACGCAGATCCTATTCTTCGGGTATGATGGTTACCAAATGCCGACGCGTCTCCACAGTACGTGATCGGCTAGTCCGAGGGCCGTTATAAACACTAAGATCTAGTTACCTAAAGTTCTTCAAACAGACAAACAGTCTTTGTCCCGACTACGGGAAGTTAGGGGAGATCTATTTTTTCAATGAACGACGTCTCCCACTAGCAACTTTCCCTCGAGGGCGGCTAGCATCTTTTTCTAACTACCGATGTGGAGATTGACCAATTAGCAGCAATGTCAATTTCCCTTACTTTTCGAACGAAGACTATCCCCGACGAATCCGATGATCTCGTGTCCTTAGACATACCCCATCATAGTTTTCTTCTGTGGCATCGTCGGGACGGAAAGTCATTCTTTCTTGCGGTCCCATCGACTAATAGAGTAACCCTTACGACCAGTGAATATTACGCGTCCGACTTAGATTTTGTGAACACGTTCATCTATTATCCCGTCGACCGCGGATTCGTTATTGAACCTAGGATCATTGTCATTAGTTTCTCGAGTATCTAATTACCACGGTTACTTGTCCAATTCTATGATAATCGTATTTGCATTAGTCGAAGTCTTCTCTGTTGCATAACGACGACGTGTAATCCAAACGAAGATTCGTTTCACGCCCCTAACCCTAATTCTAATGTAAACCCGACATATATATTCTAAAACTTCCGATTAATAGGGTAGATGTTGCCACCAGAAATAATCTAGGGACTATTTCAAACAATTTTTTTTTCTTTCACAATGGACTATTTTTCTCTACTTCCAATTTTCCTTTTACTATTTTGTATTTATTGTAGATTTTATATTTTGTCTTTACGTCAAGAATGTTATTGTGTTGTAAGTGTTACGTCGCGTAACACTCTACCTAGCCCAGGCCACACACTGCGGGCAATATGGCAACCAGATGTCTTCGGATATTCGCAGCGTATCCTCCATAGTTTCAAGTACCTTCCATAAATCTAATAGATTTCCTAGAAAAGATCCTTCAAACAAAACAAACATCTGGTTCGGAAGAATTTCTAAAGACTATTGTCTACCACGGCGAAAAAGGGAAAGTTAGTTTTTCTCACGTACGCTGCAACTTTCCTCCCACTAACCACTTTCTCTCGAGGGCGGCTAAGACCCTTCGTCTAACCAATTAACGACGAAGTCTACTCCCTCACTCTCCTAACTCAAATCGTCACGAACAAATCCGATGGTCCCGTGCGCTAGACACACCCATCCTTAGCTTTCCTCCGACACATCATCGTCTCCCAAGACAGTACTGTTTTTGCATCCTTCGAACGATCAACATCCTTCCACCGGGGATACACACCCGCAGATCAGTCACTCATTCATCTCGTATACACGCACCAGCGTAATTGTCTTCGTTGTAAGTTGTGGAATAAACGGTGAAATATAACTTACTATTGTGTCATATTCATTCAACCACCTCTGTTATCCTAACCGAAACAGGGGAACGACTACTTCGCGGCGTCGATTCACCGAATCGTAGCGAGAGTTTACGCCTCTCGCTGACGCGTTTTCCTCGCGACCGCGTCTCTCCGCGAACGGTCGTAACAGTAAGTATTGTCACGTCTGTCGTATTCTCGGTAACAACTCGTATGAGTTCTGAATCTCGTATCGCGTCTCTCAAGCGCACTACCGTTGGAGAATTCTCAATTCGTTGTACCTTGTGTCTGCCGGGGTCTTAGTCTAAACGTCGTGTTGTCTCTCACTCTCTCTCTCTTTTCTATTCAATAGTTGTTATGTTAATAGGTAGCGTTACTTACATTTAATGCGACTGGCAAATAAATTCCACGTTTCGGCTAACCCGCTATGGGCAGGAATACTAGCATTTATTCTTCGGAATAAATAATTAGAATGGACACACGGATTTATTTCGTGCGGCTGGGTTGGGTTGGTGTTGTTATATTATAATTTATTCAGATTTTACTTGATCGAATTAACGGTTAATCGAACCGTGACACTTAAAGAATAACAATATAAACGCCTTTATTAACAAATTGGTAACTAACACTGATACTTTTCTGTTGTATTAAATTTTATTGGAGACGCAATTGAGCGAAGGGTTGTATGGACGCCGCGGTTAACAAATGGTAACAATTATGGATACTTATCACAATTTTACTAACTTGATATTGTTTTCGATGATCGGGCAGGTGGTGACAATGTGAACACTTTTATATTTCTTTCAAATAACGACTTAGAATATACAATTTCTCTTTTCTTGAGAAGATGACAAACAGGGTGGACAATGAAACTCTATTGGACTCTACTGAACTGACTGATTAAACTGAATTTTCTTGCACTCTTCGAACTCGACTGAACTCTTTATGATCTCTCTGAACCGACTGAAACCTTTTAACCGACTAAAAAGCTTTTTTCGTATGCTGCTACTCTTATTTATAACTAATTCATGGGTAATGGGACTTCTATTGTTCTATGGAACCGTTGTACGCATGGCATATGTCGTTTCGTGTTTCTTTCAATAGAGTATAGTAAGTTTTGTTTGTTTTATTTTTTTTTTCTTTTTTTATTTATTTCATGGAAAACGTCGTGAAGTGGTTGTCTTCAATGTGTAGTTTTATGTGTTTTGGTTACTCATTATTTATTTGTATAGATTATTTGGATTTTGATAATTACTTTCGGTATTTTTATTGCTGATTTACATGAATATATTTTGATATGTAGTTGCAGGTTGTCCTATCTCCGTAGCGGCATATTATGAATTTTGATTTTGTTATTTGTTTAGATTGATTATTAGTAGATTTCTATTTGCAATGCGTGGCTTGAGGCTTCATTTCAACGTTTACGTTTTAAGGTCATCTCGTCCTTGTTTCTTTACTAATAATGGTAGTGTTGGGAGTTTTGCTTATTTATTATCTGTTCACAATATTTAGAATCCGATCAGTATTTTCGTTTATGTTTTTCTTTTGGATACAGGTTATATGGAAACGGAGGTATTTGCACCTGAGCAACCTGTATTGTTGTGTGCACTGAGCAAGTATGTATCGTTTATTCATTTTATCATGTGTTGTTTATTTCATTAATTTGTGCGTTTTGTTTTAAGTGCAAGAAGTAGAAAAAGAAGAATAAGGAGAAACGCAAGTCACGCAAACGGTATATGAATGGTTCGAGAAAGTGTAACGTCAATTCACATCAGAGACCAGGCCACACACCACGGACATGATGACACCCAGATGTCTGCATATCCTTGGTGCGCACCCTCAATAGTCTTAAGTGCCCACCAGGGGCCTTGGCATTTTCATAGTTAAGGTCCTTCGGACCAAGCGAGTATTTCCTGTCTTAGATTTCCCTTTACGTTTATTGTCTACCACGTGTTAGCTTAGAAAGTTGGTTTTCTCCATATCTGGTATGTTCCGTTGGCAACTTTCTCGCGAGGGCGGCTAAAACCCTTCCTGGTCCACCAACCGTCCTATTATCCAATCGGAGACAGTGTCTACTGCCCTCACTTCCTTAACCAAAATTGTCATCAACAAATCCGATAGTCCCGTGTCCTTAGACACACCCACCCCTAGCTTTCCTCAGACACAGTATCGTCAGTAAAACTTCACTTATTCTGTATCCTTAGAATAGTCAACATATCTATATCGGTCTCTACACTTATAAGTTGCGTACTTAATGTATTGTTGTAACTAAATCTTACACAACGTGGTTGGAGTGAATTGTGATTTATGTTAATTCAGTGCGTGTTACATTGTGATTGGTGAATTCACAATAAAGGTTGAACTATATTTTATTTTCACCAACCAACCCTAAAAATTACGTGACAAAAGCGTGGTTGTCGTGGCGGTGTAAGAAACCGTGCGCAGAAGTTGAGGACGTTGGAGAGGGTGCGTTCTGAACAGATAGACACTGTGGCTTCGACATCAGCCTCGGATCCTGATGGTTCTCTGGCCGTTGAGCTGGCCCTATCGGATGAAGACACCGTTGAGCTACCGATTCTCCATCGATCGAAGTCCTTGATACGGATAATTATTCAAGGGTTCGATTCCTAGATGAAATTCCTGCGGAGGTTTTGGACGCTTACTTGCGTCATTTCTATTCTGGTGAAAGGGGGATTTCTCCTGTCGTGCGTTCGTGGTGTATAAAAAAGTTTTGCGAACTGAATCCAGGTGCTCCATATTTTGACTTTGATTTTATTTGATAGTAGTGTCTTGTTTATTTACCGTATTTTAGATATATAAGTGTTGATTTGTTTGGTGTTATCGGTCGAATAAAGAATTTTTTTATTTTATTTATTTTTATTTGCGCGGTATTTTAGTTCGTCGTAGTTTTGTGTCTTTCTTGTGACTACAGGTTATGTTGTGTAGGTATGTATCCTTTATTTATTTTAACCTCGTCCTGTTTCCTATGGTGCTTCGTCTATTTCCCTCCTTAATCTTATGTGTTGTTTCAGCGTGAGGGGAGGAGATATTCCAAAAGTGTGTATAAATGGCTCATGAAGGCGATACGGATGATTCGTAGAAAGTTTCGTTTCCCAAAGGAGGCTCCTGTCGAAATCCTGGATGTTCTTTTATGTCACCGCTCTTCTAGTCAAAGGAATTTTCTATTGTGTGTCCTTGGTGTATAGTGTATGTTGACGTTTCGTGTGTGATTTTATTAATATAGTGCCTTGTTTGTTTATGTGTGTCGATATGCCTAGGTGTTATCTAATGGTATAATTTTGTATTTTATATAGGATATATTTTGTGTGATTGTTGCTTCCGGTGTTTGGTTTGGTTTATTGTTAAAGCGAATATAGGTTTTGATGATTTGGTGGATGCGGAGATGTCTTCATCAGAGGCTCTCAAATCATAAATTCGTAAATTATCATGGTTAATTAATTAGTTGAAATCGCTGGTTAATCTTTGTTGATAGAATTTCAAATCGTAATTTGAATTGTCAATCATAGGTTATTCCTGATTGTATATTGTTATATTATGTTATGTAGTATTATTACATTTATTAATTTATTTTTATTGGTTTCTTGATTAACTTCCAAGTCGTTTTAATTAATTGGTTTTTCGGATCGTAATTTGCGTTGCACGATCAACGTTGCACGTACAGAATCCCAGCTGCTCGGCATGGACCAATAAACAAGCTAGTGCTCCAGTGCCTCCGCCAGCAAGTGAACCAATAGCTCCAAACAAAAGCTGATACAAAACAGAAGTTCCCATACTTTGCAATGTCGCAAAAAGAGAACCAGCAACAACATTACCGATACTTGATTGCCAAGCTGCAGCTATGGACCCAGAAACAACACCAGTAGAGGCAAACCCAATTATCGGCAACGCAAAGAATCCCAAACAAAACGTAGTCACGATACTGGATCCGAGAATAATGTGTCGCAAAATTCTCAAATTCTCCTCATTCACAATCGGCTTGTTGCAACGGGTGCAAAATTGGAAATTGAACATCTTCCAGAACTGGTTCAGCATTGTCCAAACGATAGCTACTCACAAGGTCCAAGTACTTTAAACGAAAAGGCGTTCATTATTGACAAAAAAAAGGAATCACGATAATAAGAAACAACTTTACCATCAATCACCGGTCCAACCGCCGCCCAGCTGTCATCGCATCCCAAGAGCGAATGAACCAGCACTATCGACCGATTACGTAAAATCCCCCCAGTGGACTTTGACCGCCAACCTTAGATTCCAGCTGGGAGTGGGGAAATGGCGTCAGAAAGGCAGATAAGCAGTCTCGAGCACCAGACGTAGTAACGGGAAAACCGGTTACAGGCGTAAGAGAGGAGACGGTGACGACAGGATCTAATGCGCAACCTTGCGATATCCGACTACTGATCGACGCAAACGGTCTTGATCCTTGTCTGATCTCGAATTACACGCGCGTGGCAACAAACATCCGTTTGACGGTAAAACGCGAGAGAGTGGCGACCACTATCTACTCGAGTTTTTTAAGACTAACCTGGAACTAACCGGGTTGTCAACACTAGGGCGTTCCGTCTACCAACTCGACCATTACGAGATAAACTTTGACAACCTGTAACTCGTAAACGGTACCGAAAACCCATGTCGAAGGGTCAGGTTTTATGGAAGCTGATGACACGAACTATCTATCGGTCGTGGATCAGTCCTGCTCCGAAGCACCGGAACAAAGTTACAACTGGACCAAGGCACCTTTGTGTCGAGTATGCAGTGTTTAATTTAACAATAAAGATAGCGGTACGTGTACTTTAACAGCCCCGTAACTCGATATCGAAAACCCGTGTCGCAGGGTCAGGCTTTATGGAACCTGGACTCGTGTACTATCCAACGTTACTGGTCCTATCGCGATCGAACCAACCTGGAAAAAGTTACGACGCGAAAAATGTACCTCTGTGTCTGGTACGCTGTGACCGACCGTGCCATAGTTACAGCGTTACGCGTAACTTCGCAACCGCGTAACTCGTAAACGGTACAGTTTGCTAAGAGATCAAATTAGCCGAATGGGACAAACTGATTAACCGGATTTCGTACACCTTTAGATGCATGGCATGGAATCACGAAAGAGATGTACTGCACACAAGCTGAACTTTGAAACTTTGTTAATTGTAATTTTAGAAACGAATACATTCAGTTCTCAACATGTTGAATAGATACGATAGATATGGTACAATGGATTTTCAAAACTTTCAAACGATACATAATCTCTAACTGTTTGATATGATACGATAGAACAAAGTTACATTTATTCAAACAGATGTACATTTCATCAGATGTACATCAACTTATGTAGATTTCAACATGCTCAATATGGTACAATTCACGAGTAATAGTGACAATTGAGACAAATGATCAGACTGATTGCAGCGAGACACAATATCATCTTCTTCGATTCGAATGGGATCGATATCAATATTCGTAGAAGACAATCCAATCGGTTTAACGTGAACGTTCGCCATTGTTTCCATCTGGACGTCGTTTTCATCTTCCTTGTCGGTCCGGTTGGAATCGAGAAATCGATCGATAACTGGATTATCCATCGACTTATCTCCTCGCAAAAACTTTGGAATGACAGAAAAATACAACCAGCTACCAAAAGTGTCACCTTTCTCTCGTGATCTCGCATTACGACATACGACAAAACTTCGTACCAATCGACAGCGACGTCGATCCGAGGATCTTGGGTACTTAAACACCCCACCAGAGTTTATCTCGGTGGCGTCGTTGGGACGAAGAGGCATTCCTGACTGAGACCTCATCGAGGAAGGGAATAGTGCCTTACGATCAGTACGCGTTTGAGTTAGAGCAAGCATATCCATCCTTCCGTTGACCGTGGATTCGTTATCAAACCTAAGACCACTATCACTAGTGTCGCGAGGGCCTAATCGCCACTGTTGATTGTCGAATCGGTAGTGTTCATATCCGTTGTATCAGGCCGTATCTTCGTTATAACACGACCCTGGCCAACTCCAAGGGAGGTCTAGCAAATGCCCACAACTCTATTACTGACGCTTCTCTGACATATGCATACAAGTAACCGATTTTACAGGAAATATACAGGAGGTGATATTTCACGCTTACGTTCCTTTTAGGGCTTAAGTGAACATGACGCCTGGTTCTATACTCGTTGGAAGGTGTCTTTTCAATTCATTACTGAATTGATATATTTTAGATAGAATAATAAACTCAATCTACAAAAGTACTAGAGAAACTGTGATCATTACAAAATTATAAACAAATTTATAAGAGTTGAAATATGCATTTAGAAATTGATAGAAACCCGTAGTAAATAAAAAAAGAAGTCGTACGTTCTGTTTTCTCTTTTCTATCAACGTGAATTTAAGGCAACTAACTAAAAGTATTATTACTAGTGCTAGGGTCAGCATTATCCTAAAAAAAGTATGAATTCGGCACGTAGGCATAAGATAAACGAACATCTAGAAGGGCTGGTTCTTGATCGAGGCTTCAGTCTTTCGGTAACAGTCTAATCGCACACTTGTAATCCTATTATAGAATAAAGGTATCTCGAACTCTGGTTCAAGAACCCAACATTTTTTTATTATTATCTTCCCATTATTTTTACGTGACACGCAAAGCGTAACGATAAACAAACTCCGGGCAAAACAATGTTGCCGCTACGTGCAACCGTCAACCGAGGTTGAATTTAGAGTTTCCGGTACTCCCCCGAGTATAAATAAACGAACACGATCGTTAAGACAGTTAGTATCGCACATTCTTATAGCGAATTAATATCGAACGAACGTAAGCATTACCTTGTATACACATATCGAGCAACACTAAGCGAACGACGACTAACTCTGTACTGCAAATAATTTTAAATACATTTGACTACACTAAGTATCAACTCGTCTAGTCATTAATCAACAACACGTTTAATCGTCCTCCACATACATGTTGTATAAGCTCTACTATGTGTATATTTATTTATGTTTCCCATAGTACAGACGTATTCCTTATTTTATTGTAGCTGTGTAATTTCAGTAGTCTTGCATAAAGGACATCTGTTTTGTTGCAATTGTATCAGCTATTAATTGTAATACTCGAAGTGTTTGTATCTAATCGTCATGCATCTGTGATGGCAGTCGACCACGGAACTTTCCAACAGCTTCGCGACACAAAGCGCTATACCTTCAAAGCGTAAGGCCGATATGCCTAATGTACCATCGATATCCCTACAGTTCTTTCGCCGAATATTCGGAAGAATGCATACGCGGCAACCGTCGCGGATATCTAATAAACGCGTGCGTAGTGGGGATATCGAGGGGCAACAAAGAAAAGAATCCATTTGGTTTAGAATCAAAGATTCATTCTGCGAATCAAAGATTCGAGCTGCGGAGTGCGAAAGGTTAAGCGTCATAGCGAAGCAAACACAATTAGAGATACGTGATTATTGACTCTTGATAGTTAATCGTTAGTCGTTAATCGTTAATTGTTGTTCATCGTTCATCGTTAATTGTTGTTGACAGTTAATCGTTAATTGTTGATCATAAATTGTTGACTGTTGATTGTTAATAGTTTAATTAACTTTTTTGTTGAACATCAAGAGTATTTCTTTCTTCACCCACTATCCACCTCACATCGTTATTCTACATATCGAAGGCAAGATTGATATCGAGTTCGAAAGACAGACCGCAGAAGTCTGGTCTCTGCTATTACCACGAGACGAGACATTTTGTCTTTACGTATTTTCCATTCCCATTCGTCGCTTTTTTCAGTGGCGTGTTTATCGCTACGTCGAAACTCCGTCGGGTAGCAGTTAATTTCATTCAAAGTAGAAAACTTCAGAAATGTGTATACGTTACACAGCAACAAACCAGTCGCCCTGTTATTACCTCGTTTTCAACAGTTCAAATTTCAGGGACGACCGATTACTTAGTCTCGACCCAGTACGTCATATATACTCGCCAAAAGTATTGCAAATGAAAATTGTAACCAGACGTGCTGTTAGTAACCGCCATTTTTCGCGAAACTTCATTTTCTTTTGGCGCAAATTTAAACAAAACCCAAAACACCGTGGCGTTTTGCAACTGTCTTTAATCCTTTAAGATAAAAAAGATTGATGCAAAGTTTTGACGGGATGAAATTTTACGATATATTCAGGTGAAATGATGCGAAATTAGAGCGAAGCTTATAATGGGAATATAGTTTGCTTGTCTGTTGTCATAAAATGAGATATGCAGAATATATTAAAAAATATAGTATATGTAATACGAAACTTTGTATTATTCATGTTATTATGGACAAAATATCACAATATGTTCATATATTTAAATCTCATCCGAAAAAGATTATTGTATGTAGAACACAGTTCAACTGTATTTTGAATTTTTGTTTATCAGATCACAATTGATAAGTTGATATTAGGATGATTATCCTCATTTGAAACAATTTTGTGACTGTTACTTGTCAATATACTTTACATCTTATGTACATTTTAAATATGATACGCAAAATTGAAGTTGCAAGGAACATTAATAAGAATTCAATATTTCAATAACGTCTTTCATGATTATAATTAAATATTTTTCAAAATGTCGCATCAGTGTTACATCTAGCACTCCCCCCCCCCTCAACACACACAAAAGTTTACCAATTTATAATGTAAGTACTAGTAGATTGACAAGTTACAATTTACAGATTATATATGACGTGTCATCAATAAAGGTGGCAAAATACTTTGCTCCACCCAAAGATGTTTGTCTTATAGGGCCACATACATTAGAATGTATCAGTTCTAATTTTTCCAACATCTTTAATTCAGATCTCTTTGGCATCGAGGTTGCTGCCTACATATTTCGCAAGTATTCATTTTACTCAATCTTATGTTAGGTAGACCATTTACCATATTTTTATTTATTAATCTCCAAAGATCAGATTCATTTAAGTGTCCATATCGATAGTGCCAATCCATAAGTGTATTTCTGTTTTCATATACCATACCAATATATTTGGATTTTGTATCTACAATATATAAATCCCTTTTACGAATAGCAGTAATAACGACTTCATCCTTCTTTCCAAATATTGTAGCCATTCTATTTGTAAATACAATCCTTTTTCCATTTGCGGTAACTTTTGATACTGAGATCAAATTTGCCTTTAATTCTGGTACGTATAATTTCCAATCTAAATTTCTCAAGTTTGTTTTTTATATAACTAAATAATATTGCAGTACCTTTACCTTTGACTTCAGCTAATTTGTCATTCGCTAATTTTACTTTTTGATTTCTGACTGGCTCTATGGATTTAGAACAGTTTATGTCACATCACATATGTGTAGGAATGTTATATTATAAATTAACAGAAAAAACAGTATGATAAACACAATATCGTTGCACTCTCACAGAATCGAATATAATATCGCATTTCACGAATTCGCTTCTCACTAATTCTATGTCACAGCAACACGATGAACTTCTCTCGACCACGATTAATTCAACTCTGACAGCATTTACCACGCTCATTTTTCCCTTAACAAACCTTGGTAATGCTCACAACACTCCTTGACAACATTAACATATCTTGACAACGTTTATAAACAATCAGCCACGTCCTTCCCTGACGTCACACCATCCCACATATGTAACGTAGCACCGCTGTCAATGTACCATTCCATCGGTGGTTCCATGTTTATATTCAATGAAACATCAGTAATAATACTATCATCCTGATTATCTTCATCCTGAATATTGGAAGCACGCAAGCATTGTTCAGTTTTGGGTATTTCAGGAACTTGTGCTAGTTGAGCTTTGTGATCACCGTTTTTCTTCTTCAAACACTGATTTGCCTTATTGTCACGTTTGTGACAATAAAAACATTCAATGTGTTTTACTTTATTAGCTTTTAATAAATCTATTTTTATTAGAAAAATTTCTATTTTTATCATACCTTTTGTGTTTATTTGAATCTTCCACTTGTAGAGCTTCTTAGTGATCATTCACAATATTTGAATTATGACGAGAATTAGCTTGTTCTAATAATTTTATCTTAAGCGCATCTGGAGTAGGTAATTGGTCCCGCGATTCGATTGCACATCTAAAATTTTCGTATGTATTTGGGACGCTATATAATAATAGAATTGACAATAAATCATCAGCGATTGGAATATCCATTTCTTTTAATTTATCCACGTGGCTGAAAAAATTATTTAAGTGATCGGACATATTTTCACTACCGGACATTTTCGTGAATAATAATTGCTTCAAAAGCGTACCTTTTCTTGTGGGTCCTTTGGATTCGTAAACCTCCTTTAATTTATTCCACATTTCATGTGAAATTTTGCAATGCTTCACATGACATAGTTCACTCGAACTTATGGTAAGAATAATATCAGCTCTGGCTTTATTTTTTTTTCGCTTGACATTTTTTTTTTTTCTTTTGATAACTGTATTATCACGTAAAAAATTATTGTATACTCGATAAAGCGTCCTTATGATATTCAACACTGAATCATCGATCACGCACCCCCTTTTTTTTTTTAGGTTATCTTTTGCGCTCCTCAATATTATTACTATTAATAATATTTTCAATAAAAATAATAACTAATTATTGCACCTGGGCCCATAACCTGTTGTTATTTCTATACTTAGAGGTAGGATCAGAATAGTTATTTTATTGAATGGATAAATCTATCACACCGTTCTGAGCCGAAAAAAAACCTTTATTGCACGCGCTTACAAAAACTAGGGATAAGAACAAAAAAGCATCTTAAGCCTATCGATTAATTCTATCGATTGTAACTAGGATCATTCTCTAGTTACTATTTCTTATAACTAACGCATCTGCATATGGATGGCGAGCACGAACTCACGTTGTCATTTTCAACAAATATAAATAATACGCATTTAATATATAATATATAATATACAATATATGTGTTATAATATATAATATACAATTATATATGTCGGAGAAGAGTCAGGAACAGGGTTGTGGGCGTTTGATAGATCTCCCTTGGAGTTGGCCATCGTTGTGTTATAACGAAGATACGGCCTGATACTACGAGTATGAACACTACCGATTCGACAATCAACAGCGGCGATTAGGCACTCACGACACTAGTGATAATGGTCTTAGGTTCGATAATGAATCCACGGTCAACGGGATGATAGATATACTTGCTCACAAAATCTAACTCAAACGTGTAATACTCACTGATCGTAAGGCGCTACTCCCTCCGTCGATGAGATCTCCAGAAAGAATGAATCTTCGTTCCAATGATGCCACAGAGGAAAACTGTGATGGGGTGTGTCCAAAGACACGCGATCATCGGATTCGTCGAGTATAGCCCTCGTTCCGAAAGTAAGG
The DNA here is from genome assembly GCF_011952255.1 of Bombus vosnesenskii. Classification (NCBI taxonomy): domain Eukaryota; kingdom Metazoa; phylum Arthropoda; class Insecta; order Hymenoptera; family Apidae; genus Bombus; species Bombus vosnesenskii. Next base: position 878,056 of record NW_022882941.1, read on the forward strand.
GAAATTGACGTCGTTGTCGATTGGTCGATTTGGGGCAAAAGCTGCTTGTCCGTTTGAAAATCCTAATTACCAAAAACCCCAGGTTTTATAGTGGGTCCTCAGGCTAACTGAACTTGTGCTGTGCAAGTGCCTCGACATCTGGTATTCATTGTCCGAAGGAACCGTTGGAATGTTTTATTGTCACGTACCTCCATTGGTATTTCTTTTAATGAGGGTCATACTATAACTCCGCACCTTTGTTAGGCGAAGCGCCCGTCCCGTTGACCGCGGCTACGTTCGGCGACTGATGGTCGCCTTGAGCCCGAATTTATTATCACAAATCGCAAACGAGTACGATTGGGCAGAATGACGGCAAATTGTTTAATTACGACTGTAAACTTTAATTACGATTTTACGAATTTTCCCGAAGTTCCAGAGAGAAGGCTCCGGTGTCCTTTCATCTCCGGTGTCCTTTATATATATATTATAATATATATAAATATATATATTATATATATATTTTATAATATATTACATATATATAATATATTACATTATAATATATATATGATATATATATAATATATATATTTATATGTCGGAGATGAAATGAAAACCGGAGCCTTCCCTATGCAATTTTGAGGAAGCCTTCTAATGCTTTAGCCTAGATTTTATCATAACTGTAATTAAGCAATTGTTATCTGTAATTGTTTGACATTTGTGAAAAAGCAAAAATGGGTTCGAGGTGACAATTGGTCGCTGAACGTAGCCACGGTCACGGGATATACGTTTTGCTTGATGAAGGTGTGGATCGGTTGTATTGTTCTCCCTAGAAATCACATAGAATTGTACTTTCGAGATGCTGATATAATGGGACACGTTGTATTTGGAATCAATCTCCAGACAGAAATTGCCTAGTATCGGCGTTTGGATCTTTCTCGATGTTTCCAAAGAGTATACAACAAACTTTTGACAGATATTGCCTAGCAACAACGATTGGAACCTTCTCGATGTCTCCAGCGAGAATATAACAAACAAATGCAGTCGTATAACGAAAAAGATTTTAATCAGATATTCATTCGTGTGATCGCCTTGGAAAGTGATACATCAAGTACCGAGTGATTCAGCAAACGTATTTTTGTGTTATAAAATTATTTAAAGTTATCCCGTTGACCGTGGATTCGTTTGAACCCCGGATCATTGTTAATAGTGTAAATTAAATTCATTATTTGTAAAATTTATCAATCGTTAATTTTCATTATTCATTAAATTTGTTATTCGTAAGATATATTATTCGTACCTCTTATTGTTCGATAAAACTTATTATTCTTTAATCTAATTAATAATTTAACTTATCATTTGTTAATTAATCATATCATTTATAAAATTCATTATTCATAATATTTTGTAAAATCTTGTTTATTCGTGTAAATATATTCTCTGTTTTGTAAAATAATGGCTAATTCAAATGAAGAAACCTTAAGCGACTTAAATCTTAATGATAACCCGACATATATATATATATATATATATATATATATATATATATATATATATATATATTATATATTATTATTATTATATGTATATAAAATCAAATAATATGTATTTGAATAATATCCATAATACATACTTGCATAATAAATAAAAATCTAAAATAAGTTTAGAATAAGAAACTTTTTTAATGCTAAATCCCAGTTTTATGAACATACGATTAGCTTCCTCAATATTTGAATGGTAACTGTTCGAGACAATTGGAAAGGTAAGGGTTTATGACACTGCTGAATGGGGTCTAAGATGGGTGTAGGGCTGAAAATTCTTGAAGGCTCAAAAGTGTCGTAAACCACTCAGTGAATGAAGCAAATCTTTATCCTTCCTCCTCCCCCCATTTTAAGCGATCGGGCAAATGGGGGAAATTAGTCGTCAATAACTATTATTTTCCATCTTACGAGAACCTATGGTTATGGAATGGGGGAGTGAAGAAGGTCTTAAACGTCTAGAACGGCTCACAACCGAAGTTTGTTGATAACTCCAGTTGAGTGACAGTGCTAGTATGCTAAGAAGAAGCAGAGCCAGCTAGACACCACATGCGAGAAGTCGAGAGTCAGATTAGAAGGAAGCACATTCTGGACCCAGAGATCAGTTGACAGAGTGATATCTATCGGTAATCAGTGTACTGGAAACTCAAGACGAGGCTCATCGCAGTAGCTAGGTGTGGAACCTGCAGTCGTTAACAAACAAACATCTTCGTGAACTTGGATTGCAGTGAGTCGAGTTTTGTATATTGCTTGTTTTGCGTTGAACGATGGATCCAGAAAGGGAGGAAGCTTTCAATACGCTGACAAATCAACGCAGTGTGTCTAGAGCATGCCTCTTGAGATTTAAATATTTCTGGAGAATGGATGGAAAGATGGCATCTCTCGAGACCATTAATGATTGGACAACTAGGTGCGCACGGCAGATTGACCGCTTTCTGTATATTCAGAAACAAATTCATTCCTTCCTCGTCGAGGGAAGTGAGGAGGAGAAAAATCACATTTTATTAACGGAAAATGTTGTAGCGTTTTATTGTGAATTGATTCAAGAGGCTCGCAGTTATATAGATCATTATATGTTTCGAAAGGCCACTCGCGCTTAACAGCGCGAATCAGGCAATTAGAAATGAGTGCGTCTCCTGCAGTGTCCGCAGCCGCGGCTACTATAAATTTATGGTCCATTCTACTGTCTTTCACGCATCACTTGTTTGTACTTCCGCAATAACTTCGAATCGCTGATCAATCGAAACAAATGCTTGAGCATCATCGAACGATTTCACTATTTATATTTAAAGTCTGTAGTAAAGAGAGAATCTGCTGGCATGCTTGAAGCATTGGCAATGTCCGACGACAACTATAATGCCGCATGGAAACTTTAGTAGATTTGGAGGCGTTTCTTGAACGAACATACTAACAATAAGTGCGACCCTCAGAAAAACAATCGCGTCTTGTATTGTTAGCTAGCGCTGAGAGGCTCAAACGTCCATTGCGCACAGCTGACGATAAATTAGAGAATTCATACAGGGCACGGCGTTAAGACGTGTATAATTGTATAATCAAATTCTTATAACACCCGAGCAATGGTCATTGTAACATATTTTATGGAGGGATGATCCTTTGCAGTCGGTCGATGTTTACGAGTCCATTCTTAAAATCTTTTTAGTGGTTCATTGCACGCAGAGAAATTTAGAAATTATTCTATATAAATTAGAGAAATTTATTTCAACAACGGTGGAAATTTCGTGGATGCTATTCGCATCGCTACTCCAGAGCATTTTTGCCTCGGCACTATAGTGGTGGTGAAGGAGGATTGCCTTCCTCCTTTACGTTGGAGGTTCGACCGTATTACCGAGATTGCATCAAGACAAGGATGGCGTTACCAAAATCATCTCAATAAGGACAGTTAATGAGGTTGTCAAACGGCCGATGGCGAATATCTGCATCTTACCGAACGAAGATCTAATACCGCGGGCCGGATTCAGAGAAACTAAATAATATCCAATCCTATGTATTTAAATACATACACGGGTATACACGTAGAGTAATTTATTATATAACCATTGTAATTAATTACATTGTCAATTCATACAATTGAACATAATCTTTAACCATTGTATATCCGTGGCCACTGTGTTCGCGTAGTTCAATAGAATCTATAGTTATGGTATAGTCATGGTAAAATTGCATTGCTTAGCTGCGATGTGTTATGGTGCAAGGATCATGATCCGATTACAATAGGACGAAATTTTTGTCTCACTCGGAAGGTTGTGACAATCAGGAAACATCTTGACAATTTCTTTAAATAAATATTCAATTAATCAATTTTTACACGATAGACGTATATCTGCTTTTTACTTTGTACGCTACACGTTGTTTTGATAAGAATAAATTGCGGATTCCTACTTGATGCGCGTCCATCAAATTTTGTGCTTTCCACGGGGTACATTAACCCCGAAACTGTCCATACGACCATCGTCGTGAAGAGGTTGTAGAGCTGCGGTGGTTGGAGAAACCCTTAAAAGGTCAAAAGTTCGTTCTCTTTGCGTGCACGTTGCGTGACATCCTCGAGGGTCGCCAGTGCTCCTGTCGCCTGGCAACGCTGCTTATTCGACCAATGGGCGAAGCATAGAGAACGAGAAAGAAAAGGGATAGGAAGTGGGTGGAAAAGAGAGGGGAAAATAGGAAGGAGGGCCCCTTCCTTTCCTTTTTCTTCCTCCGCCCTCTTTTCCCGCTGCTGGCTTTATTTCTACGCACTACTTGACTCATCGCCAAGCGCTAGGCGCCACTTTAAGTGGACCGAGCAATCGTCGAGTTTCCCTTCTTCCTTTGAAGGGTGCCAGCCTTGTATCCAAAAAACCACCCTTCTGTCTTTGAAACTGCCGTACTTGCTCCGTGCAAGACCCCTCTTTCCTCCTTTGCATTTGCTGCATCTTTTAGAAGATTCAGGAGCGCTCGAAAGAGAGAACTTTAATATTTGCTTTCGTTTCGAGATCGTTTGTGCACGTCCTTGGCTTTTTGCGCTCGATTTTATCCGAGTACCGACGTCGTTGGAAATCTCAAAAGTTCAACGAAATATTGATTTTAAAACGTTGGCAAAACTTTTCTTCGAAGATACAAACCTAGGGAACCAAGCGAATAAGAATCGAAAAATACCTTCTAGTTTGTACGCGTTTCCTCGCCAGCTTCGATTATCGCCACGTAATTATCGCGCTCTGATTACACTCGCTCGTCCATTAATTGTACGCAAATTATGCAGCATGCTTGAACCTAAATTTATGACTCGAAATTGCACGTACGCGACAGCCGATAATGATGATGAAAGATAATTCGAAGGTACAGAGTATCCAATAATTTCGCTCGGAAACGTAATTGTGGCTGGTGATTTCTAAAATAGAAACGACAAGGGAGTGCTCTTAAAATTCTACGAGCAATTAGAATTCCAAGAACAATGTAGTAAATATAGAATTTGTGGCGGCACTCGACAACAAAATATCCGCCACTCGACACTAACTAATAGCAAAATACTGACATTCGCGGACGACACAGCTGTACTAGTCAGGCACACTAATCCTGTAACAGCAGTTACATTACTACAAGAACATATCACAAAAATAGAAAAGTTTTTTTTTTTTTTTAAATAAGAATCAAACGTACGATTTCACGACATTATTTTTTATTTAGTTGTTTACATTTACAATTTGTCCGATTTGGACATTTGGTAGAATTTTTTGGCTGAAAAATAGAAAAGTGGCTACAAGTTAAACAAATTAAAGCAAACCCCAATAAATGTAACCATATTACATTCACACATTCTGAACGGCACTCACATAATACAAACAAGGCAAGTCAACCTAGGACTCCACATAGATACACAACTCACATGGAAACAGCATATCAAATCAATAATAGACAAAATACAGATAGCAAGGAGACAAATGCATTGGCTAACGATCATAAAATCAATCTTGACGGACGGAATATCACTATGGGGAACAGCAGCAATGAGTCATATAAGCAAAATAGAGACAATGCAAGCTAAAATTCTTAGCACAATAGTAAACGCCACATGGTACGTTAGAAACGAGGATATTCGGAAAGACCTGGGAATACCAACGGTCAAGGAGGAGATTAGCAGATGTGCAAGAAGGTACAGAGAAAGAATAGCAACGTACCCGAATCGGCTGGCAGTGGAAACGATCAACACATCAAGCATAGAAAGAAGACTAAAAAGGAAACACCCAACAGATCTCATAAAGGATATAACCTAACAAACACGAAGATAGTACCCCGCTGGGGGTAGCCACCCACATGATAATCAAACAGCCAAAAAATTCTACCAAATGTCCAAATCAGACAAATTGTGAATGTAAACAACTAAATGAAAAAAAAAGATCTCGACACTAACTTCTACCGGGCGTTACGAACGTTCGGGATCCGGGTTCGAATCCCGGCGCCCGTAGTCCGACTTTTCTTCCATGGCACATAAATGAGAAGAAAGCAGCAGTATCTCATAGCGACGTCTACATCTTCAGCCAGCAGCTACAAGTATCACGGACAACAACTACATCTCAAATTGATTATAATTTATCTCGTATCATTTCTAGATCTTAGAGAAGACGTTGAGGATAAATAATGTAATTGAAGTTGAAGTTAATGGTAACGTAAGACAAGAATGACTACGGTATAACTGCGGTAGCGATTGTTTTTTAAATGGAACTCATATTCAAATGGAGCAAGGAAAAATAGGAAATAAAAGTTAAGCTTAAGAGGGGGGGGGTTAAGTTTAAAAATTTTTTTGCATTTTTTTATTTTTTAATTGAGTGCATAACATCTTAAGAATATTGTGTCAAAATTTCAAGTCGATTGGAGCAAAATTGACGAATTTACAAGTATTTTTATACATGTCGGATTTTATTACCTACCCGACCCGAGCGTGCTATTGCTACCTGGCAGACGTTTTACCTAATCGTAAGACGTAATACCTAATCTTACCCCCAGATCTATTTATAGTACTTAACGACTCCTTATACCTGTACTGTATATTTTGTCAATGTAGAGTATAAAATTTAGTGTAGGAGTAAATATTCTATCGAGCAGACGTACACGTGCGTTCCTATTTTCGCATCATTTTGGCTCCATTTTCATTAAGTTTTGTGTTAAATTATTTCTAAAATGCCTAAACAAGTTACAAGATCTGATAGACAATCAACTGGTTCGAGATTATATCGACCTAGAAAAATTGTACCTCCGCATAAACGTAAATACGAAGGCACTTCAACAAGTAGCGCGTCAGCTAAAAAAATAAAAGTGACCGTTGAAGATCAAGTTACGAAGGACTTTTCAACAATTGCTACGCTAGTGAAGCGTGTGAAATGTGATGGAAAAGTAAATTTTCATTCGACTAAGAAAGAAGGCCTTGGATTTAACATCAAAGTGTCGTGCGAATGTCGTAAACAGATTACAAATGTTCCGTCTAGTGTAAAAATAAACTCTGGTACTTTCGATGTTAATTATCGGTTTGTTTTTGCGATGAGGATATTAGATCTTGGATTAGTTGGCTGTGAAAAGTTCTGCGGCTTGATGGATTTGTCTAGTAAGTTTTATCAAAACCGACGTACAATGATTACGCGAAAGAAATGTGCTCGAATGTAAGAGAAATAGCGAATCGATTTTTTTAATCTGCTATAAAAGAAGAAAAAGTAGCAACAACCGAAGAGCTATCATGGATGATAGCAACATCCTTTATGGACCTGGCATTGATGATTCAGTGTGAGGTAAGCCGATAAAATTCCCTTATGAACGTTTTATACCAGATTTTTTAGTGTTCAAAACTTTAAAGCGTTTTCCCCACAACTCACGTTTTCAAAGTCGGTGTCCCCAATTACTTCAAAACCACTGCACCGATCCTTTTGAAATTTTGAACACTATTTTTGTACATAATTTACGAGGTAACGCTGTAGAATTTTTTCAAATTTGTTAATTATTTTTATTGTACAATAACAAATTAGCCGCAAATTTTCGTAAAGTCGGCTAATTTATCCCTTCAAAGTGTTCCAAAAAAGTGAAAAATTGAAATTTCGAAAAACCCTTCCAGCGTTACCTGTGGAAAACTGTTACCTAACGAATGAACTTTGATTTTTTGATTTCAGATGATCCAGCACCAAGTTCTGAAGGGCACCGCAATATACTTTTTTCCGAGACACATCCGAATAATTGCTGCCATTGCCGTATTTTTTAATATTTCTCCGTGAAAATTGTATACAATATTCTTCGAATGTCATACTTTAATGTACTATTGGTTTTAAAAAAGAGATTTTTAACTGTGTCGTCACAAAAAATTCACAAAAACATGCCTTTTTTTGTACGAATTAACCTTACTCCCTTAATGATTCTATGACAACCAAAAATACAAAATTATCAAAATACAAATAGTTAGGCAATAAAAATATCCACATTAGATAACGTAAAAGATTATGAGTTGCAGTAGGAAACATGAATTATCCCATTTTCAGTATTGCGTCATATGCGCAGCAAACGGAGATTAATGTTTCGACAATACCAGAAGTGAATATTTTTTACTCTGTTTCAATAGTTTACAATGTTCATCTCGAAGAAGAATTAAGGTAATATGAAGCAATTACTGTTTTTGTTTTTCATCATTTTTCTGTCACTTAATTAGCATGTAAATTTCTTATTATGAACAATACTTTTTATGAACAATAATTTGTTTATCTTGAGTGAATTTGCTCACTGTGATCGTAATTCTTGATTTTAATTGAATTATTTCTTATAAGATACTTTTATGTTTCTTGTAATGTTGTAATCTTGTAATGATGTTCTTGTAATTGATAATGTTAATTTAAAATTACTTTACGTTTTCCTCATATTTTCACTTCTTTATCCTATATCAGTATTTTGAAGAGTAAGCTATTAATTTCTCTCTAGATTTCAAAATCGTATTATACTCTCCACCAATCAGAAGCGATCACGAAAAATCACAAATCAATACAAAAAATTACGGTAAGTGGCAACGAACGTGATCGAATCACTCGTGATTCAAAAGTAGCAGTTCGTTTCTACGAATAAAGTCAATGAATAAATATCAATGAGTGTTACTTCTTGAAGCTGTTGTTTACAACAACATATTATATATTAGTTCCATCTACTGTAAATATTGTTTTTGTTAAATCCAAGCTGCCAACATATCGCACGCAACTCTGCATTAGATAGGTTCGTGTTCTGTAGCGTCAAAGCCGCGATGCGCACGGTATTCCCTGAATTCAATAAAACGGAGGAAGGTAGAATGTAGCCTCGTAAACGGGTAATCTGCTATTCAGGTCATAACCTAGCACACGTCAAGCCAGGACGGTCATTTTCCCGGCAACTATTCCGGATTCTCTCCTCCTACCTTGGGACTCTACGAGATACGATGCAGAGGACGAAAAGGACAAACTTGGGGAAAATGGTGTAGGGATGCGCACGACATTTATAACTCTCGGATCGAATGGTTATTTCCGAAGGTTATCTTGGATATGATATTTTCAATGACAACAACTGGAATCAACCATTCTTTGTTATAATACGAGCAACTTCTCAGTTTCTTACGAGTCGGAAATTATTAATAAGGCTAGAATTGGAAACGGTGAACATAATAACTAGACTCGGATAGTTATCCAAATTGATATTTTGATGAACACGATTGAAGGAATAAAATCTAAGCATAGACTTTTTCTCTTACTTAATATGTATATTATGATAGATACTATAGATTGAATATTTTATATATTTTGCAGCATTATACACGTGTATGGTGTATATTTTTGAAACATCCGCAGTTTGATAATTTAAAGAATTTTGAAACTTAGTTTCACATACTGTTTCGTTAATTAGTATACGTTTTTAGAAATACTAATCTTTTATGCATAAGCGATGACCGAAAACAAACCTGCCCCCAAGTCACCATCAACAATGCAACAGTTCCTAGCAGGGACTCAGTCAGATACCTGGGCATGACCCTGGACAAGAGACTAACGTGGAAAAAACACATCTCAGATAAAACGAAGCAACTAAAGGACAAACTAAAAAATTCTATTGGCTCACGGGCCGACGCTCCAAACTAAACATACAGAATAAAATTACCCTCTACAAGACCGTAATAAAACCTGTCTGGACCTCTCTTTCCTCTTACTCACTATTCTCATAGTCCGAATGGTTTATATAGAATATAGTTCGATCCCGATTATGAATATATCGATCACTGACTTAATTATAATTCCTACCGTTCCAATAACGCTGATATCTTATTCTATACTGAACCGATAATGTCGCAAGTGATACTAGGATAGTACGAGGGACTACATAATCAGTAGGACACTCAGTACTAATACAGCCGTAGGACACTCTTAAGCATTACATGCATGCTCTATCCAATTTTTAGTCAATGGTAAAACATTTCTGACGGATAGCGGACTAACGTTCTTTCCTGTTTAAAAATGTTTTACCTTCGGAGCAGATCCGGCGAAGTAATCGGTAACACAGTTTTAATCTTCATAATGTAGAATTTTGTAATTATGAACAAACTTATCGTTATATATATATATATATATATATATATATATATATATATATATATATATATATATATATATATATACACATATATATAAGATATAAATTTTGTGATGAAAAGTGAATATTTACCGAAAAACTTATAGTTAGTTTTTCAACAGTTCCTACACAATGTTGAATTAATACTTTATATTATTCCACGAATATAGTTACAGTGTTTGCTCCAAATTAAATAATAAATGCAAGAGTTATGCTTCTTTTTTATGCTATTTTTTCTTTCCATGCTTAAAATACGTTACGGTTATAAAAACTGAAGACAATAAGGCTTGAAGAATTGAGATATTTCCGAAACCCATCTTATAAACAGAAAGTCCACTTTCCCAATGACCATCACTAATAAATCCCTAGCTATGTAAAGTTTGAAAATTGTGCAAAATAGGTTTGCGCTTATTTTTAAACATATTTGGTGCACAGCCTGTTCGCCTTCTCAGTACCATACCCTTATATCGTAAATTTTTTTCGGAATAAACCATTGCCAAGTTTTAGTCATTTTGAAGCAAGAGGGTAGGAACAATTTTTGAAGAACAGAATCATTCCAACGGTCGACGAAGAACCTTCAAAGATCTGAAAATATCAAGTTAGGGTGTTACTTGAGTGCATTGTGTGTGTAGTGCGTGTATTGTACGCGTAGTGAGTGTTGTGTGCAGTGTAGTTGTATTTATAGCGACATTTCTAGCCATATTTATTACAATATGTATACATTTAGAGAACTTTCGGACATACAGTTTTGTTACGGTGCGGCGGACAGTAATAGCATAAAAGTGCAAAATTTATACGCCGAAAAAATATCTCAATAGGACTATACCCAACGCAAAAATATTTCAAAGATAAGGCGAATTCAGCACGACAATCCGAATCTGGGAGATAGAACACTGCATCGTATTCGAGAAAATTCAAGAAGAAATAATCTTTGCAAATGACAACAAATCGGAAAATTTAACGCAATTCCAGTTTCCCCGTAAGGATATTATTTACTGATGAGACAACATTTAATAAATGTGGAACAACAAATATACGTAACGAACATTTCTGGGCACGTGAAACTCTACACACAATAAGAGATGGTTCGTGTAGAATGGTGTAGCATCACATTCTACCAATGCAGTGCAAGAGCACTTGACCAGCTGTTTTGGAAACAGGTGGAATTACTAGAATTAATGAAGATCTAATGAAAATTTTTCATATGAAATAAGAGAATTACGATAAAATGTATGCGGCTTTTCTCTTTTCTTTCCTATTTCTTTTTTTTTTTTTTTTAACTTTAACCTTCGTTCCCACTTACTTAAAACTGGTCTTTAATTTCACCTATCTTGGAGATGTGACAAATTGAAAAGTAAATTGCATAAGTGAAATAAACACACGGAAATCATATATCCTTTTTTCACATTTGATGTTATGTATACGCAACATCGTGTTTTAGTAAAATATCAATTAACAATTAAAGTAAGTTATCGACAATAAATGTATTCATCTTCAGTAAATTTTAGTGGATTATAGTCTTCTCTACAATACTATGCGACAAATCCCGTTTCTACAATTAATAATTTATAAAAAGTAATTTTTATTATTACATCCTAATGTATATTACAGGCTAAAAAATTATTTAGTTCTGGAAAGGTTAGTATGTAACATTCGATTAGGAAAGGCAATGGAGTTAAAAGGTAGCGCAAAAAGCAACCGTATACGGAGTTCGTTAAAATCGAAAAAATTGATTGCACCAAAAGTGGAAGTGATTACGGAAAATGTTTTTGTACCGATAACAAGGACCATATTTACGAAGAAACGTGGTGATGCAATGCAGTGCAATTTTTCCGTACCAAAAGTGGACTTCGTTAAGTTATACCAATGTAATAACGGCGCAACGATGCCATTATTAAAGAAACCATATAGCCTTCTAGTAAAAAGCTGTACAGATCCAATACCCTATCCGAACCAGGTTATTCATCTAAGCTGAGTTATTGTTTTTCTCGTCTTTCCATTTTTGATTTCTCCTACGCGCGCATAGATACAAGATTTCTAAAATTAAAGAGAACATTTTTTAAAGCAAACCTCTATCATCAAAGAAAATTATATTTACGCTATCATAAGTGAAATTTCACTGCAACATATATATATATTTTTTTTTCTTATATATATATCAATAAAATCAAATAAACGCAATTAAATGTTTTACTATTATCCAATATTAAATAAAAGGTAAAATAGTTATTGTTTCTAACGGTTGCAAGAACTCCATTCTCTATATTACTATTCCAGTCGATAATATTAAAACAAAGTTCGCATAGAGTGAAATTTCATAGCCTAATATGCAACGTTAATGTGTTTTCAGACTAATATAGTAAGTAAACACAAAGAAGTAGAAACATCAGAAAAACGGTTACGTTCGATTAATAAAAGTTACAGTTTTGTAAACATTAAGAAAGTAAATTTCTCTCAGCAACCAGAAATTAAAAAGCAACAAATATTGATATTTCCTTCATCGATTTCTGATCTGCCTTTGACTTCGTTCAAAAGTTACTCTCCTGCAATGGATGAAAACGCAATTAAAACAAGTAAACGGAAGAAAATGGATAAAATTAATGAGAAAACAAGAATTGGCGGTATTAATCGCATCTCATCGAATCTTCCAAAAACAAACGGTAATGATAAAAAATTGAAATTACACGAATCAGAAAATGTTATTCGTCGATCGCAGAATGATACTACTCGGACTAAATATTTGTCATCAAGTTCTAAGGAAAAGATACATCTGATGGAAAACAATATCAATAATTCAATTATGTCAAGGAACACCTCGAATGTTTCAATTACATTAAGTTCAACAAATCCAACAGCGACCACGAAGAGAGAAGACGTTAAAAAACAATGTATTTTTGATCCTTATTGTGAATCTGTCTTAGAAAATATCGACGTAGCCATAAGAGGAACAATTTCTAATAATATCATTGATTGTGGGAAAGAATTAAAGTATCCAATTACACATATCGAATCGGAAGCCTTTAATCAACTTCAGTGTAGCATGTTTGATGTTTCGACATCAGACAATTTTTTAAAAATGAACGGATCCGATACGATAGAGACTATGCATAGTAAAATGTTGGCTACGCGTAATTTTCGGCATCATTCTCGAGAGAACATTGGCCATTCGATTCTATCGTTTCTTCGGAACAATCGATCTCAATATCAAGATAGTACAAACTCGCACTACGGCCGTATGTGCAAGATAAAATATTCTTGGCAGGTCATTGGTACAAGTTCACAAACGTCACAGACACTTTTAGACAATTTAGTTAAGGAAAGCAATCTTCTCGATGACGAATCAGTCTACAAATGTAGTGTTAAATATTCTTGGCAAATTATTGGAATCGCTACACAAACTTCTCAAAGAGATTTCACCGTTTCAGAATGTCGATCGGCTATTTCATTTTTATCTGCAAGAACAAATACGATTTGTCATCCTATTAAAGAAATGATATGTGACTCACCACCAACTGCTACAGTTTGGCGAAAGGGTAAAAGATTTATTATATTAAATAACCAATACACACAAACGTTTACTCATAAAGAATGTCAGACGGTTTTTACAGAACTTTACAAAAAATACCAGAATTAAAAGTTATCGTTCACTTCATATTAAAAGTATTGAAATCAGTGGTAAAAATTATATTATACGAAAAATCTATATATTATCGATATGATACATATCTTGCATCAGCTTCTAGTTCAGTTTTACTTTTTCAAATCGAACAGAGATTTATTTATTTTATTAGAAAATAATTAAAAAATTTTCAATCTTTATACATACGTAGATTATCTTATGTTAACTTTGAACTGGAATTGTTAGAACACAAGTAATCAATTTAAATTAGATTTTTGGTACTTTACGATGCAATACCATTAGCAAGAACATAAACACATCTTTATTATCATCGCTACATGTTATTCAGAATGTGCTTTATATTTGAAGTTATATTATTTAATTCTAAAAGATAAATAAAGTGTACATATTAAGTTTACAAATGAATTTACAGAATACAAATTAAATTGGATTACCCAAAAATTCAAAGTTTGACTTCATTTCATTCATGCGAATTACTTATGATCTAATAATACCAACCAAAGTTTATTTTCTATTTCACTTCAGATGAAAAGTTTTTAATTCGTCCATACATTTCAATTATTTATATGATAAATTCAAATGTAAGAAGTCTGCAATTACATAAAAACAACAATGTTGTTTTAGACTATTTAAAAATACTTGGAATTAGTCAGTAGAGATGGAGAATTGTACAATTAGAGAGAATTATAAGGTATAATAAAGGTACATACGCTTTTAATTTATAACTTGATACTTTCATAGGTCATCGATATTATGCAATACAGTTTTAGGTAATATACAATGCAATATCATTAACAGAAACATAAATACGTATCTTGTAGTCATTGCTAAATGTTATCCAGAACATCCTCTGCATCCACAGTGAATGCATTCCACTATTCTGCCTTCTTCGAGTTTGCCCTTAGGTACTCTACAAATACAATTTGTACCAAAGTTAGTATCCCTGTGTTGTATACAACGTAGACAGCACAAGTTTTCGTATCCCACTTTCTTCCATTTGGCTATCAAATTTCTATCTGCTATATTTTCGTTCAGGCAATAATCATACAATTCTGAAAACATAGAACATATAAAAGAGTAAATAACAGTGAGAAAAGTAAGGAAATGAAATAATCAATGATACTTTACCGCGACTTATCGCTTTCCGTCTATAATATAAGTCATATATGTATCGTGATTTCTGATGGTGAATTTTAAATATGGGCCATAAAGATTCTTGTTTTCGCTTGCCCTCGTGAGGTTCCGTTTCAGCTATGATTCAAACATCAATAGATTAGAATTATTTAAAAGAATAATTTTAGACTCAAACACATTTAGATTCCCATTATCTCTTCGATATTTCCAAGAAACCATCAATCATGGCTGGATGTGTTAAATGAAATTGTTATTGTAAAGGATAAATTGAACGTTATAGGATATCAGGAGATGTTGCATGGCAAATTATTGTCTTTTATAAACAGAATAGGAGACAAAAAGACAATTTTTTCAATAAGATGACGCTCCTATTTATACAATCAGTGTTACAAAAAATGGTTTCAAGATTTCAGAATAGAATTATTGCGATGGCTATCGTCGAGTCCTGATGACGCACTAAACATTAAATGAAAACTTAACAAAATCAGCATTAAGTTGATATTTTTCCCAGACTTCGAAAGAAAAAAATATTATTTGTTTTGTATCTTCAGTTTTCTTTTATACTATAATATGAAATTATATAAAAGATTTTGTAAATTTTTATTTTAATATTATGAAAAATCTAGAAATAGGGTTGAGTTGATAATTATTCGCGACATTGTATTTCGTATAGCAAATAGAAACATTTCGTTATCAACATAACCTTCTAGTCATAACCTGTATTTTCTTTTTCTTCTTACCTTCTCGCATTTTCTGTTCTAATTCTTCTAGCGTCGGTTCAATTAATTCCCAACCATCTGGCGGAGGTTTCTTACTTCTACGTACTTTGGGCATTTTTAATTCGCATCAGCGTTACCAGTAAAAGTATACAATATACAGTTTACAGTAATGTCAAGTCGTAGAGTTATAATGCCGTTACTTGTGCACTTGTGTACCTGTGTTGATTATGCATAGCTATAGATACATTACTGCCGTGACGAATCAAAGCAAACGAATAATGGCGGCATGGCGGCAAATCACAAATGAAACACCGTTCTCATATTTTTTTTAAACAGTTTCTTCTTCAGAAATATCAAGATAATTCAATATTGTACAGAATAAATTCGTGCTGCATAATGCACCTTTTGTAAAATAGAAAAATTCATGCACAGATACTATGCGTATCGACATTTGTTTAAAACATTGATTTGATGAGAATTTACAACCATTCAGAATTACAAAATATAGTTATTGTTATATTATATTTACTATAGTTATATTAAGACTATACATATGTATACGTAAAATTGGTAGAAGAAGAGCGGAAGAAGAATTAAACAATAAGAATGGATGAAATTTTAAAGCATCATTTAAAAGATATTTGAATATATTAAACAATTATTTCTATAATCAATGCTCTGCTACACGAGCATTCTCAACCTGTAGAACATATTATCTTTAATTCTTATAATGAATAATACATATATTATGCATCAATGAGTAGATTAATCTCCTATAAACCATATGTCTAATGATATTGTACACTCACCTACAGAACAAGTAAAAAAAGAAAACCATAATTATCATTTCATTAAAACTTCGTTGCAAGATAGGAAATGCTAAATTATGTAATAAAATTCATTTATTTTATATATATTATATTAAATTATCATTTAAAAATCACAACATCACACAAAAATCATTTCGTAGAAAATATACTGTTTACCATTTTTCCCAATTTTGGGTAGTTTGAAGGCAAATTCGACTGGTCTAGAAGGTTTACTGAACAGAATTGTATTTAGTCTATAGTCAACACTAATTTTTCGAAAGCTCACCATTTTATTCCAAAAATGTATGGTACGAAAATATAAAGAACAAAATGTCGGATGTAAAGTGTTGCGTGATACGAAGTGTGTAGTTTATAAAACGATAGGAAAACTCGAAGAAGATTTGACAAGACGCAAAAAATCGCAATCGATCGCAAACGCCATCGTGTTTGAAGAAGAAGAAAGCACGTGTGCTCGATGGTTTATTATCGACACTCAGAAAGACATTCACAAAAAATGCCACGAAACGAATGCTGTGTCAGCAACTTTTTTTTTTCTACCATTGAGCTTTTTTTGCTATTTGGAAGAAGGAGAAAATGTCAATAGATGATGTGGAAATCGCTGTGTTACGTTCTCACGAAACGTTCTAGACTGACTGTCGGTTAAGAAGAGCATCGACGACCTGAGGGCTTGATTGATTCCTAGTAGCGCGACCAGTAAGAAATCGATCGATATATACTGCTCGTCCCATGGTTGATGTTTGACGAAAAAAAGAAAAAGTTTGCTTTCCTTTCAGACACGGTTCATCCGACCTCTAGTTTTCTGTATTATCGGTCGATGCCGTTAACCTCGTTCTCAGAGACTTGCTGATGGTTTTTCAGGTTTATACGTGTATTTTATTTTCTGTCACTTATAAAGACACGTATAGACTCTGGTTACTATAATCACTACAATCAAATTTAACATTTTCAGTATTTTTAATTTTTTTATTAAAATTAAGCGACGTGGAAGAAGGAGATAATAAATTAAATAGTTGCTATATGTATATATGTGCATAATCATCTATAAACAGTTTAAACAACCAATGATAATTTGTCCTTTATCCGACATAATATACATACGAATATGCGTCTCTGACACATTGCAAGTAGAAAAATGAAATTTCTGCGTGTGGTTGAATTAATTCGGTAACCAGGGACTGAATATATTTTTTTAACAGTAGTTTTCGTTCACTCTTTTTACTAATGCTCGAATAACAGTGTATAAAGTAACGTGCAAAATACATTACTATTATACACAATTGTAATAAATTCTGTTAATGTTTCAACCGCTGGATTATAGGATAACGTATAGTTTACGTTGGTAAGTCTTGTACAGATACAAAGCTGTATATAGTGCAGTAGCCTCAAGGAGCGTTCTAGTTTGATCTCTAAGATTTACATGAAATAGATTATGATTTCATTTCATTTTACTCCACTCGATAGAATCCAAACTTGTAACATTTTTCTTCGCATTTCGAATCGCTTAAAATGTAAGAGTCGAACGACCTTGTTCTGTCCAAAACAAGACCTGTCTTGGTGTTGGTAGATATAAAAAGCGATGGAAGAGAAGGAGAAGTAGCAACAGTAGGTACACAGCCAGAGAGCATATGGAATTACCCCGAAATCGCGGCAGCTCTGACATAACGAGGCTTCAATCTCCAGGACGAAAAACGAAGAAGAAGCGTACAGGAAAAGCGAGCTGATTGTTCTTACACGACGCTGCGACGATTCGTCCTCTCTGAGCAGAGCCACGAAGAGGAGAGTGTCAGAGAGGATGGCGATCTAAGTTCAGAAACAAAAGGAACGAAACAAGACTTCAGTTTGACCGCTAAAAATTCCTTAAGAGGGTAGCTCGGTGAGGTCACGAAGAAGAAATTATGCTAAAGGAGGTGGAGGTGGCAAGATTCCGCAAAATCCAACATTGCATAAAATTCGCATAAAGCCTGGGATAAAATTTCGAGCGAGCAAAACGAATCAAGGAAGACACGGGCACCCGTGACTCGGAGATAAAAGCGAAAAACTTTCGATGGAAATTCCGTGAAATTAGTTAAAAATTGAAAGCGGCAAACTGGGGACATTACATAAGTGCAACGAAAGAATCACAGAGAAAATTTGCGTGTATAAGGTACGCTAATTTTTTAACGAAATAATGTGTAATATACAGAGTCCTGTGTGCTACTGGATGTTATATAGTTATAGCTTTCTTCATTACGATACGAGGTAAATTGGCGGACATTATTGAACTTGAGACTCGCTGTGGCTCTCGTGCATAGGATGCTCCATAGGTTCGTGTAGAGAAGTTTGCTGGGCCCGAGGAATATTTTTCTTAAGTTTTAATTTGATTTTTGATTTTAATAAAGAAACGCTGAAAAATTGCACTATATTATTATTATTTATTATTATATATTACACTTTGAAATTTTGCATAAATGTGATTAATTCTGTGTAAACGATGTAATATTTTGCAGTAAAACTTAATAATACTTATTGCGCTTGAAAAGACTCACAAATTTAGATTTCATATAGATACAATTAGTGGTAAAGATTATTTATCTATCGCAAACGAACTTTTCTAATTCAAAAACATATTTGATGGAAAATGGAGGTTTTAGACGATCGAAGAATGTTAAAGTTCCAGGTTTTTCTACAATTGAAGAGATGAAACTTTATTACACCTAGACTGTCGGAAATTAAATGCTATAAATTATATAAATAGCTAATTATATATAGTGATATAAGGTTATCAAGGTTCTTTTTGCAGAAGTGGTCTCAAATTATACATAAATTACATAGAAAAAAGTAAATAATAACATAAATCAATGGATAACTTATCTTTTCGATAATTATACAAGTAGCACTTGCTTAACAGTAGTTTGCATTTAAAAATATATTGCCACTCTGGAATATGTAGATGTTGCTTTTTGTGAGATATAAAACACGGTTGACTTGGAAATATAAAACGGCTTTCCCGTACAACATTTAATAGCTAGTCTTTCAGTAGATGACAGTTATAAATGGATGCATTGTAACTAAATAATAAATTAAAATTTTTTTGTAATAAATTTATATGGAAGACGGCAGAATATTTAATATATTCAATTTCTCTTTTCAACAATACCTTTACTATATGATTTTGAATATGATTAGTCGCTTTATTCGTGACTCGCTGTAGTTTTTGAAATCGAATATTCTTTGAATATTTTTCACTTTAATAGCTGAAGACTAAAACTATAGTAGATTTTAGTAAATATATTTCGTTTGAGAAAAGAAGTATAAATTGCAATGCTTAAAAGAATATCTTTCTTTATAAATCCGGTCAACTACTTATTTACAACGTTGCAACTGTTATCATTTAGTACTCGCACTTCAAATTATTACATTATTACATTATAGTAAGGGATAGTAAGATATAGTAAAAAAGTTATTTGGATACTGAAAATTCGAATAAAAATGATAAATCAAATTTTATTCATCACTAATGGATAAATATACAATAGGATAAGAATGAATTCGAATAACATAATAAAAATTCGAAAGAATAAATAAAATACGAGATATTTGTATCTTTCCTCTATATTTGAAAGACAGATTATCACGTTTATTATCATTATTTTTTAATTCCTTGAATTTTATTGTAATTTGTAGTTTTCATCTATTTCCATGACATTTTTTTATCCTGACAAAATATTTTTTAGCTATTAGCTGTACAGATTATATAATTTTTTCATATAAATTTAGTACGATCGTTCAGTAACAAGTCGTTCCTCCTTATAAATTTAAAAATACGTGTAAGATATTTGTTTTTTAATAATTTGGTAAAATACTAACCTGGGTTATTCTGTACAATGCATATTTAATTTCATGTTTCTCTTAGAAATTTGTCCAACATTTCATTTACAGCAAACACTATAAGCGAACTGAAAGTGTTCATATCAAAAGCAATATACATACTTAATATTTAAATACAATGTTAATTCTGTTCAAAACGAGTAATTAATTCGTTATATATACATACATATGTATGATATATTCGCAAGAATGTCAATCTTGAGATCGTTTCCGAACAAAACCATTATCTTGGAAATTCTGTCACACAATTGCAGCTCTTCCTTGACGAATTCTACAAGTTCTCACGCTACACGCAAGTACCTTTATATCCAAATGCAGTATCAGAAGTTTGGCTGCAAGATGATTGGTTCGATCGACAAAAGCTATTTTTCTTCTCTTTGGGTATTTGTTTAATAAATGTCTTTTGTTCCTCCGCCATAATCCTGCCTCTCTCTTCCTCGCCCGATGTATCTTTTTCCCCGATTTTCCCAACGTTGCCGTTGCTTAAATGCCGTTCCATTTGAATTCCTTCTGTCGTTTTCTCATTTTTTCCCAAAAGGTTGCACATACTAACGCGTTTTTCTCTCAACAAGAATTTATCAAGAGTTACATTAGGTCTGGCCAACACATCCATTCTGTCAAAATGGTAAGCACTACCCATGCGATCTCTCTGCAGTGATCTGGCTAATACGTCCATTCTGTCGAATTGACAGATACTTCCACCGCGATCTCTCTGCAATGGCCTGGCGAGAACCTCCATCTTATCGAACTGGCAGATGCTCATTCCACGATCTCGTTGCCATAATTTTGGCGAAGCATCGAATTGACAAACACTTATTCCTCTGTTTCGACAAAAAGATTTGGTTGTCTCGGTTTTGTCCAGCTGATAGACGCTTGTCTTTCGTTCGTCTAGCAATAATTTCGTGGAATCGCAGGCCGGCTTAAAATTCTTTAAAGTATCCTGTTCACTGGAGGAGTCGAGCGTGTTATTTTCCGTAAACACGGAAAATTGAAGGTCGAACGCGCTTTTCGTGCGACGCGCTGTACCTCCGCCACCTGGGAGAAAGGACACGCTGGAACCAATGAACGCACTGTTTTGCCTCGGTCTCATTTGTCCCAAAGCATAGTTCGAGTCGTGCCTTATTGGACACTCTTCGCAAAGAATATTGCATTTCGAGAATGTGCGTCGGTTCTGTGAACAAACAAACAGATGATTTGTAAATTAATTTTAATCGCCACTTGTAAACAGTTCAATTGATCTTTGTAATCTACATTCGTGTTTGGAGTGGTTTGTTTAGAGAAAGTCGCGATGAACAGGGTAAAATATGATTTGACAGATTTGAAAAGTATTACCTACGTTACCTACGTTTTATATAAAATTAAGATGAATAGATCATTATTCTAGGTATAATTAAGATTATGATGTATACATGTCTATATCATTTTGTTTACATATAAATCAAACTTTTATCAAAAACAGTATTCCATTTGGAAATTTTAATATCTCAAAAATCAGTTTAATTTCTATAGAAAATAAATTGTCCATTAATTTTTAATTTATTTAATGGTAATTCAGATTTTTGCAACATCCTTCCATTGAAATGAATTGAATGTGTAAAAGATTCAGCCTTTCAGTATGGAATATTTCTCAATATATTGAGAAATATAAAAAATCCAGTTCCCTAGTTGGATGAAAATTTCGATTTCTTCTCTTCTCTTAATTATTAATTATTTAATACATAATTAATAAGAGTGTGTCGTATATAATATATTATTCATATTTTAAACATTAATGCATAACATTTCTCTCGTGTTTGTTATATCTACGTTATATGTTGTTGCGTTGCTCCTTTCCGTTATGAATTTATGCATATGTACGTATGTATGCCGGACAGTGGATGTAAAAAATATTTACTCAATCCATGTTTTTCAATGAAACATTTTTCCCTAAATTTTACATTTTATGTTTAAGAAGTTAAGTCTCTAATTGCATAAAAAATTGTCTAGGAAATTGTAGTAGGAAATTTGAATCTAGTAAATGATAAAGTCGAAATGTCAAAATAAATACATAGTGGTTATTTGGAATCACGACGAAGAAATCAGAAATGAATCGGTGGACGGTAAAAGTAAAATAGCATTCCAGAAGTGCAAAGTTTGAAAACAATCCATATTGTAATCTGCACGCGCGCACGTGTTTGTGTGTGTCCAAGTCCGTGTCAAGTAATAAAAGTTGATAGAAATGCAGCGATTTATTGTGATACCGATAACAAAGTATTTTTTGTTTTCTTTCTGATAAGGAACTAGAAGTTTGAAAGCAACTAATTTTAGCAATAAATAATATGCGGTCCTGCAACACAAGTTATAAATGTATAATATTTCGCATAGGATAATTACGGGAAGAATGCGGCACATTTTTTCAAGGATAAATGTTGTTGGTAGTGGATTATGTGTTGGGTATTAAGAAATTGTATGTTATTTTTATAGTCGCATTGTACAACCTCGATTTGGTGGAAAATGATGTAAGATAGCTGCGTTCGGGTCAAGCATCTCTGAAATAATAATAGATGATTTGAAAGATTGATAAAAATTGACTAAGATCTTTCGATATTTTTGTCTTTAGATTTGAATTTTATCTTTATATTTTTCTTTTTATGTTTTTATATGAAGTTTCCTGCAATTTGTCCTGGCGGACGTTCAGAAAGCTGTTATACCTTGATTAAGAGTAACGTATGGATGTTATTCTCGTTGGATTTGATCGTTAAATATCCGTTAAGTAAGTTTCAACCAGAAAGCTTAGAGCAATTAAATTCTGTTAGTTGAGCGGAACGCCAATCAGGACGCAGCCATTGATGTTTAATTGAGTTAAGAAATTTCAATTAGTTCGTCTCAATTAGAAGATGCCATCAATAATTCAGTCAGTCTCAAGTAAAAAATTTTTTATTACTATATAATTAATTAGGATTGTGTAGGAGTCTTTCGATCATCTTACGTTAGGTCCACATTGTTGTTTACAAATTACGTTCTTCAACAGCTTTGGACACTTGTGAACTTATTTGTGAACAACGAGTAGTGAACAGAGAACACTCCTTATTCAAGAGACGTTACATCAAAGGTACCAATTATAATACAGGATCCAGATGTATTCGTGCCTGCAGTAGAGCTGGTGTATTATTTGCAAATAACTTATGAGCAGATGTAAAGCAGCTTGTAAACTTTGATGTTACTGCCTTCTGAACAATCAGCGTGAGTATCGTTCGTTGATAGAAAATTTAACGTAATCAACATTCCTTCTTTGACTGAAATTGATATTCGAAAATTTATACTTGTTTCTAATATTTATTGGATTATGGTAAGTAATTTCTCATAGGTCCGAGTAATTTGTCATATGACATTTCGATAGAATTTTTCAATTCATCTTCGTTTTTTAATAAATTATTTGTCTCTTGTATCAAAATTTATTCTCTTCCAGCATCGATGCTCTAAATCATTTTTTCTTCTAACATTATTTGTTTTTACTATGAAACATGCAATTACATGCAATATGAGCAGCAAATCTTTACATATATTGAGATTTATAGACGAACAAAATTAACAAGTGGCTGCGCGTACCAACACTAAACGAGTAACAATGCTACAACTATGAATAGCTTGCAAACAATTTTAGCCAGTCTGAACTCAGCATTAGACAGCACGAAGGTCAATACACAGTACACAGTACTAACGTATAGTCATAAAATATCAATTATAAATAAAATATATATTTATGCATTACCTGTAGTTGATTTTGTTCAATCGTGGTACAATTTTGTTCGTCTTGTGGCAGGAATTTCGGTTGAGATGGTTCCAACATTCTTATCTTGCCCCATCGATTGAAGAATAATGCAATTGCCGTAGCCCATAGAAAGAGTACGAAAATAACTATCAAGGCCTCTTCAGCTCTGAGTATAACTGCACCTAGTTCTGGACTGCCTATTACAACATCGTTCGAGTTACTATTTAAAGTTTATTGTCTAACTAAATATAACACTCTTGTGAACAAAACTGTTTGAGGGTCTTGGGTAAGAGCCGTGTCCGAAAGGAATTTCCTCCGGACGTTTCCCTACTACTGCAGCTACCTTCTTCAGGTATCGAAGGATCCACTGAAATCGATGTACATCGTGAAGATCTCTTTGTTTTTATATAGGTGAGACTTCAAACAGTATAGTTCACAACAGAGTTATGTATGACAATCCGTGGCATGAAACTTTCAAATCTGTTGTACAGTAATTAATTCCTTAAATATTTACGATTTAAACAGTAGGTATTTTATATGTCGTTCAGTTTCCGACTGAACGCACAAAGGCTAATGAGTCCTCTGGATGACCAAGATGATTTTCTTGGCTAACCGCTAAAGGCTCTAGGGCAAACACATCTGCGATATACCATATTCCTCGAGTATCCTCAATGATTCCTGAATGTGACGGTAATAATATTGCAAGGTTTCCAAGCAACAATTTACTCACTGTTGCGTTCTTCCCGTTACTAATATTACAAACCTTATTTCCTTAAAAGCCAAAGTGAAAGAGAAAGTAGAACATCTGTTTAGAAAGATTTTTTTTCTTTTTATTTACAAGTACTTTACAATCAATTGTCACATTGAGAATTTTGAGTAAGTTTCTCTGGCGTGGCGCAATAACATGACTAATTATTTATAATAAGTTTATGTCTAGTTGAATCTAGTGCTTAGATCTAAAGGATAGTGTTTTCTTAGCCTGCGGATCTGGTCCGACGTATTAAGTAATTTAGTAACTAGGGGGTTTCGATGGTTATTAACTCTTATGATATATCTATTAGTACATTTTGTTATTCCTTCTTTGACTGTGGGTATCTTGAGGTCGCGATGTATTGTTTCGTTGGTAACATACCAGGGTGCATCTATTAGGGATCTTAGAGTTTTCGATTGGAAGCGTTCAAGTATTTCAATGTTGGAATTACTTGCTGTTCCCCATAGTTGGATTCCGTAGGTCCAGACAGGTTTTATTATAGTCTTGTAGAGCGTAATTTTACTCTGCGTGCTCAAGTCGGAACATCGGCCAATGAGCCAGTAGAATTTTTTTAAGTTTGGCCTTGAGTTGCTTCGATTTGTCTATGATGTGTTGTTTCCGTGTCATTCTCCTGTCCAGAGTCATGCCCAGATATCTGATTCAATCCTTGTTAGGAATTGTAATGTTATTAATGATCACCTGAGGTCAGGTTTGTTTTCGCAGGGTGAAGGTTACATGTGTGGATTTATTTTCGTTAATTTTGATGCCCCATTTGTGGAACTGCCTAGAAAGATGAAACAGGATTTCGAATTGTTATAATCTATTTCGAACTGTTATAATATCGAATAAAGCCGATTCAACTCCGCTCGCTTATCTCTTACGCTACTCGCTCCCATTCGAGAGTTATACGCGTAAAAATAATTTATCTTCTTCTTCAAAATGTTTTCAAAATGTCGTAATTTTGGCAGAATGCAATATTTATCTTTATACAGCTATATATTTTGTAACTTTATCATACATTATCGAGCTTTATTATGTTGATTAATATTTATTAGCAGATTTATTTGACAACACTAATCGAATAGCAAACATCCTCGAGGTTCGCCGAAATTTTACTAGAACTGTTGCACGTCAAACCACTCTGATACTCCTTTGCTTTAGTTTTATCAAACTCCTACTCCAAACAACGCCCAATGCTGCCAACAATCATACGAACAAATTTTTTTAATAATCTCAACTCGAACGCTTGCATGTTCGTCGTTAGAAGAAAATTTCACGTTAGATATCACGTTAATCGCACTTATGGGGTTTGAGTTTTGCAAGAAGCAGGATAATCTTCTCGGAAGCATTGTGTCCCTAAGACGGTGAAATACAGATATCCTACTCTGTCGGCGGCAGCGTCTTTTGAATTTTTAAAACATTGGTAGAACTTATTGTCACAGGCGTAGCTTAACCTGTTCAAAAAATTGTGTATTTGTTCGTCTATTCTTTTGTCGCTTTTTCAGATCATATTTTACTCTTGCTGTTGTTCTCTTCGTTCGATTTGTTTAGCGGAACGTTTGCGCTGAAAACAACTGTTCGAAACAGGATTCGACGTTCGACGGATCGCGAGGCAGTTGGCTAGGCAGGCGTAACAATTCGTATACAGTGTTACATCCAATCGCGTGTATTTTTTACTCAGCGCTCGCTACAAATTCGGTTGCGAAGTCGAATCGTTCAACGGCCTGAACATTACTTGAGACTTCAAAAACTAGCAATGATTGATGCTCCGCGCGTCGAATTATGGATCGCCCCGCCGCTCTGCGTAAGAAGATCTATATCTCACAGGAAGAATGAAATTAAGAACGGCTACCTCGAGGCGCGACCGTATCAGACGAAATTCTGGCAAAAGCAAAAAGAAAGCGAAATTAAGAAGAATTCCACAGGTTGTGCTCGGAACCTGTGGGCTCAATTATCGTGTGTCTGGCAGCATGCGTCGGTTTCGTTATACGATTGTGGACATCGGAAGGCGTTGCTCCTGCTCTCTTGCCTGGGTATGTTATGCTTACCTTTTCCATTGGTTGATCTAGATCATTGCCGGCGAATGCGTCGGCGGTTCTATATTGGATTTCCCATGCGTGAACAGAAACGATTTCAGGACGTGCATGGTAGTCTTTTGTAGGAAAATGTTAAGGAGAAAGATGAAAAGCAGTTGACCAGTTTCACTGCGTCTAATCGGAAATTACATGCGAAAAAGCGAGTGTAACAAGTCCGGAAATTGAACTGCTGTCCGACGAAATTTATCTACCAAATTAACAGATAAATTGTATCGGTGTGCACTGCTGCGTGTTTGCGTTTCGTAATGGTTATTATCTTTCCGTGGCACGAAGTAAAACACGAAACACTCGAAACACGATATCGATATCTTATATGTCGGAGAGGTGACAGCTATAGGGTTGTGGGCGTTTGATAAATCTTCATTGGAACTGGCCATCGTCGCGGTATAACAAAGGTACGGTTTGCTAACACGAGTATGGATAGTACAGGTTTGACAATCAACCGTGCCGGTTGGACACTCGCGATACTAGTGATATTGGTCTTAGGTTCAATAACGAATCCGCGGCCAACGGGATGATAGATCTACTTGCGCGGTACACTAACTCAAGCGTGTAACACTCACGAACCGTAAGGCGTTACTCCTCGTCGACGAGATCGCAAAAAAAAGAAGAATGCATCTCCGTCCCGATGATGCCACCGAGGAAAACTATGATGGGGTGTGTCTAAGGACGCGAAATCATCGGATTCGTCGAGACAAACCTTCGTTCAGAAAGTAAGGGAAATTGGCGTTGCTGCTAATTGGTCAATTTCTATATCGGTGGTTAGAAAGAGAGGATAGCCGCCCTCGAGGGAAAGTTGCTAGTGGGAGACGCCGCTCGTTGAAAAATAGGTCTCCCCTATTTTTCCGTAATTGGGACAAAGACTGTTTGTCTATTTGAAGGACTTTAGTTGACTAAATCTTAAGATTTATAACGGGCCCTCAGGCTAGCTGAACATGTACTGCGGAAACGCGTCGACATCTGGCAATCATCTTACTCGAAGAATAGGGTCTGCGTGTGGCGAGCTACGGGACAGAGACCGTTGGAATGTTTACTGTCGAGTGTTACGGCTATTTCCTTTTTAAAGAGAGCTATAGAGTTACTCCATGCCCTTGTTAGACAAAGCGTTCATCCTGTGACCGCGGCTACGTTCGGCGACTGACTGTCGCCCCGAGCCCAAGTTTATTATCACAAATCGCAAACAAGTACAATGGTAGCAAATCGCTTAATTACAGCTGTTAACTTTAATTACAATTCTACGGATTCTCCGAAGTTCCAGAGGGAAGGTCTCCGGTGTCCTCTCATCTCTGACATGTAGATTGCGACACACACGATTCGGACCGATTTATATATGTCAATCATCTTCGTCACGTAAATTATTCGTTAGTTTGAATCACGAATAAACAAAGCATGGGCATTGAAGTTTGCTTCGCATGGCGAGGAATAATATTCCAAATATAGCTTTATTGGTAATAAAAAGACAAAAATTTCCATTCATACATACTTGGTATCTTCAATGCATACATCTATCGCTATACCTAAACGATTGCTACTTGCTGTCGCATAGAAATGACATTTCACTGCTTGGAAAATGTTCATACTGCTCTTGTAAGTCTCGCGAAATCCAGCTCACCTCGCACGTAATCTGCTCGGCGGCGTATCTCGATGAAAAACTTTTTTTTTATTTTTTCTTTTATTAACGTGAAGGAAATCTGCGCAGACACCAGGTCGCTTCTCGGGAAAAGCGGCTTGGTAGTACCGGACTCCAACCGACTAAAACCTCCACGATGACCGTCCCGGCTGCGATCAAGAGGGGCCCGGGCCCCACGTCACACCGCGCCTCGTCGTCGGAGCCGCCGTGCCAGGCAGTCCGGTTCCCCTACCGGAACTGCTTTGCGGCCCCGGAACGCTGAGCTGCCAGCGCCTAAGTTTGCACCCCAAGGGGAGCGCCGCGGACCTAGCGTGCCTCACCGAAGCGCGTCCGTGGCCTCTGCCGCGCCCTCGCCGGTCAATCCTCTCAGGGTGAGAGTACCGCACCCTCACCCTCTCCGCGGCCTCTTTTCGAAGCAAAACTTGCGCACAGAAGGAGGTCACGGCCCTCCTCCTTCTCTCGCTTACCAACAATGCCTCGAGCATCGTCAGCGGCGAGAGGACCCATCCGATTTCCACGATGAGATCGCTGCGCGGCCGCGCCCACGCCGGGCAGTATTTCAGCGTGTGCTGCTCCGAATCCACGCTCGCATCGCAGTGGTGGCAGCGCGCGGGCACCTCCTTCCTGATTCGATGCAGATACTCACCGAAGCAGCCGTGTCCGGTGAGCATCTGCGTCGCCCTGCAGGTCAGGGTAGGCCCGCCGCCGTTCAACAAAACCTCCCAGTTTGGAAGGACGGCCCCGAGGACCCTTATCCCAGGCGTATCCGCTCTTGTGTCAAGGCTGGCGCGCCATCTGTCGAGCAAAGCCCGCCGAGCCCGAACCCTGACGTCGGCGCCCGCCGGGCCCACCCCGCCCGACACATTCCGAGTGTGGAGGTAAATCTCGCGACACCCTAGGGCCTGCAATTCGAAGGGTGGAAACCCGGGGAGCACCGCCGCTGCCGCCGCCGAAATGGTACGGAAGCCCCTCACTACCCTGATGGCCACCGTCCTGTGCAGCCTCCTGATCACTAGGAGCTTGCGACGATTGGTCATCAAGTCCTCTGCCCAGATCGGAGCTCCGTAGAGGAGCTTCGATCGCACCACACAGGCGTACAGCCGGCGCGCTCCTACGTCAAGCCCGCCCAGCCGAGGCAGCAAACGTCCTAAGGCGTTCGCCGTCGTCTCAACAGACGGCGCCAGGCACTCGAAGTGAGCGCTGAAGGTCCAGTGGCTGTCGAGGGTTAGGCCCAGATACTTCATGCTGGTTCCGACCCCGATCTCAGCCCCTTCCAACCTCAGGCGATAGCCCGGTGGAGGCGTCCCGTAATCGGCCTTGCGGCAAAACCACATTGCCTCGGACTTCTCGGGGACACCCTCAGTCCCAATCCTTTGATCTCGGTAACCACGCAGGCCACCGCCAGCTCCGCCAGGCGGACGGTTCTACCTCATGCCGTGCCCCAGACCAGCACCAACGTGTCGTCGGCGTAGCACGCCAGTGCCGAGTTCGGAAGCACCAGCGTCCGAAGCACTGCGTCGTACGCGATGTTCCACAGCAACGGACCCAACACCGAACCCTGCGGAGGCCCGCGGTGTACAGCCCTCCTGGTCACCCCTCCTCCGCGGACGGTGCAGACGATACTCCGGTCCCCGACGAACGCTCGGATCACACCCCGCAGGTACACGGGCACCCGATGAAATTCGAGGGCCCGGCATATCCTGTCCCAGGGGATGCTGTTGAAGGCGTTGACCACGTCCAGCGACACGGCCTGCGCCACGTAACCACGCCGCTCGGCCCCCTCGACAAGGGAGCGGACACGGGCGACAGCGTCGGTCGTAAACCGCCTTCTCCGGAAACCGAACTGGCCGTCGTGCAGTTCGGGCACATTCCGGGACGAATGCGACTCCAGGCGGGCAACCGCCAATCTCTCCAGCAGCTTGCCCGCCTCGTCCAAAAGGCACACCGACCAGAAGGCGGAAGGCGAGTCCGGGGAGCGCCCCGGCTTCGGCAGCAGGATCATCCGCCCCTCCTTCCACGAAGCGGGGAATTCACCTCGAGACAGGCATCCGTCGAACAGACGCATTAGTCTCGGGGCTAAGACCGCGGCGACGTCTTTCCAACAGACGGGCCGGAACTCCATCGGGACCCGGAGCTTTCCGCGCTCCGATCCTTCCGACGGCCCCGGCCAGTTCTTCCTCGGTAACCCTCGATTCCGGGCTCCAACTTCCTGCGGTGACACGTGGTTCTTCTTGCGGCGGTTGAGGCTCCTGCTCCTCCTCTTCGGTAAGACTGCCATCTCCCTCGTTCGATGCTCCCGGGAACAAGCTGCCGACGACTTCCTGCAGGAACCGAGGGTCCATGCTCTCCGTTAAGGGAGGCGCCCATGGGCGGAGTTTGTTCAATAACATCTTGTAAGGGCGCCCCCAGGGATCAGAGTCGAGGCTGGCCAGCAGCTCGTCCCAGGCCCGCCTCTTCGCCTCCTGGATGGCTCGTTGCAGGGGCCTCCGCGCTTCGCAGTAGACCTCGTACAGACGAGCCACCGTGGCTTCGTCCACCCGCCGACTACGGCGGGATCTGGTGTACCGGCTCTGAGCAGAGGCGATGCACGCCTCGCGGAGACGAGCGATCTTCTCGGACCACCAGTACACGCTTGCCAAGCGTGCCCGCAACGGTCGAATAGGAAGAGCATGACGACATTTCGTCGTCGGATCTCACCCCCCCCGCCGCGACCGCGGCGCCACCGCATCCCATCCCGCGAAGATCCCGGGCCGACGGTCATAACGTCGGGTTCCTCCAACCCTCTCCGAGACCCTCCAGTTCGTGTGTCTCCTTCGCCAGACGCTTGAGCGTGTCCAGGGGCCTGGCGGCCCACCCCCGGACGGCCACGGTTGCTCGATAACGACGCAGCGGGGCCCGCTTTACAACCCATGGCTGCGGTACTGGGGTATCCCTCCCCTGCACCGTAAACGATTCTTTGATTCGTTTTTCTATCCATTGTAATTCTGAAATCGCCGAGATCGTCTATAAGGGTTTCCATCCTGGTGCCACTCATTCTTTCGCACCCTGCCCCGGTCAAGGCTGGTGCAGGGTGACGGGGAGCCCCACAAGAAGGTGAGGTGAGTGGTCTTGGTTCTCCGCACCGGATCGGCAAACTGGCGGGGGCCGAAGACGCCGACCAGTCACCATCCGGCTATAGGAGAACATCAGATTCATCGGGGTTTCCCAGGGCGTGATCCTACGCCCTGAGAACCCGTAGCCGCCTCGTGACCCCCATCTCGATGAAAAACTGATCGAGAGCCAACTAGCGAAGTTTTCGCGATCCGTATCTAGTCGATTCAAGGCCTTACGTTTGTCCAGGTATTCCTCACCTTCTTCACGCCAAGGGCTGATTTCATCTTTCTTGTACTCGGTAACGTATCACATATTATATATGTCAGAGACGAAAGGACGCCGGGGCCCCTCTGGAACTTCAGGATAACCTCCTAACATTGTAATCTAGAGTCTACTATAGCCGTAATGAAACAATCGCAGTTATCCAAGCCGATGGTAACCGTCCGGGATTAGTGACGGTGAGCTTTGGCTCGGGGCGACAGCCTGTCGCCCAACGTAGCCGCGGTCAACGGGACGGGCGCTTCGCCTAACAAAGGTGCGGAGTTATAGTATGACCCTCATTAAAAGAAATACCAATGGAGGTACGTGACAATAAAACATTCCAACGGTTCCTTCGGACAATGCATACCAGATGTCGAGGCACTTGCACAGCACAAGTTCAGTTAGCCTGAGGACCCACTATAAAACCTGGGGTTTTTGGTAATTAGGATTTTCAAACGGACAGGCAGCTTTTGTCCCAAATCGACCAATCGACAGCGACGTCAATTTCCCTTACTTTCGGAACGAGGGCTATACTCGACGAATCCGATGATCGCGTGTCTTTGGACACACCCCATCACAGTTTTCCTCTGTGGCATCATTGGGACGAAGATTCATTCTTTCTGGAGATCTCATCGACGAAGGGAGTAGCGCCTTACGATCAGTGAGTATTACACGTTTGAGTTAGATTTTGTGAGCAAGTCAGAGCAACGGGATCTATCATCCCGTTGACCGTGGATTCATTATCGAACCTAAGACCATTATCACTAGTGTCGTGAGTGCCTAATCGCCGCTGTTGATTGTCGAATCGGTAGTGTTCATACTCGTAGTATCAGGCCGTATCTTCGTTATAACACAACGATGGCAGGTTCCAATGAAGATCTAGCAAATGCCCACAACTCTATTCCTGACGCTTCTCTGACAAATACATCGTGCCAGCTACGCACTGCTACCATGCTAACATGCCCTTGTCATTTTCTGTTCTTCCAACGAGCTTTTTTCACTTTCTCTACCATTCTCTCGCTACTATTTCTCAAGATTAAATTTCTATCCTTATAAATTGCTGCGCCAGATTTTTCATGGGAGGGCAAATTGAAATGTCCGTTTAATCAAACGTAATAGCACAAAAGGATCGATTTCTCTGTGATAAACTTTAAATCTTTAGATGTATCTCGGATCTTTTGGGATCCTATGATCTAAAAAATGGCAAAGCGAATCGTGTCCATATAAAACTTTCGAATTCACGGACGATAAGAGCTACTATTGTCCTGAGTATTGTGGGATATTTTAACTCACCATTCGGATAAGTTGAATTAATTTCATCAGTGATATTCAATTGAGATGGTATCGGTCCAACGAGGATCCTGTCATCCGGAGCTTCCATCAATTCCAATTCAATTTTTGTCACGTATCCTAGACGAACAAAAATAAAACATATAATCACAAATGGTGTAAGTAAATCTTAGAAACTTTGAAATAATAATAAATAATATTATATTAATATTTTTTCGCTTACATAAATTTATTGCCACGTAGTATATTTTCTTCTGCCTTTTAATGTATTAGGCAAAATAGATTAGTCTACTTAATAATTGTAAGTTAGTTAGACGTACTCTTTTCATAGAAAAAGTTCTTTAAATAAATGTAACGTTCTTTTATTCAGAGGATCGTAACGCGTTGTAATCAAGCGCTGTGCTTATGGTCTGCTAATAGCAACGTTTTTAAGCTTGTTATGTCTAAACATTAGTTTATGCTACGAACATTCTACAATCTGCTTTTATTCAACCATATTTTTATAGAATTCTATTCAATTTTTTTAAGTATTTTTCAAACTTACCAAATTTTGTAATTATTATCATAGAAAACCTTTGAATATAACTTGTACAAGATATTCACAAAAACAATAATCGGTTTGAAATTAATGAAGATATTAATGAGTAAAAATAGCGTTCTTATTATAAGCATATGTTATATTATTATATATGTCAGGTTAACATTAGAATTTAAGGCGCGTAACGATTCTTCGTTTGAGTTAGCCATCGTTTTACGAGACAGAGATTATATTTACGCGAATATACAAGATTTTACAAAATATTATGAATATTAAGTTTAATGAATGATAAGATTAACAGACGATAAGTGTAACTAATAATTAGATTAAAGAATAATAAGTTTAACGAATAATAAGAGTAACGAATAATATATCTTACAAATAATAAATTTAATGAATAATGAGATAAACGATTAATAGGTGTTACGCCACGAGGCTTACCACGGGCTGTATTTCCTAACCGTCGCTCGCGGTCCTACAACGTCGCAGACGGATCGTCGCGGCTGCCCGGCAAACAAACATTGTAGTGGCAAGCGCACGGTTCATTAAGCAGGGCGACCTCCAGAAACGTCGACTCGTGGCCGTTATTTTACCTCGCGTAAAAGAATGTGGCGTGATCCGAACGTAGTGGGGGTCGCCTTCCAGAAAAGACCAAAATAATCGAAGGGCGGGCAGTACCTTCTGACGAGTCGAACGTGACACACCGAACATATCAGACCAATAGCAAACGAATTTATCTAGAGATCAAAGTCGAGTCAAATTTCTGTAACATCTTCATCAGATTATTGTAAAATATATTGTTCTATGTTAACCTGTTAATACAGTGTTACATTCATTAAACCACCTCTGTTATCCTAAACGAAACAGGGGAACGACTATTTCGCGGCGTCGATTAACATGATCGTAGCGAGAATTTACAACTCTCGTTGACGTGCTATCTCGCGATCGCGTCTCTCCGCGAACGGTCGTAACAATAGGTTTTACGAATAATGAATTTAATTAACACTATTAACAATGTTCCTAGGTTCACACGAATCCACGGTCAACGGGATAACTCTTTACTATGCGTAGAATAATTTTAAACACAAAAAAATACGATTGCTGAGACACTCGGTAAACTGCTCGATGTATCACTTTCCAAGGCGATCACACGAATGAATATCTGATGAAAATCTTTTTCGCTATACGACTGCATTTGTTTGTTATATGCTCGCTGGAGACATCGAGAAGGTTCCAATCGTCCTAGGCAATTTTCTGTCAAAAGTTTGTTGTATACTCTTTGGAAACATCGAGAAAGATCCAAACGCCGTTACTAGGCAGTTTCTGTCTGGAGATTGATTCCTAATACAACGTGTGTCCCATTATATCGACATCTCTAAAGTACAATTCTATGTGATTTCTAGGGAGAACAATACAACCGATCCACACCTTCATCAAGCAAAACGTTTATCCCGTGACCGTGGCTACGTTCGGCGACCAGTTGTCACCTCGAACCCACTTTCGCTTTCACAAATATCAAACAATTACAAATGACAACAATTGCTTAATTACAGCTATGATAAAATCTAGGCTGAAGCATTAGAAGACTTTCTCAAAATTGCAAAGGGAAGGCTCCGGTTTTACTTTCATCTCCGACATATATATATGTCGGGTTAACATTAGAATTAGGGTTAGGGGCGTAAAGCGAATCTTCGTTTGGATTACACATCGTCGTTATGCAATAGAGAAGACATTGGTTAGTGCAAATACGATTACCATAGAACCGGACAAGTAACCGTGGTGATTAGATACTCGAGAGACTAATGACAATGATCCTAGGTTCAATAATGATCCGCGGACAACGGGACGGTAGTCGTACGCACTCGCAAAAATCTAAATCGGATTCTGTGTTAATATTCGCTGACCGTAAGGAGTTAATCCTTTTTTTTGTCGATGAGACCGCAAGAGAGAGTGACTTTCCGTCCCGGTGGAAAGTAAGGGAAATTGACGTTGCTGCTAATTGGCCAATCTCCATATCGGTAGTTAGAAAAGGATGCTAGCTGCCCTTGAGGGAGGGTTGCTAGTGGGAGACGTCGTTCGTGGAAAAATAGGTCTCTCCTGTCTTCCCGTAACTGGGACAAAGACTGTGTATCTGTTGAAGGATTTTAGGTAACTAGATATTAGTGTTTATGACGGTCCTCGGGCTAGCCGATCACGTACTGTGGAGACGCGTCGACATCTGGTAAACATCCTGCCCGGAGAATAGGATCTGCGTGTGGCAAGCTACGGGACAGAAACCGTTGGAATGTTTACTGCCACGTGCCGCTACAAATCTTTCTTTTAAGGAGAACTATAGGATTACTCAATGCCTTTGTTAGATGGAGAGTTCGTCCAGTTGACCGCGGCCACGTTCGGCGACTAATTGTTGCCTTGAGCCCAAGCTCATTGTCACAAGTCTCAAACAAATACAATTGGTTAGAATGACGGCAAATCGTTTAGTTACAACTGTAGATTTTAATTACAATGTTTTTATGGATTTTCCCGAGGTTTCAGAGGGAAGGCACCGGTGTCCTCTTATCTCCGACATATACAATATTAGCTATTTTTAATATATTTATTTAAAGATGTTTATTAAACCCAAGATACAATTTCAAATACATTTTGGTATTCGCAATAAACGGTGAATTTTTGTAGTGATGTTTTAGGCAAAAGTACCGATACGCAACGGTACGACGTAGCCATGCTATAATATGTATCGGCGCTTTACATTTTTCGTGTTTAATATAATTTTTAGGTTTAAGCCGCTGGGGGAGCGGAGCTTCTATGTGATTTTGTTTGTGTTTGTTTTTTCTGTCCTGAAACTTGGTCGCAAAACAGGACGCTTCGGTAGCTTGCTTTTTGGGTGCTGTGTAACTTTGGGGAGGGGTGGGATGAGAGGGATGGGGCGAGGGGGGATGTCCAATAGGATTATTTACAAGTGTTTACAATATTTACAAATATTTACAATATTTACATTTTATACCTGTGTTATGCGGTGTCAGAATTGTGTTCTGTTAGTTTAATGTTTTCTCTTATTTTGCTATGGGTTCTGTACCCACCAGTATTTTTTTGTGTTTTTTCTGTGTTTGTCTTTGGTGTCTTTCAGGGGGAGGGCTATGTTGTATCTCCATCTGGAGTCTGCGGTCTGTCCATTTATGTTTTCTTCGTAAAGTATGGTTTTGATCCCTGTTTTTCTTTTTATGTGATATATTATTGGGATGTTGTTTTGGTCCTGGAGGTAGTTCTTTTCGTCTAGGTATAGGAAAGCTTCTGGGGGGGATGTGGCCTGTTGTCAGAGTGTTTTTGTAATATGCGTTGTTAGGAAATAGGCAGCTGAAAATTAAGCTGTTTTCTTTTATTTTTGCCGCTTGCGCAAGTGGTTTCTTATTAGCTTTAGGATGTGACAGTCGATGTGGTGAATGTTGGCTAGGTCGTATATTGTTTTGTTTTTTTACATATTTTTTGAATCCGCTATGTTCGGATCTGTATGTGCTCAGGCAAGCCCTGATGCATTTTCTTTCGAATATGCGGATTTTTTCCATCTGGGAGGCTGATATGTTGTACCAGATTGGGCAGCCGTAGGTAATGATTGATCTGATTAGTGCTTGGTAGCATAGTATTTTTACTTTGCTGTCGAGGTGTTTGGAGTAGAATAGTCTTTTTATTCTCCAGAATGCTTTATTGGCCTTAGCAAGTTGGGTTTCGGTGTGCTGCTTGTAGTTTAATTTGTCGTCTATGTTTATTCCTAGGTATTTTACGCAGTTTTTGTGTGGTATGAGTGCCCCTTTGTTTGCTTTTTCTCTTGCTTGGAATTTTCTGCAGTGTTCTCTTTCTGTTGGGCCGATTTCACTTAACTTGGGTCTGAACAGTATGGTTTCGCATTTGCTTGTGTTGATTTTTAGTTTCCATGCGTGGTAATAGTCGTTTATTTTTTCGAAAAGTTCTTGCAGTTCAGTTTTTATTGTCTTCGTTTTGCGGCCTGTTACGTAGGTCATCTGCGAAGGCTATGGAGCGTTTGTGGGTGGATGTATTGAGATTAAAGAGGTTCAGTAAGTCACTGTTGTAAATACTGAAAAGTAGCGGGGAATTTACTGTACCTTGTTGCAGACCGTTTGTTATGGAGAATTCTTTGCTTGATGTGTTTGCACCTTCGATCATTACGAATGTTCTGCTTGTGATCATAATGTCCCAGACTATTTTAATTAGGTGTTTAGGAAGGTTTATCTTGATCAATTTGTATATGAGATCTGGGATCCAGACTGTTAAATCAGACTGGGATCAAAAGCTTTTTCGAGGTCTATTAAGCAGGCGGCTACTCGTTGTTTTGCGTTTAGGGCCCAGCAGATGTCCGACGTAAGTTTGTTTATTGCGTGGATTGTGGAGTATTTGTGCCTGAAGCCAAATTGATTTTCTGGGATTATGTCATTTTTTGTGCAGATGGAGGTTAGGGGGTTGTTTATGATTATTTCAAATACTTTGCTTATGTTGGGGAGGAGACTTATAGGTCGTAGGTTTGTGGGCGATGAGCCGTCTTTGCCTTTCTTTGTGATAGCTATCAGTTTGGCTTCTTTCCATTTTCTGGGAAAATATGTGTTGTTTAGTGCATTGTTGAAGAGTACTGTGTAGTACCATTTTATTTTGTTCGGTAGGCGCTTGAGTAAAATGTTTGGGATGCCGTCGAAGCCGAAGGATTTTTTGTTGTTTAGTTTGGAGAAGATTGTGTTTTGTTGATTGTAATTTCTGAAGTAGTTTATTTCTGGATCTGGTTGTTTGGGGTTGTCTGCGGTGTTTTCGTTTGAGAATGTGCGGACTGTTTTGTTTAGCGTTTTGTCTTGTTCCATTTCATTTTTGAGTTTGTTTGTTTCAGCGATGATAATCCTGTTTAGTTAATCTCGGCCCATGTGTTCGTTTTGTGTGTGTATTTTGGAAAAGTGGGTGCCAATGATATCTAGTTTTTCTGTTGTTTTAGTTATTATGAAGTTACCCTCGGTGTCTTTGGTGGTGTTGTGTATTGTTATACCTGCTTCTTGGATGAGGGAGGTTTCTTCTGGGGGCAATTTGAGAGGTGGGATGGGGCTTTGTCCTTTTGGTCTGAAGATTTGATTTATTTGTGGGAACATGTTGGCTGAGTCGTTTTTGGAGATGTTTTTTATTTTATTTGTCCAGTAATGGTTTATAGAGTTTACGAATTCTTGTTTCATTTGCGCTTTTATTTTGTATAGTAGGTACTTTAGGAATTCTAATTTTTCTCTTTTGTCGTAAGAATAGTTAAGTTTTATGTTGTTTATCTTGGAGATTATGTAGCTTTTGTCTCGATGTAGCTCTTTTATTTTGTTGTTGATATAGGGCTCGCATGAATTTTTTTGTTTTATGTTTGGCACAGATTTTTGGAGAGCGATTTGTGTATGTTTTTCTATTTCGTCTATGAATGCGTCGATTTGTCTGTTTGTTAGGTTGACGTTGTTGCAGATCTTTAGGTCACAGTTTTGTAAGAGTATGTTTTGGAACTTTTTCCAGTCTGTCTTTTTGTAGTTGTACCTGGGTATCTCGGTTTGTGTTTCGAGTGTTAGGAGGTCAGATGTGTTCTTGCTTACGTGAAATATTAGGGCGTTATGGTCACTGTCATAGGCTAAGGTTTTGAGGGTGTTATTTGGACGTAGGTTTTGAAATTTTAGTCGTGCATCTGCTAGGCATATGTCCAGGTATGAGCGTCCTTTTGGGTAAGAGGGTAGCTCGGAGCTGTATAAGGTTGTTTTGTAGTGAGTGCTTTTATTGTCTAGCCAGTTTCTAATGCAGTTGCCTCTCGTGTTGTTTGTTTCGTTTTTCCAGCTCGTATGTTTTGCGTTCAGCTCGCCTGCTATTATATAGTAGTTTTCCGTTTTATTGAGCTGTAAGAGTTCGAAAAGTTTATTGAATTCGTCGCTAAATTCTTTCTGGTTTCCGAGGGTTGCGTAGACTGCAGTGATAAACAAGTTTACCTTATTGCTTATTTTTATTTTTATGATCGTTGTTTCTAGGATTTTGAAACTTGTTATTTTGTCATTTAGAATTGTTTTGTGTTTTATGGGGTTTTTTATGAGGATTGCTGTTCCTCCCCCTTGGCTGGCGTTCGGTCTGTTGTGTCTTATCATGGAGTAGTTTTTGAAGTGTACTTTGTGTTTTTTATTTAGTTTTGTTTCTGAGACGAGTACGATGTCGGGGGTTCTTTATTTATTAGGGTTAGCATACTGTATCTTTTTTGGTTTGAAATTAGAGAGTTGGCATTTATTGCTATTATTTTCAGGTGTTTTAAGTTTAATTTATGTGTTTTTTGCTGTAATTGTTGGTTTAGTGGATTTTGGCTATTCATCTTTTGCACTGAGTTCGCTGTGGAGTGCCGAAGAGTGCAGACGTGTCTCTAGTGCCCAGTGTAGTCCGAAAACAACACGTGTCGCCCAACCGTCGAAAGTGAACACAGCCAAGTGTTTCCTACCCTTTAGGGAGAAGAAAATCCCACGCACCTAACCCCAACCCGAATACTAGCCTCATAGCCTCACGACTAGTTATTCATTTTGAATTAACTAGCTCGATGATGGCCCAGGAATCACGACCAGGTTCTCCTGAGCAAATTCATAACTACCCCGCGCTGCCTCCTCCGTGGCAGAAGTGCAGCAGAACCCTCCGCACCAACGACGCTAATATTACAAAGAAAGGGAAAATAGAAACATCAAAACCAGACACGATCGACATCCGGAACGAACAATCAACGATACAAATAAACACCCACAATAGGTTCGCCGTATTGCAATCCACTAACGACGCCATGGAAATCGCAGACCCGCCGCCAAACCAACAAGCACAGAGAAAGCTCCCTCCCCCACCAATATTTGTAGATGATGTCATCGACATACAGACAATGATCAAGTCCCTAGAGAGAGATATCTGCAAGGACGACTACAACCCGAAGATTAACAACAACAAAGTAAAAATTCTGCCGATAACCCTAGACGCATACAGAAAAATCACCAAACTGCTTAAGACATTAAACGCCAACTTTCACACGTACCAACTCAAACAAGAAAGACCTTTCCGAGTGGTTCTACGCAACATCCACCACTCAGCAGACATAGACGAACTCAAATACGAACTCTCAAAACTCGGCCACGAAGTCATCAACGTAAGTAATATAAGGCATAGAGTCTCGAAAGACCCGTTATCCTTATTTTTCATAGACATAAAACAAAAGCCTAACAATAAGGAAATTTACAATATCAGTCGTCTAATGAACGCAGTAGTAAAATTCGAACCACCGCTTGTGAAAAAAGAAATAGTGCAATGCAAAAGGTGCCAAAGGTACGGTCATACGCAGAAATACTGCAACCATACTTTCCGCTGCGTTAAATGCGCAGGCACTCACTCCACTGACCAGTGCGCCAAATCACCGGAAACCCCAGCGAAATGCATCCACTGTCAAGGTGACCATCCTGCAAACTATAAAGGCTGCTCAGCCTACAAAACCCTGTATACAAACAGGTACCCTAAACTCAGAGCAAAAGATGTAACCAACCAAACACCCAGCCAGCCGAAATTCACGACTACCCCAATCCCCTCAACCAACCAAACACCCAGTCCTACCAAATTCATCACCACCTCAACCTCCTATGCCCAAGTAGTACAAGGCATCCAAAATAACCCGAATAGCCAAAGGGATCTTTCCCAAAATAGTGTCCCCAACTCACCTAACACAGACAACTTCTCTAGGCTTGAAAAGCTAATAGAGAAACAATCGGAGCAAATAAATCACTTGCTATCGCTACTAACACTCATCGTGGAAAAATCAGCACGCCCCGACTCAAAATAAAACCAAGGCGCATAGCACTCTGGAACGCCAACGGTCTAGCGCAACACAAACTTGAACTAGAACTCTTCTTAAAACACCAGCAAGTCGACGTAATGCTCGTATCGGAAACCCACTTCACCGACAAGAGCTACCTGAAAATAAATGGTTACAAATTCTACCATACTCAACACCACAGCGGAAAGGCCCACGGTGACACCGGAATAATAATCAAAGCAAGTATTAAGCACTACGAACTTCCATCATTCCAGAAAGACTACCTCCAAGCAACAAACGTAGCAATATAAGACTGCCATAGTACAATCACAACTTCAGCAGTATACTGCCCTCCCAGACACTCCATCGCCAAAGAAGACTTTGATAACTTCCTGGACACCCTGGGCAACAGATTCATAGTTGGAGGAGACTATAACGCCAAGCACATCCAATGGGGCAGCAGACTGGTTACAGCAAGAGGCAAAAACCTCTTAAACAGCATAATAAACAACAACCTCAACTACCTCACCACATACGAACCCACATACTGGCCCACTGACACCAACAAAATACCCGACCTTCTCGACTTCTTCATAACTAAAAATATCCCATCAAGACACGTCCAGATCAACTCCTCGGCTGATCTCTCCTCTGATCATTCTCCCGTGATAGCAACAGTCAGTTCAACAATCATCGAGAATACACCTAATGGCTCCATTCACAACCAACACACCAACTGGCAGCTCTTCAGAGAAGTCTTTACACACTCAACCTCAGCCTTCACCCCACTAAAAACAAAGGAAGATATCGAAGCAGCCACGGAATACTTAAACACGAGCATAATAAACGCAATCCGCCTCTCCACACCGACAAAGCCATCTAACAGCAAACAAGAATATCCCCAATACATACTAAAAAAAATAGCAGAAAAACGTAGACTAAGAAGAGTATGGCAGACCCATAGAACACCGAAGGACAAACGCAAACTTAACAACGCAACTAGAAAGCTATCCAGAACCTTAAGAAACTATAAAAACAACTGTTTCCATAAATAC
Source organism: Bombus vosnesenskii (assembly GCF_011952255.1). Lineage (NCBI taxonomy): Eukaryota > Metazoa > Arthropoda > Insecta > Hymenoptera > Apidae > Bombus > Bombus vosnesenskii. Next base: position 920,663 of record NW_022882941.1, read on the forward strand.
CTCGCCAGCTTATCCCCCACAGCCGACGCCAACTACTCACTATGGAAGGCCTCCAGGAAACTCACACGCCCCCCACAAATAATCCCACCTATCCGCCGTCCGCAAGGTGGATGGGCGCGAAGCCCTATAGAAAAAGCCGACCTGTTTGCAAAACACTTGTCAAAAGTATTCAAACCCCATTCCCCCCAAGCCGCCGCGGACGTTACTGAATACCTGCACACCCCCTTCCAAATGTCCCCTCCTATCGAACCCTTCTCCTCTGCTGAGACTATAGAAACAATCAGTCGCCTAAACCCCAAGAAAGCAGCAGGACACGACCTAATAGGCAATAGAGCAATCAAGGAACTTCCCACAAAAGGGATAGCACTCATCACATCGATTTTTAATGCTATCCTTCGCCTGGAACACTATCCTAAGGCTTGGAAAATCTCATTGATTACCCTCATCCCTAAACCCGGTAAACCGATATACGAAACCTGCTCCTATCGCCCAATCAGTCTTTTACCTACCCTGTCCAAACTATTCGAGAAGATGCTCACGAACCGACTCCTTCCAATCCTAGAGAAGTTGAAAACACTCCCAGATCACCAATTCGGCTTCCGAAAACATCATTCTACAGTAGAGCAAATCCACCGCTTAACTCATACGATCAGCCAAACACTCGAAAAGAAAAAATATTGCTCAGCGGTTTTCCTAGACATCCAACAGGCACTGGACAAAGTATGGCATGAAGGGCTACTTTACGAGCTTAAAAAGATCTTACCCCACCCCTACTATTCCATCCTAAAGTCCTACCTAACCAATAGACAATTCATGGTTAAATGCCTAGACGCCACTTCCACAACATCCCCAATAGAATCTGGCATACCCGAAGTTAGTGTCCTCGGACCACTGCTGTCCTCCACCTACACTGCCGATTTACCTATATCAACAGAGATAACAATAGCGACATTTGCAGACGACACAGCGCTATTAGTTACTCACGCAGACCCGGTAATAGCCTCATCCACTCTCCAGCGAAGTCTCGACTCCATGGAAAAGTGGTTTCATAAATGTGGCTTCAAAATTAGTGAAAAAAATCCTCACATGTAACCTTCACGCTCCGAAAACAAACCTGCCCCCAGGTCATCATCGACAATGCAACAGTTCCTAGCAGAGACTCAGTCCGATACCTGGGCATGACCCTGGAGACTAACGTGGAAGACACACATCTCAGATAAAAGGAAGCAACTAAAGGACAAACTAAAAAAACTCTATTGGCTCACGGGCCGACGCTCCAAACTAAATTTACAGAACAAAATTACCCTCTACAAGACCGTAATAAAACCTGTCTGGACCTACGGAATCCAACTATGGGGAACAGCAAGTTACTCCAACATTGATATACTCCAACGCTTCCAATCGAAAACGCTAGGATCCTTAATAGACGCACCTTGGTATGTTACCAACGAAACAATACACCGCGACCTCAAGATATCCACCGTCAAAGAGGAAATAGCAAAATATAGCGACAGATATAGCAAAAGAATCAACAAACACCGAAACCCTCTAATCACTGGCCTACTTGATACGACGGACCAAATTCGCAGGCTGAAGAGGCACTACCCGCTAGACCTAAACGCTAGATTCATTTAGTTATCCAAATTAAGCATATTCACTTACTTATAATACCTATAAATTATACTTATCTATAATAAGTATCAACTTATTATAAATAAACAGCCATGTCACTGCGCCACGCCAGAAAAATTACTGAAAATTCTCAACGCGAGAATTGATTGTAATTTCAACCAATAAATAAAAAAGAAAAATCTTCTGCACTGTTAAAAGTGCTGAAGATGGCGTTGATCCTTTCTCCGTGTGTCGATAGTGTTTTTTTTATTTCATTTAATTGCGTTTGTTGGTCTTTTTACGCTTGTAGTATGCTTTTTTTGAAGTCTTCGATAACGTTTATAATGCTTTGTTGGGGGGTGTTATCGGTTGTAGTTGCGCTTTGGCTTGATCGTGGATTTAAGTTTGTTATTTGTGTTGTGTTTTCGATTATTTGGTTTAGTTTTGTTTGTTGTTTCACTACGTCAGAAAACTTTAGTTCTGGGACGTATTTACGGCTTATTTGGGCAATTCGTTTTATCTTTGTTTCCTTGTCTTTTTTCTTTTTTTCAGCTAGCTTTTTGCGCAGTTCCACGAGTTTTGGGTATCCCTTGTAGGACGCGGGGTGTCCGTAGTTTTTGCAGTTTACGCAGAATATTTTCTCCTTGGTTACTGCTTCTGCTTTTTTGATTTTGCACTCGCCTGGGCCGCGGGGCTCGGTGCATTTTACACAGCGGTAGTTTAGGTTACAGTTTTGTGCTGTGTGTCCTAGTCGCTGGCATTTGTGGCATTGGGTTATATCGTTATTTTTTTTATTATTTTTTCCCATTTTATTTTGTAGTAGTTAAAATGGTTTATTCTTAGCAGTTTGCTTATGTTGCTGTCGGGGGATACTTGTATTATGTAAATTGGGAGCAATATATCGTTCTCCCTTGATCTTTTTGTCGTGAATCGTGTGACTTTTGTGAATTTTACGTCGTTTATTTGCAAGGCTTGTAGGTCCGTGAGTATTTCCATTTCAGTGTAGCTATTGTCTAAGCCTTTTAGCAAGTATGTTTGGTGCTTCTCTGCTTTGGGTGTATACGTGTAGAAGGTTGTGTTGGCTGCCCGAAGCGTTTCTTTCGCTGTGTGGAAATCGGATAGATTTCGGAGGTAGAGAGCATGCTTACCTGAGTGTATCCTTTTGATATAAAACTGATTGATCTTGGTTACTTTCTCTATGAGCGTTACTATGTCCTTAGGGTCTTGTAACGTTATGTTGATAGGCGGCGGTTTGTATTCTCTTGTGGTGGATGGGGCTTTCGTGCGCTCCTCTGCAGCGTGTCTTGTGGGGTGTCCGTCTGGGGTGGGACTGTGTTTTCCCATTTTGCCACGTAGTTTTTTTGTTTAATTTGCTCTAGCATTTTGTTTGGCGTTGGGTAGTTTGCTGATCCCGGCTGTGACTGTAGGTGTGGTTCTGATTCTAGCAAGCTGAATCGGTTATGTGTTGTGATCGCTGGGGGCGAGGCAGCTTTTACGGGTCTCATGTTTCTGTCTTCTTTGGTACTTTCGTCCTGGGCGGAGGGGAACTCTTGTTTTGTGTTTTTTAGGATTTCTTCTAATCCTTTGGTTCTGGCATCTAGGTTTGGTTGGGGGTTGAGTTTCCGCGTCTTTTGCGCGGACAGTCTTAAGCTTTTGATTTCCTTGGCCGCTTTTTGCGGATTTATTTTTCTTTTGGTGGGTTTTCTTGTTAGTTTTAAGGTGGGTTTCGTTGCCATGCTTTTTGCATCATTCTCGGTAGCTTCTATTTTTTTTTATATACTTTTATTTTGTCTTATTTTTTTTTTAATTTATATCACGATGATGTCACTGCAGTATTTTTCACTTTTTGCCACTTTTTCTTTTTCCTTTAGAGGGTGGTTGTTTACTTTTACGCGCACACTTTTAGGGCCTAAGCCTGCTGTCCCTTTTTAGTTTGAGAGGTCCGTCCCGTTCGGAGGTTTACGGTCAACTGCTACTTTTAATATACCTACCACTGCGATTGACATCCTGATGTTTGTGCAGTGACACTGTGACATGTCCTCTAGATCGATTTCTTCCCTCCACTCTTACAACTTTTACGCTTCTCTGAAACCATGAAAACGAAATACAAATTATTGAGAAAAGATATTCAGAAAAGATATTCGCTTTCATACTGATACAAAAAGCAGAATGTAGGGTATTTTACATAAAAATAGTGCAAATTAAATTTATTACATAATTTTGTCACATAATTTATGTTTGGCATTTTAGACAAATATTAGTAAGCCTTTCTTACGTTTGCTTTTTATACAGCACACAATTTACTTCGCGTAAATGTAATAGCGCGATAAACTTAACCAAATTGAACTGTCGTAATTCGAAAGATAGACTATACCTAACGTTTGATCAGCAATTCAGAGTTGTAAATATGAAGTTTGAAGTGGTTTATAGGTAATATTGACAATATATTATTGTCATTGGTATGTTGCGCAATTATGGTTAACTAGATCAATTTGATAAAACACAAGGTATTAATAAATATGTGAGACACATTTGAAGTGTTGATTCTAAACAACGAAATGAATGCGAAAGTCAGTTAGTACATATATAAAAGTATCGGTTGTGATGCTTACTTTTCAAATTCTAGCCAATGTAATTTTCGTTAGATATTCCTACACAAATGCAATCTCCTTTACACCATCGTATAGATTCTGCCGAGCGAGGAGAATGTAAAAATTTTCAAATTTTTCGGCATACTTGTATCGTTTTACATTATATATGTCGGGTTATCATTAGGATTTAAGGTGCGTAATGATTCTTCATTTGAATTAGCCATTGTTTTAGAAAACAGAGAATATATTTACGCGAATAAACAAGATTTTACAAAATATTATGAATAATGAGTTTAATAAATGATAAGATTAACAAACGATAAGTTTAATTAATAATTAGATTAAAGAATAATAAGTTTAACGAACAATAAGAGGAACGAATAATATGTCTTAAGAATAATGAATTTAACGAATAATGAGATTAACGATTGATAGGTTTTACGAATAATGAATTTAATTAACGCTATTAACAATGTTCCGGGGTTCAAACGAATCCACGGTCAACGGGATAACTCTTTACTATGCGTAGAATAATTTTTTAAACACAAAAAAAATACGATTGCTGAGACACTCGGTAAATTGCTCGATGTATCACTTTCCAAGGCGATCACACGAATGAATATCTGATGAAAATCTTTTTCGCTATACGACTGCATTTGTTTGTTATATGCTCGCTGGAGACATCGAGAAGGTTCCAATCGTCCTAGGCAATTTTCTGTCAAAAGTTTGTTGTATACTCTTTGGAAACATCGAGAAAGATCCAAATGCCGTTACTAGGCAGTTTCTGTCTGGAGATTGATTCCTAATACAACGTGTGTCCCATTATATCGACATCTCTAAAGTACAATTCTATGTGATTTCTAGGGAGAACAATACAACCGATCCACACCTTCGTCAGGCAAAACGTTTATCCCGTGACCGTGGCTACGTTCGGCGACCAGTTGTCACCTCGAACCCACTTTCGCTTTCACAAATATCAAACAATTACAAATGACAACAATTGCTTAATTACAGCTATGATAAAATCTAGGCTGAAGCATTAGAAGACTTTCCCAAAATTGCAAAGGGAAGGCTCCGGTTTTCCTTTCATCTCCGACATATATAAATGTAAATGTAACGCTGTTTCGACCGTTCGCGGAGAGACGCGATTGTAACGTCAATTCATATCAGAGACCAAGCCACACACCACGGACAGGATGGCACCCAGATGTCTGCATATCCTTGGCGCGCACCCTCAATAGTCTTAAGTGCCCACCAGGGGCCTTGGCATTTTCATAGTTAAGGTCCTTCGGACCAAGCGAGTATTTCCTGTCTTAGATTTCCCTTTACGTTTATTGTCTACCACGTGTTAGCTTAGAAAGTTGGTTTTCTCCATATCTGGTATGTTCCGTTGGCAACTTTCTCGCGAGGGCGGCTAAAACCCTTCCTGGTCCACCAACCGTCCTATTATCCAATCGGAGATGGTGTCTACTGCCCTCACTTCCTTAACCAAAATTGTCATCAACAAATCCGATAGTCCCGTGTCCTTAGACACACCCACCCCTAGCTTTCCTCAGACACAGTATCGTCAGAAAAACTTCACTTATTCTGTATCCTTAGAATAGTCAACATATCTATGTCGGTCTCTACTCTTATAAGTCGCGTACTTAATGTATTGTTGTAACTAAGTCTTACATAACGTGGTTGGAGTGAATTGTGATTTATGTTAATTCAGTGCGTGTTACATTGTGATTGCTGAATTCATAATAAAGGTTGATTAAAACCAAGTAAATAGTTGTGTTACGACTCAACTATATTTTATTTTCACCGACCAACCCAAAAATTACGTGACACGATCGCGAGATAGCACGTCAACGAGAGTTGTAAGTTCCCGTTACGATTAAATAATCGACGCCACGAACTGATCGATCCCCTTATTTCGATTATGATAATAAGAGTAGTTCAATGAAATTCCACAGAATTAACACAAATAAATTAATGTTTATTTCAACAACTTATTAACTAGAAAGATATAAATGGAACAAAAATATAACTTTGGTTGATAAGTAATGCGCGACATATGAGATGTGTTGACGATTCGACTTCTCGAAAAGTTCTGAACGCCTTTCGATTTTTTCGTTTTTTCTGGAAGGCGACCCCCACTACGTTCGGATCACGCCACATTCTTTTACGCGAGGTAAAGTAACGGCCACGAGTCGACGTTTCTGGAGGTCGCCCTGCTTAATGAACCATGCGCTTGCCACTACAATGTTTGTTTGCCGGGCAGACGCGACGATCCGTCTGCGACATTATAGTGCCGCGATCGACAGTTAAGAATATGACCTATGGTAAGCCGCATGGCGTAACAAACGCAATATATAAAAAACATGAATCATTGTAGAAGAGACTTTCTGTTTTACAAAGTAATATTCATATTCAACCTTTTATTTAACAAAAGCTTAGATCATACATGCCGCAGGAGTTCTACAATGTACAGCACTGTAAGATGATCGTTTAAAACAGTAAATGAATCGCTGCACTACAGTCGTTATTTCTATACACTGATATCTAGAAATTAGCTGAATACGGCAGTGATACTGCGCTACAATTGGCGAATATTTTTTTCTCGTTCTGACTTGATATTTCTCATTCTGATTTCCGCACACAGTAAGTCTAGTAGATTTTTATCCTGTTTCACACCCACTTCTTGTTTCTCGTCTCAATTTCCAACGAACTGAATGGAAGTAATAGACGGAAATTCATTTTCATTTGGATCGCGCATTGACACTACATATGTCTAAAAAGAAGAATTTGTGCTGTAATTGTTCGATGGAAAAATGTTTCAAATGTCACAAAATGTCATAAAAGTTTATGCACATCGGTTAAATATAACATATTATAGTAAAACCGTTAGCTCTACTAGTGATTTGCTACATCTTCCCTCATATATTGAATACCTGCATTATAGTAATTGTCTAATTAATTCTTCCGTAGCGTCGATTATTTTGGAATATTCTACCCTATAGATTTGGATAGAGAAATTGTTTTCTAAAGTACGCCGAGGAATATTAGCAGCGCCCATTGCTCATGTTAAATCTATGTAAAATCCCCTTCTGTATGAAATAGTCGTTTTTTCAATATACAGTATATAGAGTACATATATGTCGGATTTACATTACAATTAGGGTTAGGGGCGTGAAACGAATCTTCATTTAGATGACGTTATACAATAGAGAAGACATTGACTAGTGCAAATACGATTATTATAGAATTGGACAAGTAACCGTGGTAATTAGATACTCGAGAAACTAATGACAATGATCCTAGGTTCAATAACGAATCCGCGGTTAACGGGATGATAGATGTACGTGCTCACAAAATCTAAGTCGGACTCCTTGTTAATAAAACGCGTAATATTCTCTGATTGCAAGGCGTTACTCTTTTCGTCGATGAGATCGCAAGAATGAATGACTTTCCGTCGCGATGATGCTGCAGAGGAAAACTATGATGGGGTGTGTATAAGGATACGAGATCATCGGATTCGTCGAGGATAGCCTTCGTTCGGAAAGTGAGGGAAATGAACGTTCCTGTTAATTGGTTAATTTCTATGTTGGTGGTTGAAGAAGGATGTTAACCGCCCTTGAGAGAAAGTTGCTAGCGGGAAGCGTCGTTCGTGAGAAAAGCAGATTTCTCGTATCTTCCAGTAGTAGGTGGTAGATTTAGGGACTGTTAGGATAAAGACCGTTTGTCCGTTTGAAGGACTTTAGTTAACTAAATCCTAAGATTTATAGCGGCTCCTCAGGCTAGCTGAACATGTGTGTGGCGAGCCACGGGACCGAAACCGTTGGAATGTTTACTGTCGCGTGCCGCTACAACTATTTCTTTTAAGGAGAGTAATAGAATTACTCCATCCCTATGTTAGGTAAAATCGTTCAACCCGTGACCGCGGCTACGTTCAGCGACTTGTTGTCGCCTCGAACCCAAGCTCACTATTACAAATCTCGGACAATTATAATCGAGTTAAATTATAGAGACTAGAATATTGGAGGTTTTCCGAAGAACTCCAAAGAGAAGGCCCCGGTGTCCTTTCATCTCCAACATATATATAGAGTATAGTAGTAGTAACAGACCTAGGTATTAGGTATTATCCATAGAGATAGCTCTTACAAGTTCTGCCTCAAACATTTGATCTTTATTCTCTGTGATGTTAGCGGCTTGTCAAATATCTGACACGCTGTCTTTGTGGATGAAATATAGAGATAGTATTATATATCAGGATATCTTACACCGCATCCAGACTCAGCAGTCATGCTTTTTTTTTTTTTTATTTATTTGTTGAAATTACAATCAATTCTCGCGTTGAGAATTTTCAGTAATTTTTCTGGCGTGGCGCAGTGACATGGCTGATTATTTATAATAAGTTAATACTTATTATAGATAGGTATAATTTATAAGTATTATAAGTAAGTGCATATGCTTAATTTGGATAATTAAATGAATCTAACGTTTAGGTCTAGCGGGTAGTGCCTCTTCAACCTGCGAACCTGGTCCGTCGTATCGAGTAGTCCAGTGATTAGGGGGTTTCGGTGTTTGTTGATTCTTTTGCTATATCTGTCGCTATATTTTGCTATTTCCTCTTTGACGGTGGGTATCTTGAGGTCGCGGTGTATTGTTTCATTGGTTACGTACCAAGGTGCGTCAATTAGGGATCTTAGCGTTTTCGATTGAAAGCGTTGGAGTATTTCAATGTTGGAGTTACTTGTTGTTCCCCATAGTTGGATTCCGTAGGTCCAGACAGGTTTTATTACGGTCTTGTAGAGGGTAATTTTATTCTGTATCTTTAGTTTGGAGCGTCGGCCCGTGAGCCAATAGAGTTTTTTAGTTTGTCCTTTAGTTGCTTTCTTTTATCTGAGATGTGTGTCTTCCACGTTAGTCTCCTGTCCAGGGTCATGCCCAGGTATCGGACTGTGTCCCTGCTAGGAACTGTTGCATTGTTGATGGTGACCTGGGGGCAGGTTTGTTTTCGGAGCGTGAAGGTTACATGTGAGGATTTCTTTTCGTAGACTTTGAAGCCCCATTTGTGAAACCACTTTTCCATGGAGTCGAGACTTCACTGGAGAGTGGATGAGGCTATTACCGGGTCTGCGTGGGTAGCTAATAACGCTGTGTCGTCTGCAAATGTCGCTATTGTTATATCGTTTGATATAGGTAGGTCGGCAGTGTAGATGGAGTACAGTAGGGGTCCGAGGACACTACCTTGGGGTATGCCGGCTTCTATTGGGAATGTTGCGGAAGTGGCGTCTAGGTATTTAACCATGAATTGTCTATTGGTTAGGTAAGATTTTAGGATGGAGTAGTAGGAGTGGGGTAGAATCTTTTTAAGTTTGTATAGTAGCCCTTCATGCCATACTTTATCGAATGCCTGTTGGATGTCTAGGAAAACCGCTGAGCAATATTTTTTCTTTTCGAGTGTTTGGCTGATCGTATGAGTTAAGCGGTGGATTTGCTCTACTGTAGAATGATGTTTTCGGAAGCCGAATTGGTGATCTGGGAATGTTTTTAAGTTCTCTAGGATTGGAAGGAGTCGGTTCGTGAGCATCTTCTCGAATAGTTTGGACAGGGTGGGTAGAAGACTGATTGGGCGATAGGAGCAAGTTTCGTATATCGGTTTACCGGGTTTAGGGATGAGGGTAATCAATGAGATTTGCCAGGCCTTAGGATAGTGTTCCAGGCGAAGGATAGCATTAAAAATCGATGTGATGAGTGCTATCCCTTTTGTGGGAAGTTCCTCTATTTCCTATTAGGTCGTGTCCTGCTGCTTACTTGGGGTTTAGGCGACTGATTGTTTCTATAGTCTCAGCAGAGGAGAAGAGTTCGATAGGAGGGGACATTTGGAAGGGGGTGTGCAGGTATTCAGTAACGTCCGCGGCGGCTTGGGGGGAATGGGGTTTGAATACTTTTGACAAGTGTTTTGCAAACAGGTCGGCTTTTTCTATAGGGCTTCGCGCCCATCCACCTTGCGGACGACGGATAGGTGGGATTATTTGTGGGGGGCGTGTGAGTTTCCTGGAGGCCTTCCATAGTGAGTAGTTGGCGTCGGCTGTGGGGGATAAGCTGGCGAGGTATTTATGGAAACAGTTGTTTTTATAGTTTCTTAAGGTTCTGGATAGCTTTCTAGTTGCGTTGTTAAGTTTGCGTTTGTCCTTCGGTGTTCTATGGGTCTGCCATACTCTTCTTAGTCTACGTTTTTCTGCTATTTTTTTTAGTATGTATTGGGGATATTCTTGTTTGCTGTTAGATGGCTTTGTCGGTGTGGAGAGGCGGATTGCGTTTATTATGCTCGTGTTTAAGTATTCCGTGGCTGCTTCGATATCTTCCTTTGTTTTTAGTGGGGTGAAGGCTGAGGTTGAGTGTGTAAAGACTTCTCTGAAGAGCTGCCAGTTGGTGTGTTGGTTGTGAATGGAGCCATTAGGTGTATTCTCGATGATTGTTGATCTGACTGTTGCTATCACGGGAGAATGATCAGAGGAGAGATCAGCCGAGGAGTTGATCTGGACGTGTCTTGATGGGATATTTTTAGTTATGAAGAAGTCGAGAAGGTCGCGTATTTTGTTGGTGTCAGTGGGCCAGTATGTGGGTTCGTATGTGGTGAGGTAGTTGAGGTTGTTGTTTATTATGCTGTTTAAGAGGTTTTTGCCTCTTGCTGTAACCAGTCTGCTGCCCCATTGGATGTGCTTGGCGTTATAGTCTCCTCCAACTATGAATCTGTTGCCCAGGGTGTCCAGGAAGTTATCAAATTCTTCTTTGGCGATGGAGTGTCTGGGAGGGCAGTATACTGCTGAGGTGGTGATTGAGCCATGACAGTCTTCTATTGCTACGTTTGTTGCTTGGAGGTAGTCTTTCTGGAATGATGGAAGTTCGTAGTGCTTAATACTTGCTTTGATTATTATTCCGGTGCCACCGTGGGCCTTTCCGCTGTGGTGTTGAGTATGGTAGAATTTGTAACCATTTATTTTCAGGTAGCTCTTGTCGGTGAAGTGGGTTTCCGATACGAGCATTACGTCGATTTGCTGGTGTTTTAAGAAGAGTTCTAGTTCAAGTTTGTGTTGCACTAGACCGTTGGCGTTCCAGAGTGCTATGCGCCTTGGTTTTATTTTGAGTCGGGGCGTGTTAATTTTTCCACGATGAGTGTTAGTAGCGATAGCAAGTGGTTTATTTGCTCCGATTGTTTCTCTATTAGCTTTTCAAGTCTTGAGGAGTTGTCTGTGTTAGGTGGGTTGGGGACACTGTTTTGGGGAAGGTTCCTTTGGCTGTTCGGGTTATTTTGGATGCCTTGTACTGCTTGGGCATAGGAGGTTGAGGTGGAGATGAATTTGGTAGGACTGGGTGTTTGGTTGGTTGAGGGGATTGGGATAGTCGTGAATTTCGGCTGGCTGGGTGTTTGATTGGTTACATCTTTTGCTCTGAGTTTAGGGTACCTGTTTGTATACAGGGTTTTGTAGGCTGAGCAGCCTTTATAGTTGGCAGGATGGTCACCTTGACAGTGGATGCATTTCGCTGGGGTTTCCGGTGATTTGGCGCACTGGTCAGTGGAGTGAGTGCCTGCGCATTTAACGCAGCGGAAAGTATGGTTGCAGTATTTCTGCTCATGACCGTACCTTTGGCACCTTTTGCACTGCACTATTTCTTTTTTCACGAGCGGTGGTTCGATCTTTACTATCGCGTTCATTAGGCGACTGATGTTGTAGATTTCCTTATTGTTCGGCTTTTGTTTAATGTCTAGGAAGAATAAGGATAACGGGTCTTTGGAGACTCTATGCCTTATATTACTTACGTTGATGACTTCGTGGCCGAGTTTTGAGAGTTTGTATTTTAGTTCGTCTATGTCTGCTGAGTGGTGTATGTTTCGTAGGACCACCCGGAAAGGCCTTTCCTGTTTGAGTTGGTAGGTGTGGAAGTTGGCGTTCAGGGTCCTGAGTGTCTTGGTGAGTTTTCTGTAAGCTTCTGGGTTCGTCGGTAGTATTTTTACTTTGTTGTTGCTTATCTTAAGGTTATATTCCTCCTTGCTGATATCTCTCTCTAGGGACTTGATCATTGTCTGTATGTCAATGACGTCGTCCACAAATATTGGTGGGGGAGGGGCGATTCTCTGTGAGTGTTGGTTTTGTGGCGGTTCTACGATTTCCATGGCGTCGTTTGAGGATTCCAATACTGCGAACCTGTTGTGTGTGTTTATTTGCGTTGCTGTTTCTATTTTCCTTTTCTTTGTAGTGTTAGCGTCGTTAGTGCGGAGAGTTCTGCTACACTTCTGCCACGGGGTAGCTGCGAGTCTGCTCCGGAGAGCCTGGTCGCGGTTGCTGGGCCATCATCGAGCTAGTTAATTCGGAATGAACAACTAGTCGTGAGGCTGTGAGGCTAGTATTCGGGTTGGGGTTAGGTGCGTGGGATTTTCTTCTCCCTAAAGGATAAGGGACACTTAGCTGTGTTCTCTTTCGACGGTTGGGCGACACGTGTTGTTTTCGAACTACGCTGGGCACTAGAGACACGTCTGCACGCTTCGGCACTCCACAGCGAACTGAGCAGTCATGCTAGACTTGGAATTTAATGATGTGATTTTCTGTCCTTAATAAAATTGATCGTATCGTACGATCTCTTGCAACAGACAAAAATTACATGATAATACTATGGGAAATGAATTAAACCTAAATAACGATCAAACAATTGTATATGATGCAATACCCAGACTGGATGTCTCAGTGGAACCAAAAATACTGCGCTCCGAATCTTCAATTGCACTTGCAGTTGTCTTTTCTGGGATAGGTGCAACGGTGTTGTATTGTGGTAGAACATGCAATGTTTTAAACCCTAACTAGAAGTTTCGGGGATCTTCGTAATAACTTCATATAAGAACTTCATGAGGACAGTAATGTAAACGTGTTCTCCGAGTTATTACTAAAGCTGGGTAACGGAGACTTTACGAACACATGGAAATATTTCATTTGATAACTTGTCCGTGATATGAACAAGGTCACCAATTAATCAGTTGATTACATTTATTCTGACGTTACTCTTTTTAATAACACCGCCATATGCTGGCTCCAACAAATAAATCGGTAAACAGTATTAATAATTTCATTTTAGATAAAGTCGATACTCTTTCCCAAACTTATTTTTCATTCACGAGCAGCACATTGTTCATTGCCCTGTAGGGTTGCTTGATTCATTAAATCCTTCGTTATAATATCACTCTTTAAAGTTAAAGATAAAAATAATTTTATTTCGTAATCTAAATGCTCCAAGATTGTGCACAATTTGCATTAGTGTATAGTAGAGACAGCTGTTTTGATAGCTTGTGCTGCTGGAGAAGAAGTTATAATACTTTTGATTCGAGTAATTTCACTTATACGATATAACGTTATGTTATATAACGTAATACGTTATAACGTTATACCATATAGCGTAATACGTTATAACGTTATACCATGTAACCATTCCAATTTAAAAAAATTGGTATGCCCTATTGGACTTTGGTAGATTATCGCTTTTGAAACATTCAAACATTCAGCAAGCCCGATCTCATGTAAGTTCCAGCATCAATCTTTACTTCCTTGCTTCTAACGACAATCCTTGCTATTAATGTACTGTATAAAGCTCTGAAATAACTAAAGAGATACACCTGACTAGACATCTATAATATGCATGACCATCACGCAATCTTGGGTAAGAACGGCAATACTTTTAAACCAAGTGGCTGCTGAAGCAAGCGAAACTTTCATAGAAAGAAGACTAAAAAGAAAATACCCCACTGACCTCGCTAAAGAAATAAAATAGTCAAACTCGAAGATGGTATCCCGCTGGGGGTAGCCATCCATATGTTATTTATCAATTAAGTTAGAAAAATTTACCAAATGTCCAGCTGGACAAATTGTAAAATACAAATTAAATAATAATAAAAAAATTCTTGGATACAAAAAACAAAATAATGTCAATTGCTTGCTAGAATCATTATAAAGGTATAGAAGATATATTAAATCGCGTGGAATCAGATCGAATCACGTCATGTAGGTAAACTACAAGACGTAGTACTTATTATTTTAAAACCATCGGTGATCCATCGATTGGAATTCGGTGCCGTTATAGAAGTACACGATGGAAGCACTTCCATAGCGTAACAGAAACACCGAAATATCAATTTTAATGATATTTCATTTTGAATGAAAACGGAAAAACCGAACCACTTATGTATACTTTTTGCTTTGGTAACACTGTCATATTTTATAAAATAGAAATTTATGTTAATTTGCTTATCGATTGATTTAAATTATTAAATTAGATACTATCGGTTCGTTGCTGCAATTAAATAAACATGGTTAGTATACTTTATGAATATCAGCGAAGAAAGGTTCGAATTAACTTGTAATCTTTCTTAAATCCACACAAAAAGTAGAATTCGATTAGTAAAATATTACGTTGACCAAATTTGCTGATTGCCTTCGCAAAGACAGTTGTAGATATAATATACGATTTGAAAATATTCGTACAATCTATGCCGCGTAACATGGTATCGATGGTAATTGATGTAATGATAATATTTGCCACTAATGTGACTTATATAATTTTATTTAAAGCCACCTGGAAAATTAAAAAACAATACTGATGCCTGTTTTTGAATTTAGAAATTTTTTTATTACCAAAATAGCTATATAGAAATATTATATATCAGGGGTTAGACATATAGAACGTTAAACACCAATGCACTGAGATCCAAAGAATAATTGGATAAAGAGTCAACAATCGATTGTCAAGGTGTAGGAGCTACTTTCGGCAGCGGTCAGAAGAGTCATTCGAATGATTTGTCAAAATTACCTCATTTCCGCTGTTGCGCGGCAAATATTTATTCGAGATATTGTAACTGAAGTGTACTGTATTATTATTTTTAAATATACGATTGCCATACGAGATGCAAATACAAGGACTGGACTACTTAGAAATCTTAAACTCAAGCATAGTGAAATCACGTCCGCATCATAAACCCAGCTTACAACTGTGTAGTTATTGCTAACGGTTCAACAGCTACTTCAGAAAGAGTCCCGAGATCTCGAAAAGATATTGATCAATGCTGATCGATAGAACTGATTAGACGTGTTGATTAGAAAGCAGACCAATCGAAAATCTCGAGGACAATCGATCAGGACGCTAACTCCTTGAGTGGTGAAGAATTAAAGATCAACCTAAATCAAGAGACTAACAAACCTAATGCTACTTAAGTGTATAATTTTTCCAAATAGAATAGAACCATAGAAAAATAATTAATTGTAAGAAGTCTGCCTGACTATTTTAAGTTATTTTATTTGGAAGTAAGTTTGTGTAAGATATGCAGGCCTATGTGTGAGACCTGATGGGAGGTACAAGCTGGTAGGAAGTGATTCTACATGAAAAGATAAGTCGAAAATGTAACATAACATATTTTCATATGACGTTTCGTTTCCGAGAAAGTGGAGTCGGAAAACTTGTCAAGTATATTTAAACAGAGATTATCAAACGAAGAATTTACGATACGTCGTAATCAAACATATATTTTTTGTCGAAGAGGAGTTTTAATATACGTTATCTCAGTTCAATCGTTGGAGTTCATGGTACGGACATCTACTCTTTTTAATTACTATTTTTGAAAATATTTATATATTTAAAAATATTTTAGCGTGTAGAGTCGCAAACTCTGTGAAGCTTACTGACTATTTCTTTATGAGAATAGAGCAGGCTTCTAAGTCAATTATCAATAGCACTTTTCACAAATATTTTCTATCTTTAGTAGAATACTTTTATAAAATAAAAAATTGTGAGCGATTCTGTTATCAATCGAATAGCGTTCTTTTTTAAGCAACTCAAGATTGGATCTTACTGACCTTGAACAGCGCATCATGTACTATAGGCAAAGTTCGCCAATCGAAGTTTCGACCATGCCATAACATGCAATATTTCTAACGTACGAGAATTCGTGACATATTGCATCTATTGATCCCAAACTGACGTTCAATCTGCTATATATATGTGTGTGTTGATATATGTAGTATACTATACATATACTTTTCTATGTTGTACACTGTTCCAATACGTAGTTACCGAAAACTTAATTCCAATTATTTTGTTTAACGTTTGCGCTGTGTCTGATCGAGCATTATCATGATGAAAAAAGAGAATAAAATTTCTTTCTTTATAATAATTAAAGCCGAAAATGAAACGATTGCACAAGCTACGTATTACATTTGGAACTAATCATTTTCTAATCTAATCTTCTATCTACAAAGTTTAGACAGATTTTAGAAAAAATGGTAGTTAAGTAAATGGAAAATTTAATACGGGGTTTGAAATGGCGGTAAAATTGTACGTATTACATTTCATTTTTATCATTATTCTCTATGTGTTCGGATGCTGAAAACATATAAAATTCTAGTATATAATCTTCGCACAATGTTTGCCTATTTTTTATATTTCAGATAGCAAACGCAAACATAGTTTGCTTGTACAAGCTAGAGTATACGTAATTTTAACTAAAAGCTATGAACTCTAATTTGGAAACCCATTTGATGTACCCACGGCGCTCGGAAATCTGTTTAGAGAGATCCGGAGGGACACCACTGTATTTCTTGGTGCTTGAGAATTGTGCGTCAACTTGTTACATTGCATGTTTGAAAAGATCAACCGGCGGCTGTGACATATTCGCGAACAATTCGATGACTGTTCGTTATTGGAGACGCATCTTTACTAACCGATGCGGTGTTTCGGCTAGCGCGAAAGTCACTTGTGGACGAATTTTGTGCAAAGTTAAGGAAACTGCGTGGACGAATAACATGCGAAGTTTGGGAGTCGTTGGAAAAAACAGCGCAGATTAACTCAAAATCAGAGAACCACTGGATTGAAAAGATATTCTTTGGATCGAGACGTGCCAACGAACCTGATATAAAAGCGGGGAAGGCAACAAAATATACAGAAAATGTTAGTAGAGGCTCCGTAACTTGATTAATAAAAGTCGACACGTCTTATTAATTGTTAATAAAAGTCGTATCATATCGATAACTTCAACTATTTATATTGTACAGAATATACTATACTGTGTATATACATATAATATATATGTCGGAGATGAAAGAACACCGGAGCCTTTGGAATTTTGGATAATCCCGCAACATTGTAACCTAGAGTCTACTATAGCTGTAATTGAACAATTGTAGTTATTCAATCCGATTGTAATTGTTCGAGAGTTGTGATAATGAGCTTGGGCTCGAGGCGACAGTCAGTCGCCGAACGTCACGGGATGAACGCTTTGTCTAACAAAGGTACGGAGTAATTCTATAGCTCTCCTTAAAAGAAATATTCGTGGCGACACGCGACAGTAAACATTCCAACGGTTTCGGTCCCGTGGCTCGCCACACGCAGACCCTATTCTTCGAGTAAGATGATTGCCAAATGTCGATGCGTCTCCGCAGTACATGTTCAGCTAGCTCGAGGGCCCGTTATAAATCTTAAGATTTAGTCAACTAAAGTCCTTCAAACAGACAAACGGTCTTTGTCCCAACTACGGGAAAATAGGGGTGACCTATTTTTCAACGAGCGGCGTCTCCCACTAGCAACTTTCCCTCGAGGGCGGCTAGCATCTTTTTCTAACCACCGATATGGAGATTGACCAATTAGCAGCAACGCCAATTTCCCTTACTTTCTGAACGAAGGCTTTTCTCGACGAATCCGACGATCTCGTGTCCTTAGACACACCCCATTATAGTTTTCCTCCGTGGCATCATCGGGACGGGAAAGGCATTCTCTCTCGCGATCTTATCGACGAAAAGAGTAACCCCTTACGTGTGTGTGTGTGTGTGTGTGTGTGTGTGCGCGCGCGCGCGTGTGTGTGTGTGTGTGTGTGTCGCGTATAAGTAAGAGTAGTTATGTTACTGTAGTGTTTTTGGTGGGTGCTTATGACGCACTGTCAGTGCAAAAACTAAGAGTAGCTTCAAAATATTGCCAAACAAAATTTCAATCGCCTTACAGATTCCAAAGGATTGACCACTGATCGGAAGGATACATTAGCACAATTTTACTATACTACTTCCGAACGAACGCGACCCGAAGTTATACAATCTGTTTTGTCCAAGGAGCGTAATTTTTCAACTCCTTGTATGTGTATTATGAATAATTTCGAAATTCTATGATTGGGATAGGTCAGGCGTATATCGTATGCATATGGAAGATGTAATCCTTCAAGATTTCCGAGGATAGTGCACTTTTGATGTTATCGCAACTCATATTCCAGCACAACCACGTGCCTCATTGTTTAGATAAATGTTTTAAAATAAAGATGTTTCTATTTCAAAGAACTGAAAAAGTGCGGGACAAGCTGGATGTTCTCTATCACTAACATGTAAATAAAATGTTTTAAACAAATGCAATTACATAATTTTAATAATACGATATACACATACAGGTATTTAAGATTCTAAAAGGTTTGAATTCATAATGAATCATCTAAATTTACGTGTAACGTTGATTTCTATTCTTTATTGATTAATGATATTCTGTGTAGAACTTTGTTGATTTAACGCAAATTTTTACGTAAATGCATACACATTACGTCAAAATTGTATGATTTTTACAAGTTTTTGTCACAGTAATTGTCACAGTAATTTAAATTCATTTACGTTCAACCAAAGACAATTGCAGGAACTGTAGAAATATATTATATGATTTTCCTAGTTAATATTTGCATTTAGAATCGTTTGGAGAAAAATAACTGATGTTCTGGTTCTTTTACTTGAGCGCATCATTTATTATATATCGCTTCAATCGATAACAAGATATTATAGAGAGCATCGATTATTCTTGATTCGCCTACTTTTTGCAGAAATATAAATAAAATACCATACTCGAAAAGAAAAATTCGTACTCTTGAAAAGCCAACAAAATGACTTAAACATGATGTTCTTTTCAGCTAAAACATCCTTGATTTTATCTTCGGACGAGAGAAAGCTAGCGACAAAGAGAGAGAGAGAGACGTAAGTAAACAAATGTGGGAAATGCGTGTGTGAACTGTGATTTGTCCAACATGTTACGTATCCTTGTAACTATCTGTCTTTTTTGTTGTGGTTAAACTATTGAAGTAATTTATCCGAGATGTAGGCACTTCGACAGGGTTATAGAATGAATTCATTTCATTTGATACAGGTTTGTGAACAAAATCTAAGAAAGATTATTTCCGTGTTCGTCCGAATTGAAGGTTTGCAAATGATACTTTTAGAAACGACACTTGCATTGTCGCTTTCGCTGACCATCGATGAGGTCCTCAGAGGTCTTCGCTTTGACACGAAAAAAGTTGACGTTAACCAACGAGATATCTTCAAGTTCTATCCAAAACATATAAATTAACCTCGTGGTTCTGAATTCTTTCTTCAATGCCAAAAGTCTCAGCGTGGCGTATGATATACGTTTCTTGGTATTTTACAATTAGTGCGATTAAATGTATAATATATTCTCTATTCTGCGCGACGCATACTTCCCTATTTCTTCAACTATTCTTTTATCGACAGTCTCAACGCGACATACAATATATCTTAACAACTTTCGCCAACTTGCAGTCCGTGTGCGACGTTCAATTAGCGATTTAATCTCATCCAGTCTGTTCTTGTAGATAATTCAACTACGATTTAGTGCGATACTTCTCCGATGCTGAGCAAGTATCTGTCGATCAGAGCAAGTATCTGCAAACAGTAACTCAACAAGCTTATCCAATTTAAAAAACTAATTAGCCTTCGTCAACTCCAAGTCCGACCCAATTTTGGAGTATCGACAATTGCTGTTTATATTCCAAGATTTTCAAATCGCTGTCTATAAATTATAAATAACTACGATGAAAAACCATTTGTGAATGAATATAAGAGATTCGAATTCTATGAAAAAAATGTTGAAGCTAACTTTTGTAATAATGCATTGACTGAATATATATATTATAAATATCGAATTATAAATTCACGAAATACAGAATCGATTATAAAGCACAGAGAAAGAAGCCTAACGAATTTAGCGTGTATTGCTGCAAAAGCAATATGAAAATTAGCAATTAGAAACACATTTGTTCCGTTCTTACATACAGCAGGATGTGTACGTGTAGAAATACCCAAATTGCCTTTGAAAGTATTTCTGGCAAGTGGACACTATGCGAGAGAGATTGGCTAGCGAAGATAGTGTTGCAGGTTCCTCTCAAGCAGATACGAACTAATCTTATTATCGGTGAGCTGCTTCTAGAATATGAATCAGTTTCATATTATGACCGTATTCTCATAGGAGTATCCATTCGAGAATGCTGAATAGATGCTGCAGTTTTATGACACGGTTACATTCCCGGCACGCACGCACACGCACAAACACACACGCACGCGCGCGCACACACACACGCACGCACGCACACACACACACACCTCTATCTTCTTATAAGTTCATCAGGCAAATATCCGGATATCAGTACATAATTATAATAGTTTTAATGATCTATTTATAAAAGTAATGAGAGGCGTTTCAAGATCAGGTTAATTTTTCAGGATGGGATATCGTATTATTTTATCCAAAATAAATTAACATTCAGTAAAACAATTTCAACGAGATCCATTACTATTATTTCCACGTTGTGAAAAGTTGTAGAAACTGTGGAAAATCGGTACATGTTCTTATACATGTTCGGCCATTTTAATTCAGTCCTTAACTACATTTGTGCACATATGTATTTTTAATATACGTTCAAAACCAATTTTTTGGTTGAATGGGCAGAAAGATCAACGATTAAGTTAGCTAATTAAAATCGAAGAATCGAAGTTGAAGGTTTTGGCCCTTGCGACTTTGCGAATCCAGCAACGACATGTTATATAACACATAACTAGAAGCGACAGTTTCAAACGTAAAACACAGAAATTGGGCATACACGAATCTCAAATTGATATAGTTCTGAGAATTCGGGCGGATAACAAACTCTTGGTAAATGTTTTCAGTCTATCTAAAAGTAAAGCTCTGAAAACTATTCTCAAATACGCAATTTGAGAATATTTTTGAGAGATCAAATGTCGTATCTTACAAAGCCTTCAAACGGACATCTATCTTAAAGGTGAAAGTCAGCCACAATCTCAAGGAAAATTTCAAGAAAAACTAGCTACAATCAAATGTCGCTCGTTATCTATGAGCTGTTGTTAGAAATACGACATTAAACTTGATTTCCTTTATCTGTTTGTCTATTTTGTTATTTATAATTTGCAAAAATAAACATGAAGTTCTAGTATTGCCCCCGTTATAAAGATCAACAAAAGAATTGGATGCATTCTATTGCAAAAAAACAAAAAATAGGTAACAATTGGGATTCTATTATATTGAGGTCCCGGAGCACTCCTATTAACACGTTGACTGCCACGACACCCGTATTCGGATGTCAGCAAAGTTTCTGGTCAGGCCGCGTAACCCATATTCGGTTGTCGCTTATTCGACTACTTGCAAAGGATCGTCATAGGTATTTGAAAAGATATTCCATAATAATAAAACTGTTGAATTGTTATAAAATAAAAATACGAAAATGGTTTATTAAAAAAGTTATTTAGAATGTAAAACTTTAAAGCATTCTATACATAACTGAGGTTGGTCGGGACAATTTGGACAATAAGTTGTTGTTTTCTTCAAATTCTTTTGTGCCTTTGTTCGGTCCATTCGACGTCTTTTATTTGCATAACATAGTTTGCACGCGCGTCCAATGCTTCTTCCGGAATCATTTTTCCGAATGGCGATATTATGCTGACTCCGTCGAAGACAAGGATTTTTTGTATTTTCAGACAACCTTCATAATTTTGCAACGAATAATTGTCTAAATATTCTAGTATTTATATTTTTCCTTGTTGCAATTGTCGTAAACCGTCAAAGCGTTTACAACAGAAATTCCCAGAAGGAATTGAATGCTAAGTTTTCTGTACCATTTGATTCCTTTCCTAATTGTGGTGGCATAAGAAACCATTTGGTCGGAATAATCTATACCACACTTTCCTTCGTTATATTCAACAACAGCTAGTGATTTTAATGTTGCGAACAAATGAAACGAAAGATCTTTCTTGAGACCACCGCTTGAGCGACTCGCATTACTAAAATATCGATGGGAGCACCTAGCAGAGAACGCTTGATACTACTGTACGCGTGGAGATTGGAGACTACTGACGGAGATTTCTTTGAAAACACGCGTGGCAGTCAACGTATTAAGCGTTAGGTAGGCCACCGCGGGGTTTTAGTCGGTAAGTTTTGCTTCCCAGAAAAGCGACGGAGTATCCATGAGAATTTCCCCAGGTATAAAAAAAAAGATTCTCATGTCTAAAGAACACAACATACAACACAATAAAAAACAGGTAAACAAATTAAAACCAAACAAAACTACATAAAACTGTCACACACGTCCTTACTACTCCAATTCGGAAGACGGTTGCAATGTTTGATAATTTGAGAAGCACAACTTAGATGCAGCACGAGGCTTTTACCCAAAGGATCGGCGAAATACCTAAATGCGCCAAACCCTCGTTTTTTATATACCATATAAAAAAGATAGGAGTTAGATTTGGGTTAGACCATTATTTGGTCGCAGCGCCGTAAGGCTGATTATATGCCGCTACGGACGCACAATTATAGGCAGAATCCACTGGGACCGATAGCTTTTTGTAAATATCTGGGAAACTATAGTCGACCGTCATTCTATCTGCAGAAAAACGTTGTACAAAACATTGAACTAGACAACATATTTCAAAATCATCGAAATTGGAAAGGGGGTAGCTTTGGTACAATTTTCGCTCAAACCTTTATAATTCACAACATAATTACTTGTAAGCGTTGAGTTGAACACATCGATTTTACGATGCGAGAAGCGAGAAGCAAAAGTATACAGACTAATTTGAAGTAAATTACGAATGATTAGAAATTATTTGTTGATAAAAATTATCTATATTGAAGGTCGTGCGTTATAATCGTTCATTAGAACGAATGAATTTTCCAATTGTTGCTTAGAATCGGAATGCGCAGGTTTCAAAAGGAATAGGCAATTACTTCATAAGAAAAAAGAAATCGTTTATAGTTGGGGTGAATGGATTACATTTGAACCGTTGGATATCTTTAAGACGATATTATATCTTTAATAGATAATATATATCTTTAACGATTAAGACATCGGGTTGAATATGGTTTTCATCGATTGAAGTCAATACGTGATCTTGAGAAGAAACTTGGCCGTAATGTAGAATGTGAGCACTGGTCTGTTTACAATAAATAGGTAGGAAGGAAGGAAGAAAGAAAGAAAGAAAGAAGGAAAGAAAGAGAAAAGGATATAGGATATCTAATGATGGATGTGAAATTTTTACGATACTAGATGCTATTTTCCCTGCATCCGACTGCGGAATATAAGCACATTACAAATAGAGTGAATTGGAAAACTAATGGAACTTTAATATCCTTTTCCAGGAGAACGGTTAACTCGCGATCCGTGTATCTTGTAAGACTTTTGTTCCTTGTGACGAGTAGTATATGACGCAATAAAAAAGATTGATCTTACAAATCATACTCAAGGTCAAAATTACGATCCACTTTTTTAATTGATTTCCACCGATCCAAAAAGTAAACACCTTTCACCGAAACATGACAAATAATTTTTGACACTGTGTACGTACAGACTAAACGTCATAAAGACTATGGCTTCGAAGAATTGATCAGCCGATCAAAAGATTCCAAGTCTTACTAACAAAGCCTTAATACGTCCGAAAATAGGTTACTGCACCATATGCGGTAAGCTGCATCGTATATAATTCGGCATCATCAACTTCATATTTTAAACCGCGTTCATAACGTAGGAGCCAGAATAGCAACAGGGGCATATCGAACTAGCACAGTCTACTCGAAGTCAATCCCGAAGAAAACTAATCACCCTCTCTTACGCGATCACAATGTACACAACAAGGTGTATAAAATATTATAGAGAATCGCCAATTACATCAGAAAACTCTCGAGCAACCAAAGCATTTCTCATACGAGTTCAAGAATAACTAAACGAAAGTAATATTACACTACCATGGAAATGACCAATCCAATGCATACAATAAAGACATAAAAGAGAAACGATTTGTAACGAAAAAAATTAAAATACGAGTGAAACAACTTATGCCTAAATTAACACACGTTTTTACATAAAATCGGAAGAGATATACACGAAGTAAGTTCGACTGTAACTATCACAAGAAACAAAATAAGTACAAATGACCTCTATGTATAACACATTTACATTTTATCGAAAAAACAAAACCCCGAATTTTGTTATTACTGTAACGCTAACATCACCCTCGAATATCTAATTTGTTATTGTCTCAAATTTGAAAGCACGATATATAACTTAAAGATACCCAATGATATGCAACATATGCGCATAAACATAAGTAGTAAAGCACAATGTAAAGGATTCCAAGTTTCTTAACAAAAATTCATCTCTTGCGTCAACTATAAAGTTATACAAAACCGTACTGATCTACTCATTTTAGTACATATAAACAGTATTACAAACATAAGTGTATCTCCATATAAATAATATTATTGTCGCTTAATTATTTGCGAGGTACATGTGAATGTAGTTACTAATATATTAACAGGAGATGTGACGCTAAACAATAAATAAAAAAAGGATTTGATCACACTAAAATTACAAAAACGAAAAGAAAAAGAATCGTACGAAACTGTGACTTTACTTAATGTCGTTTATTGTGGCTTAATTATTATTTATTTATAGAATAAATATTCTTAAGATTCATAATGTATACGTTTAGAACGCGTACATTGTATCACAGTTGATCGTTAAATTTCTTAATAAAGCAAATGTTTATGTGCAACATTTTTGGATTTCTTTTATGAAAATTATGTAGTTAAAGATCGCATAATTTTAAACTTCGTGCACTCTTTTGCACAAAATTATTTTCTTTCAATGAAGATGATCTCGAAAGAGCCGTATCGAGGAGGAAAAGGTTTCCGACATATACGCAATATAAAAAATTCATGCAATTGCAGGGAAACTCTGCTAATAGAATGTTGACATGATTATGTGAAAAAAAGAGCGCTATATCAAGGCTTATATGGAAAAGCATTGCAATTGAACGAGACACTAAGAGAAGATTACAGCTTTAAAGCATCGTTACTTATCAAAATTTAAGTCAGGTTACGGCATTGGTGGACTGAATATGTCAGGTAAAAGTACTATCGTCAAATCGATTTGCTATTGAAATCAGTAAAACAGGATTTATAGAACTAATAACGAGATAAAATTATCTGTTCAGATAATGTATACAAGTAATATAGACGAAATCAGCTTATTACGCGAATAATTTTTCTAGAGACAGATAAGAAAACCCTTAAGAAAATGATCGAAACGTATATAATAATGCGCAATAAATTATTATTTTTCGTATGAAACGAAGTTACAATTTCATTTGTTCGGAAAACTCGATATTTTCCAAGTTTTCTATAGCTCCATTCCAATTAGTTCGAATAGTGCACGTGTTTTTATTATACTTATCGAGAAAAACGAATAATGTACTTATTTGTATCTATTATGATTTATCAATACTTCATAATTGAATATGTAATTTTTAATATTTATGTTCACACGTCAATCTTTGCAATGCCGTCGTTTCATTAAGTTTCCTTGCTGTTCTCGTTCCTTCGAGATAAAAGGTTCGATCGAATGGAACTGTTTTGAGAAAGAATTTGAAGGAATCACAACGTTTCTCTTATTTCGTATTAAGATGAAACCATTTATTTCAAAAGCTTCCTATTTCGCACAATCATCGGTTACAAACCACGATATAACTTATAGAACTATATAACTACATGAGTTTAGAAAACACATAGAAAGTATTCGACTTTGACCAAGTACTACTAATTACTATTGACAAATTACTTTTAATTAACTTTCGCTTCTGCATCATTCAATTGTATATTTTTCCAAAATATACAATTTTTAAGGTAATAAATGATAAGTGTGTCAGAGTCATAGTATTTCTTAGAATAATTTACTGCAAAATACCTTTATGCTGTAAAATTTTACGCTAATGAACGCAAATACTTTCTTCAACGATACGAGAAATAAAATTAGAGCTACATAATATCAAGAAAATTGAGAAGCCATGAAATTCGCGCAAAGGCAAACTTAAGGAATATTGAAAAATTGAAATCGTTTCTTACTTTCAGCAGAAGTAGCACAGTTTTTAACTTTTCTTGAATCGACCACTGTCGCTATTAGTGCCACTAAACGTATGTAACTCGAAGAAAAGTAGAGCGAAGAAGTTGGAAGAAAAGAAAGAACAAGAGGAACAAACCGAAACCACGCAAGTTCTCCACGTGACTGACGAAACTACGTACGTATACTTGGTCGACAGGCAAAGCCAAACAGAACGCCAGCCAACGCGCAAGTCTTACAGACTTGTAGGTCATAGAAGAACTTATTCTCGTCTATTTTTGCAACAGACTTCGAATCGAATCGAAGAGATAAAGAATAAACGAAGAAAATGTTTCTGTGAATTAGGGCTGAATATAGATACTTATTAATTATTATAAGATACTTATCTTGGAGGATATAATCAGAGATCTATTGACGTTAACCCAAGCAGTGATCAAACCAATTCAAACGCTTCTTGACACAGACCCTTCGCATTTGTTTCAAAAGGCAATGTTTAACAAATGGCATTTCAAGCGCGAACAAGACCATCGTTCCGTGTTTCCTACTCCAATCAAGTTTCTTCCCTAAAAGTTAATAAATTCGTAGGCTCGATATTTGCAAGATTAATTGAAATCGATCGTACACGTGAAAGATTAACGAATTCGTCTACGGAAACGCTAACAACTGATCTCAAGAAAAATGTATAGTTCCGTCAAAAAAAAAAAAAAAAAAAAGAAAATAAAAATAATTCGGCTTTCGTATCTCGGAAAGTAATATAAAGAAAATCTATTAAGAAATGAAAGGCTGCTCGGAGAGTAGAGTTATACTAATATAAATAATTGATATTATAATAACGGAAAATTTTCTATCGTAATACTACACATATTTCCAGTTGTTAATATTTGACAGACGCCCCAAATTTAATGATTTCGTTTATCGTTAATAAAAAGAAACCCATAAAATGCGTATAAAATATTTGCAATGTGCAGCTGATCAGGAGCAGTGTGCTTTCGTTTGCGGGCAGGCGAAGATTACCATATTGCCGAAAAAAAAACCATAAAGATGGAAAACTCCTTGAATGCTATGGCTCTCCGAAATCGTCAGATTCGTCATACATGTCTCGTTATAGTAGGAACAACTTGGATTCGGTGGAAACAGTAGCATATATCTGTACAGAATCGACTTTTCAACTGGCCCGACCACTTTACCTTGCCCGCGGAAACGGTTCCGTATACATGAATAGAAGCACATGTACTCGGATTGATTTAGTTTGCCAATCTCTTATGCTCTCCAATGGGACAAGTATCTATATACACCTTCGGCTCACCAAAACACTTTCTTTATCCATTCTTTATATCTTAGATTCGAATCGGACTCTGTTGCAAGAATAGACGAAAATAAGTTCTTGTATGACCAACAGTTAGTCATAAAAGGCTACGTACGTCCCTTAAATTTGAAATACATATTAGGCTTAGATATGACAACACCAAATTATATACTGATAGAAGAATGCAAAATAATGGAAATAAAAGAAAAAGTATTAAAAAGAGCAGCAAGGTACGAAGAGAAAGCCCTAGAATCAAAAAAGGAATTAGTAGAGGAGTGTATAAAGGAATGAGAGAGAGAGAGAATGGGGGAATGGTCAGGAAAGGAAAAGAGCAAGAATGAGAAAGAAGAGACTAGAAGAAGTGAAAACAGGAGAGGACGAAGAAAGGATCACAGCAGACCAAATCATAGAAGAAAGATGAAAGAGATAAACAGAAGAGAGGGGGAAAAGGATAAGGGAATCCAAAGAAAAATTACCAAAGTACTTAGAAGGGAGGATGAAGTGGAAGGACAGAAGAATACTGGCAAGATTCAGATGCGGAAACGATGCAGACTATGCAGAAGGAAAGAAGAAGACCTAAGACATGTAATAGAAGAATGTGAAATGACGGGAGGACCAAAGAACATAAGAAAAACGCTAAACGAGACTTGAGAAGGTTTAACAGAATTGAAAGCAATAATAGAGAAGAGAAGGGCAAACGACAAGAAGGAGGCACAGCAAGGAGGCTAAAGACTAAAGTTGCGATAATTTTTAGTCGTTAGTTGCTAATTTATAGTTCCTAATTTTTAGTTTTTAGAGGTAGAATAAGTAAGGTAGTGCAATAGAATAGAGTGGAAAAGAGGGGAGGTAGGCATATAAGAAGAGAAATAGACATAAGAGATGTAAAATCGAAAGTTCGTCCAAAGCCGAAAGGCACGGACTATGCAATAATAATACAAATTTGAAATATTATAACAAACACGTTAACTGCAACAATGTCTTTGATATCAAATTTTCTACTAATTAAACTTAAATATATATTTAAAGAATGATATGTATGACAAAAAAACAGTAAAAATACAGGATACAATTTCCATGAAGAGACGTTTATCATAAAAAACGTAGGTTTAACAAACAGCATTAACAATTTAACAGATATCTTGCAAGCTTAAAATACTTTTTTCCTTGGATAAAATCATTGGATGGTTTTTGTTTTATGCGTTTTGCATTTTTCGAATTGTTTTTTGAGTTTATTTAGAGATACGTCAACATGCTGAGCAAGCTCAGAGTTATTTTACCCTGATATACAGAGTGTTTGCCTACAAGCGTAAAAGGATTTAAAGGCTGATTTCTGACGTTGAAATAAGACGAAAATCAAGAGTAAAAAGATTGTGTTTTCGTCTTTGTTTTTAGTTATTGACAATTAAAAATTAGCCAAAACATACGTGCGCGCGAGCAAACCTTACACGAACGAAAGTAAGTCAGCTTAAGCAGCGGGATGCTTGGGCAGCAGCTTACCTCGTACAAATTTTGGAGGAGAAAATTATGACATTTGAAGACGTTAATCATCCTACGCGACGTTTTATAAGAGAAATCGTAGATTGAACACTATACTTGCCTACTCATTAAAGTCTATAACGGCATATCGAAAACCGCCTAATGGAATTTTCGAGTGCGAGAGATCCTGTGCCTCCATAAATAATTAATAAATAATAGCACATATAAACAATGTTTATACAAATTTCACGCGCACACCATAATCTTCCCGTGCGTGTGTGTCCACAGAGGAATCAAATACGCATAAAGTATCTTGGGGTGATATTAAATATGGTCGAACGCTGTTCTTGTTTGTTCTTGCATGAACCACACGCATTTTCCACACACATATTACTGATCACTGCATATCGCACTATTCAATACACATGAAATAAAAAACGAGGAAACCAAAAGAAACTCTACGAAGAGAATTGTTTAATTTTATACTCGAAGAATTAATCGAGGTATCGCTTTATGGAGTAATATGAAATAATACAAATTAATGTACAGCCAAATGAAAAATGATATTTATCGCGTTGAATAGTTCTTTTAAGTTTTGGAATATTGAGAATGTTAAAGACAGATATTAAATGTCAAACTCTTCAACTATAAACGAGTAAACATCAGTATGTATGACTTAAATTATAATTACTTGTTATTTTCGAGTAGATACATTTAAATAGCAAATATAGTTTTGAAAATTCTTATATTACTGCCTATTTCTTATATTACTACCTTTGTCTTTCAAGTTGAAGGAATCGGATCAAATGGAATCGATTGAATGAAACGTTAATATACTTGCCGTAGTGTAGGCTACGTTCCATTAGCCCGTGTTAACAGTTCAGGTTGTCAACTTCATTAACTTCGAGCGATCCACGAGCGTTCAATTTGGAGAGGTTTAAACGGTCCCGGCAAATACACGTTATTATGTTTCTTGGTAATTGCAACTTTTCGAGCCAAGTCCTAGTCCATTTCTGATATTATATCGTAGAGTAGAGTTTGATCTGCAGGTTTCCACATTCGCTGTTTATAAGTGGTTACAAGATCTTGGTATGGCATTTGCCAATAAAGATGGTTGGATTTGTGGTTGGTGTACTTGTTTGCAATTTTGTCTGCTTCGTTGCCAACCAATCCTCTGCGTGACGATACCCAGATAAATTTAGATTTGTAAGATGTAACTAGTTTCGTTGTACTCTTTTATCTTTTCTACGATGATCAATGCAACTGGAATTCGTACAAATGAGAAAGAGTCTGTTGGGGTAGAGTTTGACGATATCCAAGGCTCTGTCGAACTAATTCGTATAACAGAAATATTGAAATTTTTACTAATTCAAGCGAACCAATAAATAGCAAAAAAGATAAAAAACAAGAATTTTATTTATTGTTATCAAGAGAAATTATCACCTTGATAAAAGAAAGTGGAATAGATTTACCGCAGTGTGTTATCTATGGAAACGTATTAGCCAATTCTCCATTGGGAATTAAGAAACTATAAGGACATTTGGAGAAAAATCATAGCCAATATAAAGATTTACCTACGGATTTCTGTTAAGAAAATGCGATTAATTAAGAACAAATGGATCCAATGCGACAAAATTTATTTCTACGAACAAAAAGTTGTGAAATGTTCTTATTTGGCAGCTTTCCATATAGCTAAATGGAAGAAAGCGTATATCGTTGGAGAAATGTTATTAAAGTTTTGCATGAAAGACATTTGCAGCGAATTATTTGGCAAAGAATATGAAGCGAAAATAAATTGCGTATCCATGTCAAACTACGGTATAAGTCAACTAATAATCGATTTGTCTGACGATATTAAATTATTTAATTGGCGGAGAAAATATAAAAATCCCGGTATTATGCAATTCAATTAGACGAATCGATAGACGTATCGGACGATGAAATAATACTGGTATATATCAAATATATTGATCTTTTATGTAAAGATATACAGGGAGAATCGCTATGCTGTTTAAAATTAAATACTTAGAGTCTTCAGCAACGCCAGAAGAAACTTTTTATAAACTTTTTATAAATTCGTATTTCCAAAGAAGAAACATTGCTTCGAATGGTTGTATAGAGATTTATACCGATGTAGTATCACGTATAAACAAATTGATTCATCCAGATTTAATAACAAGTCACTGTTTTCTTAATCGGATCTTCATCGGATACAAATTACTCTGCGTTAAACACGTGCTCGTGCTTGACCAGAATTTATAGTCACGCTCGGCAGCGTGAGCTTTTCTCTGTTGAGCTTTTGTTTAAATAAAGTTTGACATGGTTACAATACGTGCCGTGATTATTCTTTGTTTAGTTTAAACTCTTCTCTTGGCGTATCGTTGGTGCCGCATCGAACATATGAGTATCACGACCTGTTTATAGCATTGTATCTACATCTACTTGCATGATATCCGTTCTTTCCGTGAAGTAGGATTTCACTAGCTCGACGTGCGGCGTGATGCTTTCGATTAGACGATATAGTTTTACATTTTAGGCACCACTGAGCCCTCGAAGCTGAGAGCACGGTCTCTGATGGTTCCCATACGATTTGTTTCTAATCTAGTGCTGTCTTCCTTCTGTCGAAGCGTTTTGCAAATATAATTTTACATTTGACGAAAAAGCCGTTACGTTTGTCATCTGGAATCCTGGTGCATCGAAATATCGATCTCCATATTGTTGCAAAAAATGATTTCTGAAACCTCTAGGTTCCATGTTATCGTCGCCAATTCTCAGGTGGCTGATAGATTTAGCAATGGCTATCATATTGACAGACATGCTCCGTTTGCTTCGTCTTGTAGCGTAACAATAATGAAACTGGTCTTTCGTGTTCTCCGGTATACTTCAATAGTATTTATTAGATTTTCTGGTAATTACTTCAAATGCGCATAACATAATACATAGCACCTACTGAGAATTTCAAGTATTCATATATTTCGAAAGATTTGGAGCTCCCTCCGTTAAAACAAAGCAAACAGTTTGAATCATTAAGTAAATAGTATTAATATTTACGTAAGATTTCCCATCCTTTACTACTACAAGTATAAGATTATACGTAAGAAATCTAATATTAAGAGCAAACATTCTTTTATGCATAATTGTATAATTTTATATATAATACTTGGAAATATTTGCTTATTCTTATGTCACAGAACTAGTTCCTTCTTTCTATCTAAAAAAATTCTGAAAATTCCAATTTCGTGACTCACCGTTGAACTACTAACGATGATAGAAATTGATCTGAAAAGTTGACTATGCGCGTATGGAATACGTACAATTTTTCCTATCCCATTCAAATCTCACGTATGTTTGAATATTTATCAACCGTATGTTAATTTTTACTAATACGTTAACTGTTATCAAGCAAAAAACGATAGAAACTTAATACGATATAGGTTTACTGAAAGGTTTCAAGCAGAGTATTAACTTGCAACTAATATTCTCGCTGTAAGATTTAAATTGCTCCGAAAAAACGCATACGGTTCTGCATGTGACCGTATTAATGGGTAGGCATTTTCATGTATTACACGCATCTAGGAAGCAATTTTTATGAATGGTTGACCTAGGTCAACACACCCTAAAAATCTGTTTCTATTACTTCAAGCTTAGATAAAATGTTAGAAATAATCTTGCTACGTATAAAATAGAGATATGTTATGAAATATGAAAATGGAAAAATGGCAAAAATATTATTACGAAGTAAACATTTTTTTTTAATATACCCTGCAAAGGAGGATATAGTGGTACCGATAGTTTCTCGCAAATATCTCGAAAACTAAGCGAGACCACCGATTATTTATGAACTCTCTAAGAGATCAAATGCGGATAAACAAGGGGACTTTCTCTGTTTTACGGACAGCACGACTTCTTTTGTTTCACGGACAGAGCGGTTTTCTTTGTTTTACGGAGAGCCATTTTGAGAGACACGCATTTCCCAAACGGACGGACAGAGATCAAGATCACAGAAGAAAGAGTAATTATTTAAAACATTGAAGATTGACGGAGAAAGATCGGTAGCTCAGGACGTTGAAAATCGATTCTCGATTTTCATGTAGACATTGTACAGAACTTGCTATTTATTGTTTACTGTTATTAATTGGTTGTTGTTTATTTAATTATTACTGTTATTAATTGTTGTTTACTCCTGTATTTCATTTAAGTATTTTCACGATAAACTCGATTTTCAGAATCGATCCCTGAATTATATCTTAGAATTGAACCTTATATATATATATGTCGGAGATGAAAGGAAAACCGAAGCCTTCCCTTTGCAATTTTGGGAAAGTCTTCTAATGCTTTAGCCTAGATTTTATCATAGCTGTAATTAAGCAATTGTTGTCATTTGTAATTGTTTGATATTTGTGAAAGCGAAAGTGGGTTCGAGGTGACAACTGGTCGCCGAACGTAGCCACGGTCACGGGATAAACGTTTTGCCTGACGAAGATGTGGATCGGTTGTATTGTTCTCCCTAGAAATCACATAGAATTGTACTTTAGAGATGTCGATATAATGGGACACACGTTGTATTAGGAATCAATCTCCAGACAGAAACTGCCTAGTAACGGCGTTTGGATCTTTCTCGATGTTTCCAAAGAGTATACAACAAACTTTTGACAGAAATTGCCTAGCAACAACGATTGGAATCTTCTCGATGTCTCCAGCGAGCATATAACAAACAAATGCAGTTGTACAGCGAAAAAGATTTTCATCAGATATTCATTCGTGTGATCGCCTTGGAAAGTGATACATCGAGCAATTTACCGAGTGTCTCAGCAATCGTATTTTTTTTGTGTTTAAAAAATTATTCTACGCATAGTAAAAAGTTATCCCGTTGACCGTGGATTCGTTTGAACCCCGGAAACATTGTTAACAGCGTTAATTAAATTCATTATTCGTAAAACCTATCAATCGTTAATCTCATTATTCGTTAAATTCATTATTCGTAAGACATATTATTCGTTCCTCTTATTGTTCGTTAAACTTATTATTCTTTAATCTAATTATTAATTAAATTCATCATTAGTTAATCTTTTCATTTATTAAACTCATTATTCTTAATATTTTGTAAAATCTTGTTTATTCGCGTAAATATATTCCCTGTTTTGTAAAACAATGGCTAATTCAAACGAAGAATCATTACGCGCCTTAAATCCTTATGATAACCCGACATATATATATATATATATATATATATATATATATATATATATATATATATATATATATATATATATATATATATATATATATATATATATATAGAAACAAGTTGCTGTGGATAAGAAACAATTCGAAACTCGTTCACAGAGCACAGAATCACCTAATTGCAGGTGTAACTGTTAATGTCGAGGACAATGGTGTTACAGTGTACTTACATATCTTCGCAACAAGTGTTTTATTGTAAATTGTTCGAAATTGTATAGAATCGTTAATGCATGTATGTAATATTTTCAAAAAATGTGAAATTTCCATTAAATACCTAATATATCTTTCTTTTTATTTCTCTTGATATCGTTTAAAATTCTTGTAACATATTATTTTCATTGGTAATTAAACTGACTGAATAACACATATCGCATATCTTTAGTGCAAATTGTCCTCAGGGATTGTATATATTTTTAAGCAAATGTAATTATATATTGCAACACCTTTCAAAAACCGTTCAGTACAAGGTCATTGAATATATTACAAGTTATTTCGTAATAGAGCAGAAGTTATGCAAACATGCGGCAAATACTGATGCGGCCTTACATTATTCCAATTCCTTTAACCTTCAAATATTTCTAAATGTCATCAACGGAGTATTGAAATACAATTATACATAATACAATTATATTGATTCAATAGGAATCTGAATTTCTAAAATAAACGTGCAACTTTCTCTACGATCGATTCTTGTCAATATTTGAAAAATTAGTGACAATATTGAAATATCCTTTAGGAAAAATATAATTGGTTCCTATGTAACAAGCGTAATTCGCGACTCTGTACACCGTTAAATTTGTTTAATTCTAGTTATATAATTTTTTAGTACATTTAATATAAGTTGGTTTTTAAGACTTGGGTAACCGTTTTCTTTTCTTTTTACGATGATTGGATATTTAATTGGTTTTTTATTGTCGCAATAAACAGATTGTAAATAATGTAGGGAAATAGAAGGAAAATGTTCACACATAGTAGCAGTTTGTTATGTAAATTTAATAAAAAACGTTTTTAGATATTTCTGTCCGTTGAACAGATACATATGTATACATGTATTTACATACGAATACGTTCTTACACGCACGCAGGATATTAATCTTGGTGTTAGAAGAATTGTATTAAAAAAAAAAAAAACAATTTTGCTTAGATTATAGAACTTTGAAACTATAACTCTGACTACAAATATCATTATATTCGTTATAAACAATTAATATGATTTCTAAGCGTCATATATCAATTCCAATTAAAACAATTTATAAAGTAATGACCAAATTAACTACCTTTTTATACCGAATGAAGGTTTACATATAAAATTCACTAGTTCGTTAAGCTTATTCCTTCTTTACATTTCTATTAAATGAACAAATTCTATATTTACACAATAAAATTTGCGTATATAGTTTGAAAAATGAACGTTAATGACACGACAATGTGTGGGTTTTGTTCTACGGAAATGAGTTCTCTTTTGCTATTATTTGGTATCTTACAAAGATTCCCTTCTTCGTCCACCTTTTTCGGTAATATTTATTCTTAACAAGCCATACAGCAAAGTTGCAAATACTCCAGATGTCCTAAGAACGGTGATGGATGTACCATGGTATTTCAGAAATAAGAATACACGAAGAGACTTAAAAATGTCAACTGTGTCCGAACAAATAGTACTAAAAGATACAAAGAAAAGATAGAAAAGGACAACAATCAGCCAACAGCCGAAGGTTTTAATAAAATTAATAGAAGACGACTAAGCACGAAGCATTCCATGGATTTAATTGTATCAGTATAGTGAAGATAAGCATAGTGAAGCAACAATCTTTGAAAGTCACCCTATTGGGATTAGCTGAATTAGCGTGGTACCAAATTTTCAACCGATAAAAAAGGATTTACCGAACGTCAAATAAGACAAATTTGTTCTTGTTAGTACGGTAGCTGACTTTTTTCGTTCTTTCTACCTAATTCGTAAGCCTCTTTCTTTCTATAGCAATAACGTATAAAACTAAAATGTGGCATCAGAGGAAAAAGTAAACGGCCTTGACCGGCAATACATTTGACTCCATACAAAACTCTCCTATCCGAGTCTTATTATCATATCCTTTCTGGTCCTGTTTGAGAAGGAAAGAGGAAGAGAGAGATTTTCACTATTACTTACATATGTGTGTTGTTTTGATTTTTTCCAAACGCTCTCCGTCTTACAGCGACGAAACATAGGAGAAGAAAAGTCTCAACAAATGCATAAACATTATTACAAACTTATGATGTTAATTAAAGAGATATGACTTGGCGTTCGTACTTTCTTTATGTATTCGCGTACAAAACGATTATCGACGTCAGATTCCATTCTCCTTGAAATCATTCAGCTTTTAACCGAAACATCATTTTTGGTATTGTTAGTAGCTTTAAAGATATTTACGTAATATCGATTTAGATGAAATAATTATTAATGGCTATTATATTAAAATAGAGGCTTAATATTTCGTACAATTTATTACATAAATCGACGAGAATAATAAGGAATAGAGAAAGAATAGGAACGATAAATATAATCGATTTTGATAAGCTTTATTTATCCGTGAAGACGCGACGAGATCGTAGGCGAAGAAACATATCCACAAGCACAGTAGTGTGTAGATCGCGAAATATTTTATATCATTAATAATTATATGTATTTTATATCACAAATGCATTATAAAATATTTTATATCAAAAACATTTTGAATTTCTTATTTAATCAGTATCAACTCTTTAGATCTTATACTGAAAAAGAATCTGCTTTTTAAAGAAGAACGTTTATTATTTTTATAAAAATAATTTATTATACAAAAGTACTAAATAGTACTATATAATATCACTAATAAAAATGTTAAGAAATACATTTATTTAAGAAAGTATACAGCTAGCAGCAATAAATATGTAAATATAACGGGAGATGAGCAATAGAGCAATATCTTCAGTAAGAGTACACATCGACATGTCCGCATATATCGGTTTCTACTTTTGGCTGAAATTGTTAATTATAGCGTATGAAACGGCATCCTTTCATTCATCACACCAATTCTTGCAGAAAATGTTTCACTTTTACTTTTAAGCATATAGTCGTAAACAGAGTCAGCAAAGTTGTGTTTGTATTTGTAAATTTACATGATTGCATCCTTCGGAAAACTCTGCATCAGGAGGAATTAATCCATAATTATTTAAGATTAAATATATGAACGAAAAAATCATAACTCAGAGCTTTAGGGTATCTTCTCTCTTCTATCCTCTCTTCTATCCTAAGAAAAATTCGGATAATTTAATAACTTATGTACTGTATATAAGTATTATATGCAACGAAAAGGAAAGATCGGCAATATTTTGAGCTAATATTTAGTTCCGATTGCCATCGATGGCTGAACGAGACAAAATTTGGCGAATGTCATAGAATGAGATAATAAAATTGAAATATAAAATTTTAACTTCGGGAAATCATCACACAGGTCTCTGTATACAATAGTACATCTGCGTGCAATGTTCCCAATTAACATAATAATATGAGTATGCACGATGTATGTATACGGCTGAGAGATAAATGTATGTACGTACAATAGAACTCCGTTTATATGAACCTGTCGAGGGACAAGCATATTCATATAACGAAATCGTTCGTGTAATGGGAGTTCAGCTCTTTATATAGCTATTTATAGGAGTCGGCTATTTCTCCTCACCATCTATGATTGTTCGTTTACACAATAGGATCACGTTCATATAAAAGGAGTCCATGAAATATTTACTTTTAAATACATAATGATATTGCAAACCCGTATGAAATGTGAATCAGGGGAATGTGTACATAACGCGTGCTCCTATTGTTTACAACTTATTGTTAGACGTTCGACGATAGTTCATATAATAAGAAAATATATGCGCGGAAAAGACAACCAGCTTCTTTTAAAGAAAAGTATCGGTATTGGTTTCGGTTTGATAGATCGCGGCCGACCGAAAATAGTGCAACGTCAACGTAACTAGCAACATAGCACATAGCGAAGATTAGCAGCGTTGTATAAGGATCGCATATCTTCGGAAAGCATGAAACGATACTCACCGTGTTTTATGGTTAAGTAAACGTTAGGGTGCAGTTAGATACAAAGAGTTTTGATTTAAGTAAGGGACTACAAGTAATTTAGTTGCGAATCTATGCTAGTCATTGGAAAAGGGCTCATTTCACAATGAAGTCACTAGTTTACAAATAATTGAAATGACCTTAAATTAACATCGGATCTTAAAATATGACAAAATAGGAATAATCGTACCACAACCTAATAATTTACTCCCTGATATGTTTTTACTTGTCTCAAACATGAAATATATCCAACGGACCTACTTTAAAAAATGTTAATGGGCAGTATTGTCAACTTTGACGCCGAAAACATAGTCTCTTGATCTTGGGTTTGCTGTTGATACGTACATGGACTGTCCGATCGACCGATAGAATCCCATCCCTTTTGCATAGTATATAACACTCATTCTTTCGCATTGCAGAATTATTCTCACGGATCCCGGCTAACACTGTATGAAAGTTAGTCAATTAGGCTGAAACAAACCCTCTGTTTCACTAAGTTTCTTGCGCTAGTTAGTACCAAACGAAACAGGAACACCTATTCGAAATACTCTATCTGAGCCAACCATCATTTACGGTATCTTACTGTAGAAAGTGGCAACTGTTTGAATGTTTGTTTAAACCAAACAGGAAGAAATCCAATTCAAGGAACTAATTACTTTTCTGGACAAGGTGTGTGAAAACTTATTCCACAAATTTTTTACATGACATTAGGAAAATCGCTTGACAATTCATCGATTGTTTCGAGCCACAATGTATAAGCTAATCGGTCGACTAATGGTCAGCGGAGAATGTTTGGTACCGTATCAAAGCGTCACATGTCTAGCCTTGAAAAAAAACTTTCCAGTATCGCTTCAGATGTGCGATTGAATACATCCGAACGTAAATATAATGTAATTTAATGTCTATCATTATATAAAATAAATTGTTTGCTCTACAAAGCAATATCCAATCAATTTGTTATTCAATGAAAGCTTATTTGGCACAATGCCGAGTAAAACGTTATTTCAATTTTATTTTATATCATACGTGCAATTTTGCAAGTGAAATGTTTTATTTATTGGAAAACATTTCTAAAATAGTATTCAAAAATAACATTTTATTTGACCAATACTAAATACAGTAGGGTTCTAATTTACTGGGAAATATTTCATTTCTTTAATTTATTTTATTAGTTTATTTTACTATTTCCGAAAACATTAATGCAATGTGTGCATATCGTTCGAATTTTTTATTTAACACTGAAATTTGTAGCACAATTACTCCGATTCGACTATTCTTCTGTGGCCAACTCATGTAATCCGATAAATAGTTTTATAAATGTTTATTTATATAAAAGTTAATGAAATAAATACAACAACAAAGTAACTTTTAGAAATAAGGTAATAGTATATACAATGAGAGCCAATCTAAAACAACTGATTACCATATGTTGCGTTTCAAGGAACTCATCGGATAGATGCTATTTTATTTTTTTACATCTTATACTTTCTGCCGTATCAAGGTGATCTTCGGTTTCTTATATAGCATGGTATATTTTTTATTACATTAGCCCATCGAACTGGACATTCTCTGCGAAAAAGTATTAACCTATTTATACCGAAAAACCATTAGTTTCACATATGACATAACTACAATCTGTCAAATTTAATGTATGAATGACAGAAAAAGACGTAAAGCGCTATTCTTCGACTTAATCTTACATATTTTAAATTTAATAAATTAAGGTTAAAATATCTGTCAAAGTAATAATTATTCGGCATAAATATGTTAACACCTTTTTGTAGAGACTAATGGACCAACTGGACCGATTGATGTTACAAAATATATACGGTGCCATTCAGAAAACATCAGGTCACCTTGATATCACAGAAAGTAAAATAGCATCCATCCGACGAGTCCCTTGCAATCAACGTAATTCATTTTAATTCATAAAATTCATTAAAGTCATTTAAAACGATGAGAACAATAAATAACGAGTTACTTTAGACAGTAATTCTTATTGACACGCACTCTGTATGTACACCCAACCGAATTATAATAATTACAACTAAAAATATTAACTTTGGTAGAAGCAACTTCTTAGTTTCAATACGTGAAAGT
Source organism: Bombus vosnesenskii (assembly GCF_011952255.1). NCBI lineage: Eukaryota > Metazoa > Arthropoda > Insecta > Hymenoptera > Apidae > Bombus > Bombus vosnesenskii. Next base: position 961,327 of record NW_022882941.1, read on the forward strand.
AAACATCCTCGTAATAAACTATGCTCGTTGAGTTGTTATGTTCACGATGCACAATGGCGAGCATATAAATAGGGATATTGGTCCGCCAATGCATACTACATTGTACCGAAGTTGCAGTTATTATGTCTGTTTTTCTCCTTGCACATATTTAAGAAACCTTAGACTCACCGTGGCATAAAGTTTTGATAATTGACTCAGTTTAATTGTTAAATTATTGTAAAAAATACGAAACTTAAAATAAGGAAATATTTAGGCAGCATATAAATAAATGAGTGTTCTAGTGTGCATTACTTGATTTTACTATAGTTCTCGTATAATAATATGGAAAACAGCGCATAATTTCATTTAGAAAACTCGATAGATTTCTTTTCCTTTTTATGAAAACCTCGATTTACGTTGCCTTACGTTGCCCAACGTTTAGTGCAGATTAGTTTTATTGACATATTACCCAGAAATTATTTACTAAACTGAATTCTTCGATTGCATTGAACACTTTAGATAACGTGTAATAAACGAATAACTACTATTAACCAGTTAACTGCGGAATTCAGCGTTAGAAATCTCTCGTGAGGTGAATAAATGAAAACACGCGATGACGAGTACACACGTAAAACGCAGGGTAAATGCTCCTGTTATAAATTTTACAACAAAATTAAAGCAAGATGATGATGGCACGAGGTTATTTTTACTCAAACTAAAAAAAGGTATACGGTCATCTCTACTAGAGATGAAAGAGGTATTCAAGAATGGGAAGGCTGTTACGTAACATTTCCAAGCATGACATCTGATATTTTTACGATCACCAATCAAAATTAAACATAGGTATGTATGTAGTAGTGTTTTCGGTATATACATAGCAATAAAAATCAAATAGCATTCCAATACATGTTTTATAATCATATCTTATTATAATTGTATTCTTTTCATCTTGTTCACTCACTCATACACACAAATATATATATATATATATATGTACATTATTGTATAATGTTAATAAAAATAATTAAATTAGAAACTTAAATTATAGAGAATATGCTTTACTTGACATTTTTGTCGTTATTACGTGAAAATATTTACCCGTACCTATTGTATTTTTCGAAATATGTATTTAATTAAAACGAGGCGCTCTATATAAATATAAATTTGTGTGCGCGAGTCAGTGAACGAAGCGACAAGATTCAAAAAGACGTAATATATGCATTTGGGAAGTAAATGTAGTTTCAAATTACATAATTATAAAATGCTTAAATTATATCCTATTCTACTTCGCTGATCAATCATTTTGTCTTATATCAATAATTATGGAGAATGTATGTTTACATTGCTCTAACATACATAACAATGCAAACCCATGCGATTTTAAAACGTACTATGCTATATATACGGTAGAGCTAATAATAGTCAAAAGTTACTTTAATATATGTATGTATATGGTTATACAAGCAATCGATTTAGGCAACATGGAAATGTCAAACCAACGAATAAATTTTGCAGAGTTCTCTGCTTGTCTGATGGGTCATTTTTTTATATTCCTGTCTCTCTCTTTCTCTTCCGCTCTTTCTCTCTCTCACTCTCTCTCTCTCTCTCTCTCTCTCTCTCTCTCTCTCTCTCTCTCTCTCCCTCTCTCCCTCTCTCCCTCTCTCTTTCTCTCTCCCTCTCTCTTTCTCTCTCCCTCTCTCCCTCTCTCTTTCTCTCTCCCTTTCGTTCATCCTCATCAACTGTAGCTTCTTCTTCTTCGAATAATATAATATTCGGCGAAAGCGATGTCCAAAGTTTCGTATAAAAGGGCATTCGTGTCACACAGAAACCACATTCGAAATCTCAATCTCTTCCATTGGATTCGCATCTGGTGACAACCAGCTATCTTTCAAAATGAAATTTCTCGTGAGTCTTCTTTTTCACATTTTTCTGACTGTATTAACCTTATCGCCTTTATTTTTATTCTATCAATTATTTAAACTTCTTACATTTGTATAACTTTAGAAACACGCTATATTCTTCGTTGCATTTTCTATGAAAATGATTTCACAAACAAAATAATATATATTATAGAATATGTAATATGTATATATGCAATAGAATATATATTTTATATAAATAAATTTATATTAAACACCATCGAAAAATACAAAAGTATATACGATAGTAACTTTTGCGAAAATGATATCTTCTCTCTACGCATATTTTGGGAATTAAAACATTTCCGATATTAAACATCGAAGCTAACGATTCCGATATAATAATTAAATATTGAACCCATTTTGTAAAAAACTATACTATTATTTCAAACTTTACAATACATAAATCTTATAATATACATATATAACTATACTTTATATATTACCTGCTTTTTATTTGAAATATTCATATTTTACTTCCTCCCGTATACATATTCGATCCATTTTGTTTTGGAACGGTTTTTAACGAATTTTCCATCTTACAAAGTCAGTATATCGTTTGTTATGTAATTATTATAGTGAACTATATAACTTTTGGTGATATATTTATTTGCAAACAGAAACATTTACTGTACCTATTTGTGAGTTTTCATAATTTACTTAAACATATAAGTGCATTTTAAAGGATGACTTTAACATTTTCAAGTTCAAACAAAATTTATATACATTAGGTACAAAGACCTGTCTCATAGTATGTTTAAATTTGTATTATTGGGTCAATATTATTGCTGGAAATGCAACCTTATATTTTCATCTCCACATCTTGCAGTCAATTTAATATTAAATCATTGACGTCCATCCTCATGTTGCATATAGTAACATTATTTCTATCGTCATTATAAAACACAGTAAACTCGTTTTCATCAGTTCGTAGAACCTTTGTCCATTGATCAAATGTTTACTTACTATGCTTCTGGCTTTTAGCAAACGTCAAGCGTCGTTGTTCAAGCCTTTACGGTGTTCTTGTTGCTTCATCATCCAGAGTTATTCATCTTATTAAAATCGTTTTACAATGTTTATTATCACAGAAGGATTTGCTATAAACGCTTAAACATTGTTAACTTTTCTTTGCCCCATTTTAAATATTAAATAATTTGTACATAATTTCATTTAAAAATACAGTAAATAGTTAACGTAAATATATAGATGATTTTTTCTATCAAATTTGATGTAAATATCCATCTAAATATGTATTAATGTTTAAGTACATAATATAATATTGTATCTACAAATTGATGAGAATAATATTATGTTTATAATTGACATATTGATAAAAGATATGAAACTTTTGTTTTAGGTAGTGATCTCTGTTGCTATGTTGGCTATGGCTTCGGCTGATGTGGCTGAGCATCAACCAGTTATCGTTAAACAATCTCAAGATATTTCGCCTGACGGATCCTACTCTTATTCCTACGAAACAGATAATGGAATTTATCATTCTGAAAGTGGAACTCCAGTGGTGACAGATGCAAGGAGCGCACCCGTTGTTGTTACCCAAGGAGAGTATCAATATACATCCCCCGATGGTACACCAATTAAGGTGACATATGTTGCCGATCATAACGGATTCCAACCACAGGGCGAACACATTCCAGCTATTTCTCCATTGATTCAAAGGGCTCTTGAATACATCAGAACGCATCCACCACAAGCCGACCAGCCTAACCTATAAATTCACGTTCCGCTTCCTTTACCAACTTCCTCCACGTCGCCAAATGAGATTACATTTTGTACATAACAAGTGCACGATAATAAACATTTATTGAAAATTCTTATGATAAAGACATTCTCCTTATCGTTCTTTGCTTTAAATACATATACATATAACAAGAATTACGTGTATAACGTACATATAACTAGAACACGTATACAATTTTAAATTAAAGTAGAGAAACACTTGATAACACAAGTGCGAGTTGTTACACGTTACACACTTCGGCATAATTAGGCTCCAAATGAAATTAGCCGTCATTATACTAGAACAACACTTGCTAATGTAGAATGAATAATAAAAAAAGTATCTTGAATTTGAAATTGCTGTAGATAAAATACTTCCCCAATAATTACGTTTCACGTTCATACGTTACCTACGTATTCTATATTTATAAAAGTTCATTTTTATTTATTCATACGTCATCGTTCTAAAACGAAAAATAGATTTTAGAAAACTCAACAGATCTAGTATAATTTTCTTGCTTTTCTATATCACTCTTAATCGTTTCATTATAAAGTAGATATCACTATAGTAGCACAACGTCGAACGCCCGCTATATTCTAAAGCTTAAAATTCCGACAATTGTTGGCAAACTCTCGCCAATGACGATGCGCAAGAGCGAACGCAGCATTTCTGCTGCGCGGTGTCCTTGCCCTCGCTGCAGTGATGGCAGAGTCCCGTCACCTGCGTCATCCGAAAGGTAAGCGGGTCCCCATCAGTTCTCCCAGCTCAGAAGTATCGTCTCCATTACTCGGTAGCCCGTACCACCCACTTCGCCAACTAGCTAGGATAGCTACGGCTCCCTGGTTTCCCGGACGTCCAGGACCGCCCGCCTGGCAGGATCAACTCCCGATCCTGGACCCCTTAGGTGCTCGTAGACCTGAGTACCAGAGTCCGAAGCTCGAACGGAAGCAACGCCGCCAGATCAGTTGCCGCTGCATAGGACACCGTCCGGTATCCACTCGTATTCCCGTCTTATGCACGCTTCTCAGCAAGAGGAGACTGCGACGGCTCGCCACCAGATCACCAGCAGTTCACACCGGGTCATCGTACGATGGGACCGGACGACACTCTCGTTCCAAGCTCAAAACGCGGCGCGAACGTTCGTTGACTGTTGTTCATCGCCTCCACTCGGTCCAGACCCAGGGCCACGTTACAGGAAGCCACCCTGGTCGCGTCGTAGAGTTCCCTCTCCGAGAGTTCCCTCTACAACTAGCAAGGGAACGTCCTCAACCCGAAAATTCAGAAAATTATGAAACTTCAGAGATATGTATAACGCAATTTCGTTTGTCGCCCAAATCCTTTTCAAGGGAGTAAAATTGACAGCTGCAAACTCAACTATTTGTAGTAGATAGAACTAACTAGTAGTACATAGAAAAAGAGTTTCAGGGCAAAAGTTATTTCCTTTAACGGGGACTGTTGGTTGGCAAAGGATTTATTAAGCGTTTATATAATTAGAACAAAAATTTATGAATGAAAATATAAATAATCTGTTTTAATTCATTTTTTCACGGAAATCTTAACCGATGGTTTAAATAATTATAAAACGACATACTTCTTTTTAACACAAATACAGGCTTTATCGTATTGGTGAATTATGTTCCTCGTAAATCGAAGAACTTTTGAATCTTGTGTATTATATAAATATTTCTTTTTATAACTTTTCCTAATTATGTGAATAATTCATAAATCTTTTATCAAATTACAGTCCTAATTAAGAGATGTAACTTTTGCCTCAAAACCTTTTCTGTCTGTCTGTCTCTCTCTCTCTCTCTCTCTCATATGTTGCGCTTTATAACAAAATCGAAAAATAGCTAAATTTTCAGAGACCAATTTTGAGAGGGAGTTTGAGCAACAAACGAAATCGCGTTATAGTATATTCGTATCTATATATGTTTTACACGTCCCCAAGATTTCATAATTTTCTAAATTTACGAGTTGGGGATGTTCTCTTGTAAGTTTCTATCGACGTGTGTACGAAAAATAGCATGTTCTTTTTGTTTTGCGAATACGAGCACATTTCAATTTGTCTCAAAATTGAAGTCCATTTCATCGTTTTCACCGGCAACCAGCATTTGAGATTAACCACGATACCGAGCATGTTCACTACAAACAGCGGTATATTTCGGATATTGCTGCGAAAAGTTGCACGTTTTATCCATCTTGCAAAGATTCGAATGAGAAAAATATGGAGACGAAAATTTTTAAAAATTTCAACATGAAGTTCAACTATTATTAAAAAGAAAATAGGAGATTTAGCAGCACTAGCGTTTAAAGATCTTATCTCGAAAGTATTTATCCAATTTTATAGTAATATCGCTAATTAAATAAATTAGTTTATGTTTATTTATATTTGATTGAATCCATTTCTTTCGCTATAGATTTATGTACTTTAATTAAAAGAAACTTTTAGCTTCTTATTCCTGCAGTAGAATGTTAGCCAACCTATTTAATGTAATATTTTTACAGCCAAAAGCAAAACGTGTTACTTTTCGAAAACGTATTAGTCGTTCGGAGCTACAGGTGTTCGGCATCATCAAACTTTGAGAAAACATTGCCATCTCATCTATCGACGTTCGCAGCAAAATACTTGAAATGCGGTAAGGAAGGTGAGTTTCGTCAAGATCGCCGCGAAATTATTTAAAATTCCTCGGACGAATAAAGGCCCGGACAGCCGATACAACAATCGGAGAAGATGAAATACGCCGCAGAATGGGGACAGAAGAACGAAAACGATTCCTCACTGACACCGGAGTCTCGAGCAACGTCATCAAGGGCTCAGTCGGTAGTAACGTATTAGTACACAGTGCACTTTTCCTCTCTTAGTTCATGCCCCAATCGGCTGATCGCTATTGTTTCTGCTTACCAGTTTATGATCTCGTTGCGATTAGCAAGCAAAATTTATTCGAATGACGAATAATAAAGAAGAAATAAACAATAAATATACAATTAACGTCAAACACTTTGTATGATAATGATGAAAAAGTACACGTATTTGCTTGTTAATATTTGACGAAACCTAAAATCTAACAATTTAATGATTTTTTCATTTGTGATTTTTAACACTTTCAAAACATTCTAATTTACAAAAAAACAAATTTAACAAACGAACAATAAATAACAGGTAGTAAATTTTGATAGTAAATGGTAAATTCTTCATATATAATAATTACAACTGATTCGTTGAAAAGCACCAGATCTATTTATTGTTTCTAGTGGAATGAATCATGTGCGACAGATCTGATGACTCGCTGAAGGTCGTTTTTTCAACGGCATGACAATTTTCGCCTACTCGCAAACCAAAGAATCCGCTAACTGTATATTATAAAACTGTCGAGTGCCAAGGATTAATGTTATACCTAAATGTTGTACGGAAAATATATTAAAATGATTGCATCATTTCACTGATCCGTTATCGTTTGAAAAGCAACATTCGCTTTCCTTCTCTAAAAACATAGTGTACAATCAATTTTTCTTTCTTAGGCAACTTGCGATCAGCTGAATTATTGCGCGATTTTATTATACTCATAAGTGTCTATCTTGAACATAAATAGATACCAACTTTTCCGTATAGCCATATAATTAAATAGATTCTTGTAGCGTGGAACAAAAAAGTTTTTGTCTATATCAGCGTGCAACCAAATAGGGCAGATCCCTAATTCGATAGGTTCTTGTATATGCTAACGTAGATTACCTTCCAGTATTATCCGTATTGTGCAGCACTAGTCATTTCCTCTCTAACGGTATACTGTATATCATATGCGGCAATTGCAAATGCACTTGATTGCAAATTCAATCGTTTTTATTTCCTTTATCACAGACTCTTCTTCCCATTAACATAGCGAGAACCAGAAAAGAGAAAAATTTTTATCGTGATTCTTTTTATATTTATCCTGTACCTTGGCCTTGTACCTGTGACCAAATTCACGTATTCCAAAGATCTCGCGCGCGTCGGTTCCTAGTTAAGCGAATAATCCTCTTTGTTTGTTAATTTTTCTTTGAGTCTAATACATGTTAGTTGCACCAAAATATGACGTTTCCAAAAATCTTCTGCTTTCATATTCTCAGTTATCACTCGTCACTCCACATTCTTCATACCTTCACGAAGTAGCTCTTTAGCTCATTCTGCTAAATAGAAATTATACTTTCTATTACAAGCGTTATTCACATTAACTTACCGCTCATATACGCAACTTGCTCTTGGAATTGCACTTTTTTGTCACGCGTTATTTTTCTCTCTCATTTTACCATCTATGTTTTGTTATAACGCATTGCTCCTATCGTTGCTTGCTTGTATACCGCTTTAATAAAGATTATGTGTTGTGTACTATTGTAAACTTAAGGAAATAAAAAATAAAATAAAGAATAAAAAAATGAAATATAAAAAATAGAAAATAAAATAAAATAAAATAAAAATAAGAGCTGAAAGATATACTCTTTGGACTTTTAGAATAGAGACAACCTGCTTAAACTTAGATACATAATTATACTGAGTGTTTAGCTACAGGTGTAAAAACATTTAAGGGGTGGTTTTTTAAGCCAGGATAAGATGAAAACTAAGAATTAAAAAATTGCGTTTTCGACTTTGTGCCTTAGTTACTGGCAATTAAAGATTAGCCGAGATACGCCTGTGCACAAGCGAACCTCTTTACACGATCGAAAGTACGTCAACCTGAACAGCGGGATGCACATCGATCCTCATATCGAACGATACGTAGGCAGCAGCTTACCACGTACAGGTCGTAGAGAAGATTATGATTATTATGCCGTAAAACGTATACCATCTTGCGCGACGTTTCGTAAGAAAAATCGTAGATTAAACATTATACTTGCTGAAAATCGCCTAATGGAATTTTCGAGTGGAGAAGATTAATGTTTCCTCCGATTCTTTGCCTCTATAAATAATTAATAAATAATACCACATATAAATAATGTTCACGCACACACACACGCACACACACCACGATCGTCCTGTACGCGGCTGTCCACTGAAAAATCACATACGCGTTAAGTATTCTTGAGATGCTACCAAATGTGGTTGAACGCTGTCTTGCACGAACCACACACATTTCCACATTTCCTACACAAATTATTGATCACTGCATATTACGATATTCACATACATACACATGAAAATAAAAAACGAAGAAACCAAAAGAAATTACAAAAAAATTGTCTAAACTTATATTCGAAGGATTAATTAAGGTATCCTTTTATAGATTAAAGTGTAATAATACAAATTAACGTACAACCAAATGAAAAATTATATTTTGTCGCGTGGAATAGCTTTTTCAAGTTTTCGATTTCGTTGCCGAAATGACGCTATCCTTGTGAAACAGTCCTAACCATTCTTACACACATCTGGAGAGCAGCCTGTTCGTTTTCTCGACAGGTATAGCCAACCATGCTTTTAAAACGAACACCTCAGATATAAATTTTTATGTACCGCTTCAACCTCCTAAATGTGCTATGTTAGTACTTTATACGATGATTAGCCAGGCTAAGTTAGATAACACATCGAAAAGAGTCATATATTCGTTAGCGTGCCAAGTAATCTCTGTGATAAGATGATTGGCCACTAATTAACTTTAGTCAGTGTACATATAAAGTACGAAGAAAGTATATAACGTGCATGATACGATGAAGAATGAGCGGTAAAAAAGTAGAAGAGTAAATTCCGTATTCGAACCAAAGAATCAGTTCCTTCGTTAAATTCATACACTTTCAGTTCAAATTAGCATTCTGCACATTTACTGCTCTTTACCATTATTTTTCACGCTTTATTTTACTTGAAACCCGGTAAAACACTTTTGAATGTATCAAAATAATATTAAATTTTTATTTTCACTGTCTAAACGCGCACAGAATACTAAATTCGGGAAACTGCCAGTTTATACTGTTTCCTATCGTACACAAAACGGACGAGCGTTTCCTAAACATTCACGTTTCAAATTCACAAGTAATTTTGACAATTAAAACAGGTGTTGTGTAATTTTTCTGTCATTTGCGGCCTTGCAACGAAAAATGTTTCGAGCGGTACTTCAATGGCGTCGAGTTTACTACGAATAACGATAAAAAGATTCCGAAAATACTTTGTTTTATATACGCCTTTTTCTCGTGATATCGTAGAGGACTTTACGACAAATTCAAGCAGCATATTGCGTAATATCTTCGTTAATCGAATACTAGGTTTACAGTTTTTGAAGTAACGTTTCACTCATTGATTCATTTCAGAATTACTTACATTTCAGAAAGGGAGAATTACCACAGCGTGTCGAGTATAGTGTTTACTTTCAGTCACTCTAATAACAACAATTCATTCAAGCTAGTGCAAGAGAACAGAATATCGTATCGCGGGAGGCGATATGCAATTTGAACAAGCATTAGAACAAAGCGTGCCGTAAACCTGGTATAGAGTTAATAAAAGTATTATGTAATATGCTTTTTGAATTTGTTGCAAAATCCCCTGCAGTCTCATCCTATTTACCCAAAGTGACCTTGGTTTCTCTATGAGAACAAAGTACTTTCGGAATTTGTTTCACCGTCATTCATAGTACACTCAGCACTATTAAAGTACGATTTAAAACATGTTTCGTTACATGGCCGTAAATGGCAGAAGAATACTGAGTCAGCTATATATTTTTCATTTACAGATATTTTTCATTTTACAACCATACTCAGTGTTCCTACCAAGTGTTTAAATGTCGCTGTTTCAAATAACGTTAATGGTTCTTGGGTGAGATTAGAGGAAACTACCGTATACTGAAACATTTATATCGAAGAGACGTGTGTTTGCCATACGAATAACTAGAGAAGCGACGTTTTATAATAATAATAGATGTTCTAAGACGTTAATGCGGTAAAGGATGGTGAGCGTTGATTCAACGGCGAATTATGTACGGCGATGTGCTCTTCTTAGCTAATGCATAGCATAACTGAGAGGTCATATCACGCCTCAGCATGAGATTTGTGGTTTCTCGGCCCACCCATCTTCACCCGATGAACAATACAGATAATCGATAAGTCTGAGGTTGGTAACGGCTTTGCATTCCTCTGCTATGTTTCTTGCATGTATAATATTTCTCGGAATGAAAGAATTTAGGAGGCAGACATAGACCAATCCGAGTGCTTCGATAACTGTGGGTATACATATCTTTAGAAAACTTCAAAGCAATGTTCATTATGCTCGGATTACCATTAGTTTCAGCAAGAGATTGTATGACATTTTCAAAGCTTATTATTAAATAAATTTATTCTTCAAAATGGCATTTAACTGGCTGTAGTTGAACGTTTAGCGTTAGTTGCCGGTGAGGTATTAAATAGATAAAGAAACGTAGAAGTGGTAAAAGAAATGTAGGAAAATGCCTTTCTTGTATATTAGTACGATGTTGCAATACCGATCGACTATTTACATTTTCAGATGACTGTAGATGCTAACAGATGCATTCGAATGAGTGTTGGGTTCCATATATTTAGTATTTTCCCAGGTGATTTTCTTCTTGCATAAAAATCAAGTCAGCTTTTTCCTTCATAAACATTATATTATATGCAATATTTTACGTTTACACATACAACTAATGTTGATTCCTCTAACTTACTGACATTACCTTGCTCGATGTAAACTTGTCTTCTAAAGCTGTGAATATAACAAAAACTTACATCATCCTATTCACTTCTTATAGTCAAGATTTTAGATTATATATTTATATCAAATTCCGCTAATTTTCTTTAGATTACGATACCTGCCTTCGCTCTTCGATAGTGATACATTTAATTTTCGTTATTAAAGGCTTTACTTCCAGAGTATTCTAATTTACGCTTAGGAATCTATGCGCTTCTTGTAGGTTACTATATTACGTATTCTTTAAATGGATAACATATTCTCAAGGCCTTCTGCTTCATCGCGATAACGACAGCTTGCCCTGTTTTCGGGCACACGTCCTGTTATGCGATTCTTCAGTATGAAGCTTGTTGCTTGTTTATTAGGTTTGTTGCTTTTTCAGACATTATGGATGAATGCTTTTGCTACCGGAAATATCCATGTTGGAACCTTTTTTGTAAATGGAGAAAGGACGCTTAAGCCAGATATCCACCATGGCCTTAAGATCAACACGTGTTATCGTCACGGAAGCTCAAACTCGACTCTCGCTACTATATCTGTTTATGACAAATAATTTTATCTTAATTATCTTTAACAACGTTATTACGCGTTAAACAACGTTGAAATGATATTGGATACGAAGCAAACTTAAAAAAAATTTTCCGGACCGAATATAATCATAAATCAAATTTATGTAGTACATTTCCCAATTTATCTGCACAAGCGAAACAGATGCTTGGAAAAAAGTAACGTTAATGTTACCAGGACTTTGAGTAGCGCGAGAAGCTGACGAGAGTATTTTAGGGAATACGGTTAGGAAATCAGGCAGTGCTAAGATTGTTGTTTGTGAGGAAGAATCTGATGCAAATCGGGCAGCCTTTGGAATGAAGTCACTTGCGGATAAACCTGGCGCGAAGTCGAGGGGTCGCAAGAGGTTAAAACTGTATGAACGAAACCGACGCGGGGAGTCGCTAGGTTCGTCGCTAAGTAGAGAAAGACGGCGGTGAAATCGAGGAGCTACTAGAAGGTTGGAAAATAGCACGGACGAACTTGATGGAAATGTCGTGCGGCAGATTGTTCAAAAGTTGAAACCTTGAACCGTTCGGTGAAGTTCTATTTTTAAGGGAGACCGGGAGGTTTAAGAAATAACGATTCTTCCAAATTTGACAAAAATGAAATTAACGAAGATAATATGAAAAACACATTACTCTCAAAACTAAACTGCGAACTCTGAGTGTATACATAACGTTTTGTCCTCGTTAGTTTTCCTTTTATCGTTAATGAAACAAAGTAACTACACAAAAATCACAACGTGACTTTCTCTTCTACGTTTATCCTGCTTTTAATTAAATCATACTAATTAAGTAGTACTAATTAAAACAATATTTCAACTTTTACATCTTACCCTTAAATATCTGTTCGAGGGTACCTGATCATCCAAAACATTTGTTAATCGGGGGTAAAGTAACTGTCAAAAAGGGATTCTTACAAAAGAGTTCAAGTTTCAGTGTACACAGATAGTTTAAAACAGAAAAGAAATTGTTCGAAAAAGTTTGGTAAATAATTTTAATTTATAGAAATTAACAGTTTCATTGGACCCCTGGAATTAAGGGAGGAAAATAGAGCAGAGTATCTGAAGAAGGAATATATGATACGATAACGAGAATCAGATACGGTAACGTAATGAGGACAGAGTTAACAGATTTTGTATACAAGCAGAGGAGAAGATCGGTAGATCGTATGGACAAGAGGAAAGAACGAAAGAAGAACACAGAGAAGTTGAAAGAGAAAAACAATTAACCAGAAGGACGATGATGCGCTGGCAAGAGAATCAAGACGGGAATAATAAGGAATAGGGAAAATGGTAGAAAGGAGAAGGGAATTGGCTGAATAAGATTCGCGAGTATTTTAAATCTCTTAAATATCGTAATTGTCATCAATCTATCGTATGGATGTACATGTATATTGATTTCATAGGCATAACCACGTAGCCAAATTCCTTTCCAAAGTCAAAAAGTAAGAAAATAAAGCTATTTGGCTCGTTTTATGAATGTGCACGAGTAAACACTGAACCATCTAATTATTTTCCATGTTAACTTTTTAGAAATTCCGTAACGGAAGAATTTTATTCAGCATGTTTTATGTAGCTTCTTATGAAAAATTTGTTTTCCAATTTTAACAAAATTAACGTCAGAAATTGTAAAGTTTCCGACAAAAGTATTCGAACGAAAAAGTTTCATTTAAAACTTAATTTAATTTAATCGACGTAAAATGTAACTTACGTAAAATGAATTTCACTTTCAGTAACACATTGTATATTAGATACTATGATTTAGAAATATTCGTGTTCTATGAACAGATACTTTGCAGCCCAATAAGATTATCTTGTTGAATGAAGAACCGTAAATTACGTAAAACCCACTTGAAGGATTACGTAGAAACTTACTGTTACATCTATTGAAATATAAATGTTAGTGTAATAAAGTCACGATAAAACGTATAATTGCAGCTATTGCATCTCATTGCTTATAAGTCAGTGACAAAGTGTCTGTTCACCATAGAATTCGATACATCTTGAAAGCGGATTAACTGTTAAGCAACCGCTAAAATTTCAGAGTTCTGTAATTTAAAATATGTGTCAAATCATTCTCACTTGTATACTCCTTCGTTGTTTAACAATTGTGTTTTTCTGTACTCGTATAACGTTTAAGACGAGTCGTAACACTCTTATAAATACGAAAGTGAATAACACGTGACTTGAAAGATTTGCTTTTAAATTCGATGTTTTTCGTTATCTGCATGTATTTACGTAAAGTTCCGAAAATTTGATATACCAATATTATCGTTAATTTTTATATATCCAACCTTTTATTGACAAAAGAAGTATATTTATAAATCATACAGTATACGTAATAAAAGCAATCATACGTAACGATTTAATTGAACGCAATTTCATATTTAATCTTTACATTTAATATTTACATTTTATTAATGTATATATTAATATCTAATATTTTTCACATTTAATTCCTGTTAATCCTGTATCTACATATATTTGCGTATATATTATATTTCATCTTAAAAAGTAGCATAATTAATCTATATATTGTATTATGTTTCACTTGTTTACGTTTAAATTTCGTTAAAAATAATATCAAAACTATTTTTTTCGCTCAACCGATTCTATACGCTACTAATCAAGCTAATCAAACTAAAAGATAACATTGTAAAAATGACAAAAGTATTAAAAAATGTACGAATAGCCGAAAATAATTGAGAAGTTTTCGATAGAACGAAACTAGGACGAAAGCATCGCTTTACAATGAGAACAATTTGATCTTTAGAATCCTTTGTAAATGCTATGTGCAAAGCTATCTATTAGCATCCAATGAATTAACATGTCAGTTACTGCGCTTCTTCGTTATGTATATATATAGATGGACGAATTGGAAATAAACAAGTGTCACTGTGGCAGACGGGACGGGGAAGGAAAGTCGTAAGTTGGATCAATTCTGGAAATCTCGATCTATCGAGATGCGAGGAACGATAAACGAGAATGCGTTGGTGTTCCACCTAGGGAGTGTCGCAAGGATCGCCGATGCTGTGCAGCGAATCGTTGCATCGTGCATCCTGCTCGTAACAGGCAACCAGTGAAAGGAATACGCCCTGTGATGATCCGTGGCAAATCCGGCGATCTGAATCCTGTACCGAGGTCGCTTCGGTCCGTGTCTTACGAGACATTGCAAACTGGCAGATTTAATAACGCCTATTTGACGGCCGTCTACCATCCTGTTAGAAGCTCTACTCCAACTCTTATGCTATGCATCATGAATAATCGTTATTAGATGAACACGCGAGAATTAAGATTACACGAGTTAGACAGTTTGCATACCGCTGTAATTGACGGTCTTACAAGCAAAAAGCTTTTTAAATGTTAATAAGGGAACAACTGTCGAATGCCAAGTAGAAAAGAATCCTATTAAACTCTAGGGATTATATCTCTTATATACATATGCATACGAGATGCGCGTAAAGTTTACGAAATATATTCGTTCGTGTATTTCCTTACATTGCATTGTGTGTAATTATACATGCAAGTATAACAGATTCGTGCATCGATACCGATACTATAAGATAAGATGTCAAGTTTTAAAGCCAATGATTGACCTATCCTTTAATGTTTAACAGAGTCATCTTTAATATATCGTTGTTACACACGTGTGTGTGTGTGTGTGTGTGTTCTTTCTTTTTTTTTTTTTTTTTGAAAACTCCTGTTCCTTTTAGAATTCTCTTTCAGAACGATATTTAAATGCTTGGTAAATATTATTGGAACAAGAGAGTAGAGTAGTAAGTATTTGACTGAAACTTTTATAAAAACTATATTAGAGACAACGACAATTAAATAGAACTAAGTAAAAGACTGTCTATAGGTTCTTAATTACAAACAATATCTGTTTATATTTTCAATTGATGTTATAACAAGGTAAAATATGTGTCCTAATATAGACCTAGTTATCTTTATCTTTTCACCACAATCATCGTAACTCCGAGTTTATTCTTTTTTAATGAATAGACTTATACATTACGCATTGCATATTTATACTATTACATTCTAACCAAGTATTCTATATTGAAGCAATTCCTCAGTTAAGATTAAGAAAAAGGTATTCAGTATCCAAATTGTACTTTGTATCGAATTGCACGATAACTGATCGTTAAGTACGAATATACGTTCATATATGCACAAAACGATGTTTATTTTTAAAAACTTTTAATATTTACGAAAAGGTTAGTCCTAACCCCAACCTAAGCACAACCTAACCCCAATCGAATGATAGACAAATTAATGAGTATATGTTAAACGAATAAATATAGCAGATTCTTGTATTTCTTCAACATTCTGTGTGGATATACGCAGTTATAAATGTTTTTACGAAACATAGGAAATTTGTTATTTTTGATGTTTCGAAACTCCATTGCATATTACCAAAAATGTAACCCCGTGTTATTATCTTTCTTTATACTTTGTTTAGAACCTTATTTTGTTATAAATTAGCAAAGTTAAAGTATATAAGCATATGTAAATGCGCAAATACCTTGCCAATCGGCAATATTCGTTAGGAACGCAATCGCTACCCTACTTATAGATTATACGAATAGATGAAACATATTCTTTCCCCTTCAACTTGTTTGAATCAGTGGCGGGGCGGGAAGGAAGTAGAAGCATAGGACTGTGGCGACTATAAAACCTCATCGTAATCCGTCTGATGTCGTACTTCTAAGCACTACAGGATAGGACGAACTCTTATCACGTGTCTTTTCGAAGATCAAAGTGGACCGTGATTGAATATTACTTTTCAAAAATCGTGTCGT
This sequence comes from Bombus vosnesenskii, assembly GCF_011952255.1. NCBI lineage: Eukaryota > Metazoa > Arthropoda > Insecta > Hymenoptera > Apidae > Bombus > Bombus vosnesenskii. Next base: position 977,972 of record NW_022882941.1, read on the forward strand.
GCCTGGTGGCTTCGTGACTAATTAAAGGATTTTCAACCTTTGCTATTGCGTAGTCATCATGAAGATTTTTGTGAGTGCAATGTATTACTCTAATCCCATTATCTTCAATTTGTTAGTCAATACTAAAATACATAATCCTCAAGATACTTCAAAAATATCTCTAGAACTGTAACAAGGGGAAATTTGGAAAATGTTACGCAAGTTTTGTTCGTTATTAAAGTTATTAAATATGTTACATCCTATTTTAAATACACATTAATGCGATTCCTGTGACGAGGTACAGTTCTTAAAGAACTTGTTCCTACTGAGTAACTTTTACAATGAAACCAAATAACCAACGTCTTTAATACACGCGTTCTGTCTTAACATTCTCTAAACAACTGACAATTACATACATTTAACGATTCTGAACCTATCGATTAACAAAAACTGTCATTCCCATTACTAAAGCCTACTAAAAAACAAATAATCTAGTAATATGTTTATCGGTCAAACATAAAATTCATCTACATCCGTTTTTAACAACATTTTCCTATCTCTTCGCATATTCCCTAGCAATTACAACCACAACATCGATCAAGTTATGAAAAATTGTTAGAATCGTTACAGATCCCGAATGCTATACGCATCATTTTCTAAATATACTATAAGCTATGTGCAATGTATGTTAAATATTATAAAATACTGTTTTAATATTATAAAATTATAAAATTACAAGGTATGTTTTAGTATATCTTGACTTATTTGAAACGCCTTTCTTCCAAATGTCTCGTAGTTTTGTTTCGGCGATCTCAATAATAATTTCAAACCAATACATGATGAATAAAATGTTGCACTACCAAAGATAACATTTAATCTAAGATTACATTTAATCAGAGATTGATCTTTTGTACGACAATAATATTTAATGTAACATACATACGTTCAAATATAAAATTAACTATTTAACTTCACGTACATTGCACAAACTCAAGGGCACAACATTATTTTACAAACTTAAAATCTTGATTATACAATTAAATTTAATCGCGTCATTGACTTAATTTCGTAAGTACGTTAAAATTGTGTAGATGTATATGAGGGGCAGACATTTATGCATATCGCATACATCGCATTCATTGAATTCGATTGAAACCGAGTTTTCTTCTATTTTAAAGACATATATTTTAAATAACTGTAATAAGTTAATAAATAGAGAAATAAATCGGCAGTTTATGTGCACGTATTTTCTATTAAATAATAAAATTTCCTTAATAATGCAATATAATTAGCGTTAGACGAACAGATTGATAAAGAAGATAAAATACGCAGCGCATCAGATGCATATAATTATTCATAACTTACATAGCTGTCTGCCCACGTGCGATTCATTCTATTAGTTCTTCTTTGTTATTAATATACGATCTATGCAGTTGGGCAAGTACGCTATTCTGTGTGAAAAGCAAAGTCAATTAAAAACGTAGATATATCTACAAATTAATTATTACGTTATTGCAAAATGAGAAATACTCTTCCCATCTTTTCCAAAGATATTTTCATATTAACATTTCACACGGCTCTGAAAAATATTATTACTATTTATAACTAGGAAAATTGTAATTAGTTTGCCACTTATCCCAAAAACATATATACAAGTGAATTGTATGTCATTGTAACAATGAAATGTTAATTTATAAACCTGTCAATAAAAAATAATCAATTCCACGCTGCACTGAAAATAAGTTCATCATCGTTTTCATAACAGTTTATATCTTTGTCACAACATTTTGTTAGAACACTTACGAGATTCCCTTCGTATCAAAAATGTTTTTTTTTCTCATTAAATATCATTTCTACGTCGTGCTAATATGACAGACGATACTTTTTAAACGTACACATATGTATGTACATAATAGATTATCTATTTTTTTCGTGTACTTTCAAGGACGCACGAATCGTCTTGTGTCTCGCTAAAGTTTGTTAATCGAAGTATAATAAGAAAAATAAAATTGACATTCTTTTTCTTCTCTTCTGAAACATTTAAAACGTAACCTTTTCTTAAATTATAATTGTCTCCTCCGAATCTCATTTCTATACACATTTTTGTGCGCGTGATCGACCGTTTCATTCTCCTTAAGGAAAAATATAACCCTCAGGTATAATAAATTGTTTATTTCATAGACTAACATATCCAATACCTGATGTAAATAATATGGAAACAAGTGGTCCAATTTAAAACAGACAGCTTTAAAAGGCACTTAAGTTCATTTACGTTCTCTCTTAGGTCTTTTTGGGATTCACAACGATGGTCTGTGCACAATTCAACAGATACCCATACAACCCTGACTACTACGGTCGACGTTTCGCTATATTACGACAGTCACAAGATTCTTCTCCCGATGGATCGTATTCCTACAGGTGAGATCGTCCTTCCACATCATCCTGAACGTCGACAGAACGATAAGCGTCGTCGAGGTACGTTTCCTCAAAAGCAATCTCGACACGCTCGAAGAGGCTCGCTTATAATCTCAATCCTAAAAACACTTTGTCATCTGTTCATGTCATTCTTTGTTTCAAGTCTATTACAGGCTCTGCATTCCTCTTACCTTATTTTATTACCAGGACCAACCAATGATTTATCATAATGTTATAAATATATCAACTACTTTATATTTCATAACTTTCATTAGAAACGTAAAGTCTATGTGGAAGAAACAGTACGTACACCGTTCGATAACAGAATTCGATAATGTAAGTTGATTGAAAAAATTAGCAAATGAAATATTGCGTTAACGCGTGTCTTAGTGGATATTAACGATATGTCATAAAATGTATACGTAATTCTGTACATATGAAAAATATATCAAAAATATGCAAAATTACGTACATATCATAATGACGTAAGAATAATATATATAGCGAGAGAGGGAGAGAGAGATGCAAAAAGTATAATTTTATACTTACTGAATTTTTACCCTTTGCAAGCATCTTTTTTCTTATGATTAATTAAACATACGCGATATTCATATTCCTTTGATTCTATAATAAGTACTTACATTAATATTTCGCTAGGCATATAAAAATCGGTAACTGCTATTATGAAGTTATAAAACTTGTACGTTTGAAGATATTGTAGAAACGTCTGCCTACGTATCCTATCTATTATATTCGTTCTATCTCCCACGCTAGAGTTTGATTTTCACGAAGTAATTATGTAAATGTGCGCATCTCGGGTATGTCCCTAACAGTTTTTGTTACATTCTGCATTACAACATTATGTTCAGGTTAGACAGATAGCAACAAATTTCACGATGTATTTTCTAACCAATTCGGGAATAGAATATGTTGTTATTGATTTAGTCTTATCGCTTTTTCATTGCAAATATGTGCATCCGTTAATGCAAAATATAGCATAAACGATAACTTCGATTCGAAAGGCTGCAACAAATTTTACACAGTTAACCGGTATTTGGCGATTTGTGTAGTAACTTAACTTTCTATTGCACTTGGATTTTCCCAACCACAATTAAATACGTTAAGGTCATGAACAAATCTAAGGTCAAGTTAACATCTATTCTTGTAAAACACTCGAATAATTTTGATTCCTTAAGTGGGTTAGGAACTCCTATATATCTATCATAAATATCATACAATGATCTTGTAAATCTACATATAAATATATTTATTAAAATTAGTCTAACTTATCTTGTGATAAAATGTTCCTGACTTTAGATATCCTTAACGTAGCTGTTTAAAATTACTGAAATTAACGTTGAAATATTATCTTCTTTGTTCCTTGAATATAAAACTTTTGAATAGAAAAATATCGATCTTTGTATTTAATTGTTTCAATATTATTTTTAATATTATACATATATACATACTTACATATACAAGTTGTATATTCTATTATATTCTCACTATTAAAATATTCTAATTTAATATACTACTTAATTCTACTAATTCTTTATTAAAATACTAAATTAGTTCCTTTGATCATCATAATATTTAAAAATATCAATTTATAATCTAAATTCTATTAAATTCTATCTGTTCTCTCTTCACTTATAGGAACCTTAATTCATAGATTTTTACTTAAAAATATTAGAATTGCAAATATTTGCAAGTAGATGTTTATTAATATTTTGTTTTATTAATACGTTATTTATTTTTGTTGTGCTAGTAATTTAAAGAAAATAATTATTTCAATCGATAAATGTAACATACGAAGATGGTACGTGAATTCTGAAAAATATATATAATATAATTTTCCAATATCAATTAGGTTGTTCCATAGCTTGTTCCGTTAAATGCAACGCACGAACAAATACAAATTGAAAATGAAGAGTACGGAAGCGTAAACAGAGAAGTGAAAAAGAAGGAAAGGAAGGACTTACAGGATATTCAGCTGTGAAAAAATATATAATTAGCTTTGATGTTAATCATTCGTGTTAGTCGGCTGCGCAGTTAGCAATAATACATTACACAATAGAATAATTACGATCGACCTACCTACTTACCTACCTACCTACCTACTTGGTAGCCGCTGTCTACTTACTGTACGTACAATGTACAATCCGAAGATCGCGCCTAGAACTTGGCCTCTCCTATGTCATATAACGTTTAACGTCTTGCATTTTGCAGGTGGTACTTTTACGAAACGACAACCCTTCGAAAAATAACCAATATCGATCTCTTTATAACGAATCAGTTTTACATTTTACACTTTTCACATATTTTCACATGTATAATAACTTCCTATTAATTTTCAACTCATACTTAATCGGCATTTGGTCAAGTTAAAGTATACTTCACAAATCTTCAAACTCGATTTTCTCAGAAACAAAGCGTCGTATGAAAAAATTTTCTTTTTTACTTTCTACTTATCTTTAATATAAATTTATATTTATAACAATCGATCTTTTCCCTTCTCTTCTTTCGGAAGTACACTAATATAAACTACAATATAGTTATAACGAAATACGTTTGTTGTACCGAAATAAGATTATAAAGCAACATAAAATTTTATTTATAATATACGCGATAAATTAATTCGCAAAACTAGAAAATGAATATTTGAAAATGAGTATTATAATAATATTATAATGTTGTGCGAAAAAATTGCATCATTTTTTCTATATAGCACGATAAAGCACGGTATGGAAAGGTTTTTAAATTATCTATGTACATTGTTATAGTTACGATACAGAAAATGGTATATCCGTAGCAGAACAAGGCGTTCCAAAGTTTATTGGACCAAATCAAATTGAATCTGTACGAGGACAATTTAGTTATACCGCACCAGATGGTACACCGATTTTGGTTACTTACACTGCTGACGAGAATGGTTTCCAACCTAACGGTGCTCATTTACCAACACCACCACCGATTCCAGTAGCGATACAACGTGCTTTAGCTCATAACGCGGCTCACCCTGAAGAAGAAGAACCCTACAGAAGATACTGATCAATATGAGACACGTACTAGCTACCGGAAGCTCATGTGTAATAAACTGGAACAATACAACATAGACGAAAGAAGAGTTTTACAACCGTAAGCGATAATCCTTGATAAATTTCTGACATGAGATATCCGTGTGCATTGCGAATGCGTGTGCATTCCCGTAAATTCAGTATATTCAATCTTTGCGATAGCATTCTCAATTATTATTCTATCGTGTTTTAAATATAAGAAAACTGATTGAGATTTGTCGTTATAATTTCAAATTCATAACAAGTGATTAAGTTTCGATACAATGATCTTAAAATACTTCTAATTAAAATTGTGCATTTCAAAATATCGATAGTTGAAATAAGATTCTTGTTAAAACATTATTAGGAGGTTGTTTACTGAATTTATGCAATTTCGTAAGATCTCGTGTCATAAACGACATTTCCAGTTGTGCATCAAAGTATTAAATACACTTTCTATGTTGTATTGTCTAATATCGTTCGAATCTACTGATCATATTGACCTTGTTCTAAATGCCTGCCACGAACATCATGTACTAGAATGTCGCTTTATAAATCCTAATATGAAAAGACTACTGCTAAGCTTAGTAGACTTGTATTTTCTACGTTCTTCAATCTCGTTTATTATACGTTATTTCTTTGCACGTAATACAAATAACTTTTATAAGTGTACTATTTTTATGTATACCGACAAAGGTGCAAAGAAAATGACGAAATAAAAGAATTATGGAAAAGTAAGAAGGGGAGGAATACGTTTTATTTTACATTTTATTATAATGTATATTATGTATGTATAAATAAACATTGATATCGCGATCATTCGTGTGTTGTATACTTTACTGTTTGATTTTACTAAAAAAACAACGAAAAGCTTAAAAGAAAAAATAAATAAATGTGAACTTTCAGTCTGTACGATGCTTTGCATCTTAATTTAAAAGTAATTTTGGAAAAATGACAGTATTCTTTCGGTTCCTCTGATTATCTCGCAAATGTTTTATACTTTCCATAATTTAAGCTATATCGAAATAAGTTATACGCACTTAAGGCGTTAGGCTACTAGTATCTTGGAGCGAACAAAGAGATATCTATGTAGCTTAGAGCACTAGAGTATTTAGCGCACTAAGAGTACGACGAAGTAAATTGCAAAAATGTTTCATGGACTGGTAAAATCGTTGACAAAAATGTATTATCGTTAATGGGAACTACTTTGAAGGGGCCAATATAAATATTGAGGAATAAATACGTATTTATGATCCTAAAAGACACAAGAATTGCACAAACCTTTTGCTTATTCTTCAATATTAAAAAGAATACCTGCTATATAAGCTTTATTCCATCAACAGCATTCCCAATACATTGATTGTTGCGAAAAACTTAGGTCAAATTTAGAACAGCAGCATCATACTATGTAAGATATGGGATTTCATTTGAAAATTCTCTGTTAGTGGGAGGCAACGCACATTTTCATATTTATCGATAAAATTAAAGCCGGAGGAGAATCAATCGCATAATATTACTGCGCGTGCGGAAATAGTGCTCGAAACTGCTGACTGTTGCAGCCACGTTATAACGGTTGCATGGTTCACTGGACCACTGGATACGGCCAATATCATGCGATGCATATATTCAGTTCTAATGTATCTAATGTATCCATCAACATTTCGAAAAATCAAAATCAAGAAAGATTAATGTCAGTACAATAGATGATCTTACTTCCAATGTAGGGAAAAATGGGGGAACATCGATCGCTTAAGAAAAGTTAGCTGAAAACAAGCTTGAATCCTCAAATTTGCTAAAAATACTGTTCGAAATAGGTAAATTAGTTTATTCTTTGTATCATGATGAAATATGCAGTGAATAAGGTTAATCATTCAAAAGAAATATCGAAAAGAACGAAAAGTAAGCTTTAACCGGAATTACTCTACCGGAATTATTATGGGATAATACTAATCAGTTTTTCTTTCATACTTTATAAATGGAAGAAACAAAATTACTTATAGAATTGTTAATAAAACGACTATTTTGTTTATTGCATTCATAACATTCATTATATTTATTGCACATAAATAAAGAAAAGTGTAAGAGTGAACCGTTTATAAATGTAATATTACTTGAATCCATGTTACAGGGTCAAAGAATGGTAAGCGACGAGCTCATCTCAAAATTGGCTCTTATTTTACCGTTTCACCGCTTACCGTTTGATATGGTCGCGGTCCTGTGTCGATTTCTACAATTAAAGCCTTTGTCGGCCAAATGTTCGTAAGACCGAATTTTCAAAATCATTCATTTCCATAGAAAATGACCGTCATTTTCGATTTTAGCGACCCAAAATATCCGCGAAAAGACACATTCAGGTAACAAATTTTGTAGTTCAAATATTATACTTTACCCGGCATTCTTTTTCGGCCACTGTGAATTTTGGAAATCTAAGTTTAAATTTGTTGTTGGCAGTTGGCAAAACTCTGTCCAATTGACACAAAGTCCGTATATCGAAGCTGATAAAGGCTGCCACATTTTAATGAATTTTGACTTCTCTGATCTCCCCTGTCTCAAAAATTAATTATCGATGTAACTTGAAATTTTGTTGTGATTGGTGTCTCGTTATAAGGTATCATTTGGCACAAAATTCTGCTGAGAAGTCGTGGCACCAAAAACCGACGATTTCTGCGGTTACTTTTTGTTTTCAAAAGTTAATACGCTATAAAGATATCGGTGCAGCTTTTCATTTGAAGAATTCGTATATATTACTTATATTCGGCTCGTATGGTTTTCAAGCTGCGGATAAGATAGAAAAGGATCCGCGTCCGCGTTCGCGCTCACCGCGTGGGCGTCGTAGAACCCCGGCCAACGACGGCCGATTAGACCGCCTGGAGCGAATGCTTGTGGACCCGGCGGCGAAACGTTAATCCCTCTATTCGGTCCCCTGAAGGACGATGTCGTGATCGAGCAGTGAACTTGCCAAGCGGTACGATCGGGACGACTTGTCGGTGATGCGGTTGGTCGCCACGCGACTGCAGGGCCGCAGAAACTACCATTTAGCCGTCTATTCAAGGAGGCAGCGTCGTATGAAGCACGGCCTGGCCAGAACTTAGGAGACTATTGTTTCCAGAAGCTATGCGAATTGTGGAAGTTGGACATCGACATACCTGATAAGTATCAGCTGGATATAACGATCGGTGGCATTCCGGACGACTCCGTTGCCCACACCGTACGCTCGGCGCAGCATGATGATGATCCGAAAGCGTTATACGCGTTTATTAACACCGTCGGCGACATGCCATCGCAAGGGCGGGAATCGACGGGGACGACCGAGAAAGGAAGGCTACGGATGCTGAGTGGATGATGGTGGCGTGTTGCGGTGCAACAAAGGAGGGTGATACTAGCAAATGGATAAATATTCTCGACCGCGTAAAACCGGTGGCAAATTTATATGAGATTAGCGCGTGTGTCAACGGGAAACGAATGGATAGTCTCGTTGACACGGATAGTGCGTACACCGTGATGCACTGGTTGGTAGCCAGGGAGCTTGGCATTACGACAAAGTTTATCGCGGATGCACTGCTTCGAACGTTTGCGGGATAAACGGTGATGGCGAACATGGTAGCTCGCGTGACGATCGCGATCCAAAACGCGAAGGCCGACGTGGACTCATTCGTAGTTGCCGACGAATACACGCGGTATTCCGCCATCATCGGACGGAACTTCATATTACAAGATCTTCATATTAACGAAATTCCTACGCTCGGGCGCAAGCAAATCGCGACGACAAGGGATGTCGAGTCTGCGAAGTGGTCGCGAAAATCAAATTACAATTTGGTGAGATCGATGAAAGAGCGCGTCTGAAGTGCGTTGCGTTGATCGACGAATTTCGGTGTTGCAGCTCGTCGTCGATGCGCGACTTAGGAAAAACAGACGCAACGGCGCTCGAAATTAAATGCGTGACGAACTTATCGTCTCGCGGAGCTGAAAAGAAGGACCATAGGTGAGATGATCAAGGAACCGAAAAAGAATGTGCGTCGAAATGCCATCACGATGAAGGACAGGTACTCGCCACCGCTGATTGACGATCAGATCGATAAGCTCAGGAGTCATAAATATTTCACGGGCCTGAATTTGTCACGATGTATCTCCGACAAAATGAAATTCAAGCTTGGTTTCGCTCGTATAGTAAATTATTTACAGCTGTGTTCTTTATTTATCTGAGAAGGTATTTGAATTAAAGAAAATCAGGTGATTTTTTAAGATGTATGTGCTTCTTTAAGAATTTTATACTACAAATTTTACACTTAAATAAAAAATACTGACTTTATATTTGTATATTAGAATACGTATAGTATCCTCGTTGTCATTATACGATACTAACGTCAAAAGGCAATACTCTATATAAGGTTCATATAATGTACCATAATATACATAGTATAGTAGCGCAAATGTATTTTGACTCAAGCTGGAAGGACATTATCGCATTATTTACATACAATACGCTATGGGAATTAGACAAACAATTGCTTGATATACATTAGGGCATTAAATAATTATAGTCGTGTTTTGTATACGTGATATAAAAATACTATGTGATAAGTTAAATAATAGTAAAACGAGGCACGAGCTGTTTATCTTAACGTAACGATTTACATTAAGTATTGTGATATTACTCTTTTGTAGTGAGAAAATATCAATCTGAGTTAACCATTGGAAATCTAAATTTAAACTGACCTATTGTTATTTTATTTTTTATTGTGTTACAAAGAACGCGATTAGAAAATTGTTTCATATATTGAAATAAACGATTTCTCTACAGCCACACAACTTTTATGTTTTTTAAATTAACAAACATAATCATATTAATTGCGTTTTAAGGTTTAAGGAACAACTTACGCACTTAATTGGCGTTCTGTAGCTGGATCATAATTTTACTGCGTTTGATGAGACTAAAACCATAAATACATGGTTATTCAGGTTTTTATAAATTATTTTTCAACAAGACGGCAAATACATGACCTCAATTCCTCGTCATACGAATTTATCACTACCTTTGCTCCGGTGATATTTCTTTTAATAAACGAAAATAAAATATAATATAATTTTTCAAATTTATACGTTTGTCCTTAGCATCCCATAATCAATTTTTTAGTAGCTAGGTTAATTACTGCCCCAAAAATCTTTTCATTTCTTTTATTTCCATAATCGATAATAACACGGACCTTTTAATTTGTATTAAAAGCATCTAAGATGCCCATATTACGAGCTGCTTTCACTCTTTAATTGCAGACTATTGTCCATAACAAGGTACGTGTCGAATATATTGCTTGACTATGAATTTGCAAAGTTTTATGAAAATTCAAGTATCATATTTAAGCGACGTTCCTTGTTAGTTCTCGCACTACTAGTACATCAAAGCTGAGTGCCGATTATGTAATCCAAACCTACACTTATTTACTTGACATATATGTCTGTACTAGGACTGATTTATTGTAGTCTGTCACTTCTGTAATCATCATTTAATTCACCAATCCTATAATCATAATTGAATGTTCTCACGCTATGAAATCGTGCTTCGCGAGTTTTATCGACATTTAACGAAATATTTAGCCAGTTAACTTTTTATACGACACTCTGATCCCGCATTATGTAAATTAGTTCGTATAATTCACACATCAACGAAAACTTATTTCTACCGAATGATTTCCAAATTTCGCATCGAATTCGTTTATAAAATCTTAATCTCTTACGGCTTCCTAATTTTACACGAAATTCGTTAGAACATTACTCCAACAAAAGTTACCTACTTCAATTACTCAATGTTCATCCTCAATGTTCAACAATTTTAACAGTTCTAAGAGACAGATTCGTCACGTACTTCTCACGACGTGCTAACTTCTAGCTAAAGTTTTACAGAGAGATAATATTTGAAAGTATAACGTGTATTATTAATAATAATAAAAATAAGAGAAAGAAGAAAATAAATAAAACCAAAAATTAAATGAAATATCGAACAAAAACATTTAAAGTATTAAAGCGTAATATCGAATTGATCGTGATGTTATTAAACAACAAATACGAAACATATTACTTAAAACAAATTTTAATAAAGATCATTGTAACGCCAGCGTTATATACGAAAAAGTTGCATAAATAAAATACCACTATATTATCTATCATCTTTCCTAGACATAAATATGCCGATAAATTTACCTAGAAGTGTTACAAGTCGTTTTACGACAATCTCGTATGGACAGCAAGAAATTATATTTTTTAAATTTATGGATTCTGTAGAGCTCTTGATGGAATACATAAATAATTTCTGCTCTGCTAAGAATGTGGTCAATTTTAATATTTTTAAATAAAGCGATTATTGCGAATTAGAATAGCGTTGTTTTTGTTCAAAAGATTTTTCACATTTTGCATGGTTAAAAAGACATTGCGAACAATATTTCTCAAAATGTTACCATTAACTTGGAACTTGATCTGGGAGGTAATAATCTAATTTTATAGTTATATAACTTATAGGGAGTTAGTTACATAAATGTTTACGAATTTTAAATTCAAATTCAGAACAATACTGTTCAGCTCGCTTTTATTCTTCAAATTTATTTAAATTTTAATTTTATTTAATCCAATTTTGCATAAAAATTATAGATTTTTAGTGCTAGAATTATAGTGCTATTCTGTGATAAATAGAAGAATACTTATCAAATATTACATCGAACCTACTTGGTTTAATAAAGTTTATATTTATATTTATGATATACTTTGTACATTAAGGGATTCTAGTTTTTTTCATATCAGTGTATTGGTTTGAAAAAGAAAAACGTTGTACCGGTAACACTCGAGTTTGCTTACATAACAGTAAATCGCACATTTTTCAATATCTTAGAATGTTGGTATATTTAACCACGCCCTAATTCAAATTTTTCTTAAAATTAGAGGTTTTGTATTAATTAATACAGGACTGTAACGGGCAAATCACATCTCTTTCTTTTAATTATAAAGAGGAAGCGATGCTGGAAAAAAATATATGTGTAAAATAATCTTTTTGCGGAAGCACGTCGTTGGCTCGACGATGTAAGATTAGGGCGGAGAAGTAGTTCCCTCCGTTTTATAAAGTACGGTCCGAAAAAGCTCTTAGAGAACCTAATGCAACATGATGCGTAAAAGGTGCTCGAAACAATCACTCTCAGTATGTATAAAGCTTGCGGTCATTGCGTGAAAGAATTTCGCAATCTTTCAAAAATTCCAGGCGAAATAAATTTGCGAATTTTACACACACAGATCGAGAATAAGCATTTCCAGCAACTCTGGATTATTGAAACACAAAAATGGCTATAACTTTGAAACAAGATAGTATGCATATTTATATAAATCTTTTTTTATTGTTCTTGTGTGCCCTGTTCACTCCTGAAATCGATATCATATGTTATGAAATACCCTGTATATTGAAAAATAAATTTTGATTTTCTGAGAAATGCTAAAACTCGACAATCTTCCTTTTTACCGTGGCAACTGCGCATCATCCACCCTTATACAAAGCAACAAATACAGAAAGAATATGCTGCTTCGGAATATTAATACGAGCTACTGTAATTAGTTATAACTAAAGTCGACGTTAACTTTGTAGGAAAAAGTTATCAAATATTTCCTACATACCATCTAACAGATCTGAGAAATAAGAATAGCGATGAAATACGAAAACTGGAGAACTTTGATACAAAAAGTTTGAGTGGACAATATGTAACATATTTTTCACGTATTTATGTATATTTATTGCGATATATATTTAATATCCGTAGTTTGTATTTGACATTTAATTTTTCCAATATCTAACTATTGCAAATAAAAAGGGCCCTCGCTAATTGCTAATCGATAAACCGTAACTATCGATTAGATATTGATATACGAAGTAAATACCGATATTTACTTTGTAACCATATATATATGTATATGGGAAATTCTTCTTATCCTTTTCTACGATAGATATTGAAAGTTAAATAGAAAAATGTTAATAACATGTCCGCAGCGATTCCAGTTCTTCAAACCGTGCGTCTGACAAAACAATCCGTAATTTATATGATTAGTAATTTAAAAATAGCATAGGCATAATTTTAAAGAAAGTTACATCATCATTTGCATTCTGTGCCGAAACTACTATTTTACGTGAGAATGCTAAAAGGAATCATTAGTCAGTGACAAATTATATAGGTTTAGTAGGTGCGAGATTTTAGGGAGAATAACCGAAATGCCAGTTGAATTAATGTTAATAGTAATCGTAATACCACGGTAAAGGTGAGTCAGTGAAAGCAAATCATCGGTCTCTTGTCCATTGCACAACGATTGACCGACCGACCGAACGATCGCATAGATGTTGGTAAAAGGATTCGGTCCATACCATCTTGCCGATCAAATCGCATAATTTTTATATTAAACCTCATATTATTTTATATTAATCTTATATATATATATATAATATCTATATAATATATATCCTTGAATAAAATATATTTTAAATTCTATAAATTGTTTCAATTATCAAAAAAGCACAATAATAATTCAAACATAGAAATATTCGTCTGTGCGCATATCCAATAACTATTTCAATCCAATTTTTTTTCAACAAATAAGCTAAAGAAATTTTGTTTCATATTCCCAGTTTATTTTTATATATAGACTCAGTCACTCGATTATGTCGATTACCGATACCATTATTTAAATGAAAGTTAGTAGTAGTATAAGCAAAGTTAATGATATTAATTACAAAACAATTAGACAGAATTTGAGTTAAAAAAGACTGAGAACCTATTGTATCTAACTTCAAAATCTATAAACCTAAATAACCAAAATCCAGAAGATTCTTAATCATTTAAACGTAACAGATATATAGTTATATATTAGAAATACACATCCATTATTCTGTCCTTTGAACACTTCAATATGTTTATTGTATACAAGAATATTTTATTTCATATAGGTGTACTGTAACGTTGTTTTACTAATCTAAAATTATAAAATGCGTATTTCCCAGTACACGGATACTAGGGCAAAGTCCTTCTAAAAGATCCATTTAACAAGAGACCGTGTCACATGCATGAAACTAGTTGCAAGTAGTGACAAACAATTATTTATATGCTTGTTAAATCAATACGAATATTTGATATCAATTTTCATTCTTAAAGGGATTAACGAATAAAAATATCGTTATATCATATGCCAATTGTATTAAATTAATAGACAGGCTACTTTCAGAAAAATTGCATAGTCATATTGTTACTAATAATAGTTATATATACGGGGCAGAACTAAATGTCTGGTACAACCGGGTAGGGTGTGACTGTATGTGAAAAAGTCAGTCGAATATATGTAATAAAATGTATTTCGCCAGGTTTCGTTTCCGAGAAAACGATAATGAAAAAGTTTTATATTTTCAACTTATTTTTTCAGATACAATCAACCCGTTCCCCTATCAGTTGTACCACTTTGAGTTCACCCTATGTATATTGCTACAATATAAAACTCTAGTATACAGTAAGAAACAAAACTGAACACACATCTTTTACAACAACATAACGTTTTTCAGATTGATAACCGTACATGCTTTAAAAAAAAGACATCGTCATTTTGTGTATATATATGTGTACATGCATAATATATACAACGTACATGTATGTTTATGTAATAGTAAAATGCCTTTTTCTAGAGTATGCATGGTTATTTATATACAGGGTGGTTGGTAACTGGTGGTACAAGCGGAAAGGGGATGATTCTACGCGAAAAAGAAAGTCGAAAATACAGGATAAAAATTTTTCGTTGGAGGCTTTGTTTTCGAGAAATTCGACTTTGAATTTTCGCTCGGTACGCGTGCGGTACGTTATAACGGATCTCACTGTAGATCGTTGTCTCGATGGAAAAATTAAAAAAAAAATTTTTTATTCTATATTTTCGACTTCTTTTTTCGCGTAGGATCACCCCCTTTCCGCTTGTACCACCAGTTATCAACCACCCTGTATACAACTATATAATGTATATAATGTATGGTCTAAACTACTAATATACTCCAGGAATCTACATAATGCAAATCGCGTCCTATTCTAATGCGTGTTGTCTATCTTTCGCACAAATAAATGATTATTCTATAAGCGACAGTTAAGCGATATCGTTTAAGCGATGCGCCTTTATTGCATTTAAGTACATTTTGCGCGTTATTCGAGTGCATTTTCTATTCAGTATCGCGTTACATTACAGTTGATCTTTAAAAAATGTTGTAGTCACAAATACTGCTTGCAATTAGTACTGGCAATCCTCTAAAATTGATTGTAAATCCCCTAAAATTTCGCGAACTGTAAATTTATTTTATACACCTACAAATAGGTCGATATGAATACACGAAATACGTAAAATAACCATGTTCTTGATTTTAATCGATACGAAAAGTAGAATATTTAGAGATAAATTAAATGTGAAACGCAAATGCTTAGCTAGTAATATAAGCAAGAATGATGATATAAGTTGATAGTTGACTAGGCGTGAATATGACAGGATGGATTCCTTTCGTCTTTCGTCACCTGTAACAAAAAAGAAAAGAAGGGTAGAGCATCAACGAAGGAGTTGTCTGAATGCCAGTTAGATTTCATAATTTGTATACAGGAGGCAATTGCAGAAACTAAAGCACCTTCATATTTATTGTTACATCATTGGTACGCGCATTGTTCATAACCCACCAGCTTGAGTTCGAGGTTCGATTCATCGCTCCTGAGAATCTCTCACTAAAGATCTTCCTGATCACACCTTGGCAATTCTATTCTGTTAGAAGGCTAGAAAAAGAGAAAAAAGAAAAAAGAAAGAAAAAGAAACACATCGAATTCTATTGAATTTCCCAATGTAAGAACAAAACTGTACATACTAAACAACAATACGAATGAATATATATGAAACGTAATATATTAATTAAAAGTAAACGAATAACAATTAACCTTTTACTTTTTCTAACTTTTGATTGTGTTTCTTCTAAATATAATGTATATTTTATTATAGATATCCGCCGTATAACACGGTACTTAGGTTGCGTCATTCGGTATATTTCATTCGAGCAAAGCTACGCATTGTCTCCGATCTGCATACAGAATTATAGAATATTGAATTCTTTAATTCGGTATTAATTTGTGGAATATTAATCCTGTGCATCTGAAAACTGTTTCACTATAGAGAAGTTCGCAACTCGAAGCTTTACGGATAAAAAGTCGACCACATTTTTTTATAACTGACATAAATAATACCGTGTGGAATGTAGTACTTTCAATTAGTTATCGATCTTTTTAATAAAAATATATCTCTTAGTTATGAAAATCAATAATTTATTTATTTTTATTAATTGTTGGAACCTAACCCTTCCTCTCTTGCACTAGTACTATGTTTCGTACAACACGAATTCGCATAACACGGCATTTTTTGGGATTGCAATTTGGTATTCAAATATATTAAATATTACATAATTTATTAATATAATTAACATTATAATATATATACGGAACTGTAATTACTATGATGTAGTTTAAGCTTTTACTTACTTTACATCGCATCTTCCAGATTTCAACTAATCGATTGTTTCGCTTGATTAACAGGAAAATTAATTGCATTAGATAATCTCCTCGAAACTTTTATCTAAGCACTTTCTACCTTTTACCTTTTACTTATACTTTTCTTATATATCTCTCCTTTAGATATTTGGAACGAACAGAGTCAAGTCAGGAGTCGTTTTCATTGGGGCTACTAGTTTCAACTGCAATACGTATGTACTTTTAGAAAGATTCCGTGAAAAATTAAAAAATTATAATTTACGCTTTTGAGTGATTAACAAAATTGTGAATAACTTAATCGTTCTTTGATTTTTCACGGACGGATCACAGATGAATTCTGTCAGAATCGTACGTCACTTGCTTATTTGGAAGCAAATGGCTATCATTCATTTTTAAAAATGTAAAAAAGTTATTATATTCTTTGACATTTAATCGCGAATATCTAACACTTTTACAGTTCACTTGCCAATTAAGTTCAAATTGGAGATCGCTGTAAAAAATAATTCAGGCAAGCGCCTCTCCGCTTTTCGCCTACTTCCGATAGAGATATAAAGATAAAGTACGCGAGTGATTACGTTACCGCGTGAGTCTTTTCTATTCTAAAAATCCGATATGCACGCTGACACCGCTCTTTGAACGGTGTTACAGTTACATATTTATTGTACGAATGTGCATGAGTTATTAAACAAGGACACAAACGGTCTCTATGTAGCCTATGTCTTTCTCTTTATACTTCTATGACTATTGCCGATTCCCCATAAAATGATATTGATATCGCTGTTTGTTTTAAGCTTTAAAAATCCATTCCTAGTAGGAATTTCCTACACGAGATATGCCGAGATGGGCCGTATACAACAACGAGCCGACAAAAGTATTCTTTCATTTCGAACAAAACGATTGTTGTACCACCGCTATGTTACGAACGAATGCCAGTTTTGGAACTTTTCAAAAATCTCGTACTGCGATTCGGAAGAAATTGAAAAATAAAGAATCATTTGTAATTTCCATATGTCATGACATAAATGGAAAAGAAGCATAATTTTAAAAACATCCTTCGATGACCTTACCGAAGCTACTTTCGCATGGAATAGAACAAGACTCTATTAAACGACTTTTAATGTCGTACGTATAACAGGTAAAATAATAAGAAAGGAAAGTCGGTTTTCCATGATCTTTAAAAAGATAAAATACTCTGTTATTTATCGAAAATCTACATACACATCCACGGATTTCAACGGGACTTTTCGATCGCTGTTATGACACGCGAATAACAGAAAGAATAATTGAATAAGTTATTAACATATTCACGAGTCATATTAAACACACGAATCCATTTATCGCAAAATTAGTTTGCACTAGTATAACCGAAAAATAATGAATGCCTCAATTCTTATCTAATAATCACGAATCAAATTACGCACTCACGCATACACTTGTATAATCCGACTGACGCCCTACTAGTGTCAACGGTATTTTATTCTTTCACGACCACTGGCATCCAACCACCCCTTTTTAATTACGTTGTGTTTCTTGCTATAAGTATGTCGCAACAAGGAGAATGAAAAACGTCCCTCTAAAATCCAAGAAGAAATAGCTATCCGTGATATTGAGCCAGATTCTTCTGGAACGAATTATAAATACATGCGATTAAATATGCATACATTAAATACGATACAAATTTCGGTCATCAGCAGTCATCTAATGTACATATATGTCGGGTTTGTCGGGTTGACGTTAGTCTTTGGGGCTCGTTGCGTATCTTCATTAGGACAAGCCATCGTAGTTGTTCAGTGGAGATTATATTTACAATTATATGTACAAGTGTTGATTTAATAGAGTTTAACAATTAATCGTGGTAATTAGACACTCTTAATGTAAAGACAATGTTCTTAGGTTCAATAACGTATCCACGGTCAACGGGGAAAGCTCTTTGTTCAATAGAATATATTTGAAACACAAAGTGACGTTAGCTGTGACGCTCGATATCATTCTGACTGACTGACCAGACGTTGTGTGCAAACTCTCCAAAGTGATCACAAGAATAAAAGACTGACCCGATCACATTTGTCAATTGCATATTGACCGGGGTTATCAACAAAATTACGGGCGCCGTTACTAAGCAGACCCGCGTAGAGCCGTCATTGCTCCTGCTCCGGGGCTTGTTTGTTAATACAGCGTGTGTCCCTCAATATTGGTACTTCTACTGTTAAGTAAAAACGTTCATCCAGTGACCGTGGCTACGTTCCAGTTGTGTCACCTTGACCCCAAGCCCACTGTCACAAACCTTGGAAAAACATAATCAGATCGTATCACAACAACTACTTCTAAGTTCTATTATTTAAGTACAGCTATAATAAATAGTTTAGACCAAAGTATTGGGGATCTTCCCAAAATTCCAAAAGAAAGGCCCGATGTCCCTACATCTCCGACATATATATATGTAAATGAACGACAGCGATTTGGCAGATTTTTATTTTATTTCTAATAGCAGGGTTGCATGTTTGCATAGCAACGTCACATAGCTTGATTGCTCGTTTTGGAATAATAAATTAATAATAATAAAAGTGTGCATTTCCATTTAGAAAAATTATGTTGATATCGAAATCTCCAAAACTATCGATTCTTTGAAATATCCAAATATTATATTACATTTCCCTATCGATTAAAACGACTTTCGTATGAAATATTTTCTTGCATTTTTGGTAATTGGAAGATGGAGAATACTTTATAAACCAAAACGGTAATAGTGCGTACTCGTTTAAACCAAGTTAGAGTCTATCGCTGCCAGCAGCTCTCATTGTCAGTAGGGCGACAGTTTTTTTTTTCGAGAATTTAACAAACAAAGACGAAATTCTGATTTTTTTCCACGTCGGTATTTCAAAACCTGAGACAAAAAGTTCCATTCAATATCACGTCTATCCTGTCCTTAGCCAATGTAAGGCGTATATGCACGCAGATCTAACGTTGAGAGCTCCGCTCATTGGCGACAATCTACCGCTGTCACTCGCGTGATCCTCGGTGCTAGCTGCATGTCACACCAACCGAAAAACAATCGATCGTAAAAAAATACAAGAGTGTCTATATACGTCAGTGGCCCTTCGCACGGCGACGTAAAAAAAGAGATCGATAAAGGAACGGTGAAGGTAAAAAACGATAAATAGACTACGTAAAAATATGTCCACCTATATAGGTAACAAAACGAAGTGTGATGGAATTTTTGTAAATATCTCTGAAAGTAAGGTCGAGGAGCAATAACATGTACAGGGAGAAATTGTTCACAATAATGGTTTGAAGAATATATTTCGAGGTGGTTAAGATCAGCGAGGAGTCACCCTCTCGAGAATAGATTACCCGGAACTTCCTTCTTTTTTTCCTGCATTCTCACTTTTAAAAATAAAAAGAAAGATTCAACGACGTTAATAAGTTCTTTAACATACCACCTCCTGAGCGAGTACTGTCTGCTGTTTGCTGACGGGTTCGCTACGTACTGCTCGCTGTTCACAAGTGTCCATCCTGCCAGACAAGTAAATATGATAGTTTGCCAAGTATAATGGTTATTGTTCGCACAGTTGTGCAAAGTACACAGTTGTGTTCGCACGCTATATCAGTATAATGGGGTAAACTCGAAGAAGCGGGATCCGCTTTAGTCAATGAGACAACGAGTAGGAGGGCGTGCGATATTTTCGTCGAAAGCTTGTGTTTCCAGGATTAGAATGGCGGTGGTCCGAATTGCTGCGGATTCATAGTTTTCGATATATTAAGAAAAGTAAATTAGTGTATACGGACGCAGCCGATCCGATAGTCTCTTTGCACGCCTTTCGATTTATTATTATCGATTATTAGCGTAATCCTTGAGGCATAAGCTTTCGATCAAACTATCGCACGCCCTAGTACTCGCACGAGTAGGAACTCGTCGTGCCGATAACTAAAATCGTGCGAAGAAACGGACTGATCATTCCATAATTCCTTTTGTTTCGACGAAAAAGACTCTTTTCAGATTGAACATTATTGAAATAAACTTTTATTCAAACGAAATTTTTATTCCATTCGTTATTTGCTCTTCTCTTAGTTACTCTGTCATTTTCGATGATTTCGTTTAAGTAACAATATATTTGAAAAATAAATTATTTGATCATTTCTTACTTCGTTTGGAATTTAGATATTTGTTATTTGACTTCACTTTGAAAATATTTTCTAACTACAGCGATATGGAACTTTCGTTCCAAAGTCACAGCATTTTTATAACATGCATCGTCATTAACGATTACTTCGACAGCAATGCTCATTTTATAGTGTTTTATTCTGTTTGCATTACGCTTCTTATTCTCAGTTTTATTCGATTTGTGTTCCACGAGCAACATAGCGAAGAACGTTGTTGATCAAGGTAGATATTGTTAACAAGTGCTACAGTTCGATAATGATGATTTGCAAAACATAAACAGGATGGAAAAAGGAGTGCGAGGTAGAAATAAATTATTAGACACAGCATTAACATCATACCAAGTGGTACATTTTACGATATTGTTGTCACGTCCCGCGTTGCGCACGCGCCGTAACGTAGACTAAAACTACCAATAGTGCGAGTGAACGTTTCAATTTGAGACTCAGATAAAATCTAACAATTTGTATAGAAACCAAATTCGAGCCTCACAACCCCCACGGAATAACCCGTCACATGACGACCCCTCCACGGTAGACCTAATTATAAATAAGCGTAGCGACATAGAAGATAGAGAGATAATTCCTTAGTTCAGAGTAGTTAATTCCTCAGTTCTGTGTGATTAGTTCCTCAGTTCTTGGTGATTAATTCCTTGGTTCTTGGCGATCAGTTCCCCAATTCTTGGCAAGTAATTTCTTTGTTCATAGCTATTAGTTCTTAATTCCTTTAGCTCTTAATTTCTCAGTTCCTTTGCCTTTCAATTCTTTAGTTCCTTAGTTTTTCAGCTCTTAGTTCCTTTAGCTCTTAGTTTTTGCTCTCAGTTCTTAAGTTCTTTAGTCCTTTAGTTCTTTAGCTTTTAGTTCTTTGTTTCGTTAGTTCCCAGTTCTTGTCAGTTTTGTTAATCGACGTGTTTGTATTTGTCAGTTTGTAAATTATTAAAAAGAAACAATTAAATTAAAATCTTGTAATTAATAAGAGTGAAAACGTATCGCGAACGATTGTAACTTCGAGTATCCGAAATCTCAACGACAATTCTGTCAATACCCAATTAGAATTAGAATAAACATTTGTTGTAAAGAATATTTGTCTAATAATATAACAGGATTGAGCGGACATTTATTTTCACCAACTTTGATCCTCTCCCGTGCCAGTACTCCTGCGCGTAGCAGGTTAGCCGAAACGTGAAGTTTAATTGCCAATCGCATTAAACATCAGACAACGCTACCATTTAATCTAAATTCAAAAATTAACGGCAACACAACCAAAACGAATCAAACAAAAACGTAACATTGTACTAGAAAAGCTGTCGATAAACGGTATAGTCACAGCAATGTGTAGAAATTGAAGGTTTGTCTGCGTGCACGTCAAATTTTAGATCGTGTTTAAAACAAAAATGTGGAAGTAGAATTTCAGAAGATTTTCGCGAATATAAAGCATTAAAAGAACAAGGGGAAAACAATTTTATAACTGCAGCCAATAAAGATCAAATTGGAAGCGACAATAGAACTAAAAACAAAAACGAAAAAGTACGCAAAAGAGAATGTACGCGATCATAAATGTATCACTAAAATCTGTTTTTCGTAAATATTATTGCGACATCGACTCTTTTCTGCACTATGTAATACATTCGATTTGCTTTGCTGCTTCGAATAGAAATATCGAAGAAATAAATTTGTTTAACGTCAATATCCGACAGTTGTGTTTACAGGTTCCTTTACTTTTAAGTGCAAATATATAAATTGATATCTTACATATAGGTGATCGTATTTGCGATGTGCGACGTATTTTCGAGAAAAATGTTGGATACAAAAGATAATCGAGTGAGCGTCTCGAGGCTTTCACGGCTTCGGTTGTCACAATTCACGCTGTTACATTTGGTCTTATTATACGTATTTAACTCTGCTTCATCTAACGTTGTTCAAAGCTTCCAAGAAAGAGCCGTGTCCAAAAGGAAAAACATTCCGACGTTTCGCAGTCGCAGCAGTACAGTTGGTTTCATCAAGGTGTCGCGCCGATATCCATATGATATCGACGTGGACTTCCGGAAATAGAGGGAAACGATACAGAGATCGTGAATCGCTCGAACAACATCAACGTAGATACGGATTTTCATCTCAACGATGTATAGTGCACCCTGTTCCACTCTTTTAATCGATTAGCTGACCAATTAAAAATACTGTTAGCTTATCGTCCTAACCGGAAGTTTCCGTCATTTGGATCAACGATCTTGAACTTGTAACCCCACCTACGTAAAAGAGTGTTTTTCCAGGTGCATGCCAGTATCAACGCGACTGCCCGATGAACTGCAATGCTGACAGAAAGTCGGAATTCATAACAACAGTGTCAAGGATAACAGTGTGGATTGTAAAAGTTTCACGGTTTCAAGAGGGGAATACAACTTAAATTTAAAAATTTCTCTTAAAGTGTCATTTACTTGCCAATTTCTTCCCTGATATTTTATTTGTATCTTCGAACAAGTCTCACTATGTTCTCAACAACGTGTTTATATATCTGTAAATGTCAGAGATTTAATATTTATATAATCATATGACATAAATTGTTATACGAATATTAACATAACATAAACATTTTAATTATATATGCAAATTAACTGAATTAGATGTGCTTGTATACAAAATAAAACATAGTGATAAATCTGGGTAACTGATCGTTATTTGTGTCTAGTTAAACGTAAAATGTACAAAGATGCTAAAAATCCTTTGATATAGCTAAATAAGTTGTAGCTAAATAATAAACTTTGTCATAATGAATATTATCAATGTTTGTTTATGCCAATGCGATGCGCGATCAGCAATAAAATTTAAAATATAAAAGTCATACTAATTCCTTCGTCGTTAACACGTGTAATAGGCATTTATCATTTCAAGGTAAATATAAGGAAAGGGCCAACAAATGGAATTTCTTGCATGTAAGAATTTTTACATGTGGATTTACTTTCATATTCGAGCAAAGTAGTTAATGTTTCTAATAACGTCAATGTTTTGTAAACTCTTAGTTTTTCTACCATATTGCTTACCTTTAATTTTAATATTGTAACAAAATGTCGCCTTACGTTTGTTATTTTACTATTTATTTGTTTTACATGAGACTCTCAATTAGAAATCGCAAATTTAAAACTTATTTTCTTATATTAATTAATTGACAAATTATCCTAATTTACCCAGCCGACTCCAAACAAGATATCTACGTTTACGCGTACGTGATGTTACGCATATATACGCAATAATGCACATACACGTATAAGCGCAGCAGTGAAATAAATGTGCAAATGATCCAGTAAAATGCAAAAATTTCATGATTTATAGGAGGATCTAATCTAATTAAGGTAAAATACTCTATGCTACGGCGTGGTCGCTAGATCTTGAAAGTTATTCGGATCCAGTCTGACCTTTCTCGTTTTATTAGCCACGTCAGACGAGATATGCCCCATCATCTCAAGTATATCTTACCGTCTCGTAAAGATACGGATAGAAGCGCATAGCTACGGGGTCCTCCCAGATCAACTGTATCTAGGAATTATGCAAACTGATCGTCTCTACACAACCTTAAATAGCTTCTATTTTTCTTTCCAATCCGTTTTTCCAATAGGTCGACATAGATCTTTTTTCACTTTCTGATTCTCCTTCGATCTCGTTTACATACAAGGAACAAATCATCTATCGCTTTTAAACAATGTTAATCGCTGACTAAATTAAGAACTGCTTAATCAAATGTAATATCGAGAATTAAACAAATAGCACTATTTATTTCATTAAAAAGATACTTTGATAGATATTAGAAGTGCTTGAGTAAATTATTTATTGTCGAACTCATTTAAGTAAATAAAATCTGTCTATCCAATGATCAACATTTTAGTCTCTTAATTATATTTTTAAATAAATTTTTACGATTTGGAAAATAAAGTACAAAATTTACACGTTGCTGCATCTTGCTTCTCTTTTAAACTAGAGACACTATTTTTTATATTCGTTGGATGAAACGATGAAACGAATCCTTTCCTGAATCTTGACATATACTCTAATTTAAAATGTTTAGAATATACATGGATGCAGGAAAATAATAAAGAAAAGTATGTAGTAGCAACGTATAGTGACATAAATTATTATTAATATAACATATATAGATTATTACAGTTTCATAAAGTCAACATATGTAAATAATAAAGTCAACGTTTACTTTACAGAATTCGAAACTTGTACTTTTATTTTATTTTAGTTAGTTTTTCGTGTAATGAGAAATTTATATTCCAATTGTTCTATGCATAGATATTCATAGTCCAAGTACTACTATTTCAAGGTAAAACTAAACAAGATTCTAAAAAACAAGTTTCGATTTCAGTTATGGACATTCAAGTACGTAAGTTAAAAATCTGCTTAAGGATATATTAAAATAAAATAATATATAATATCGTTATTATTAAATTAATAATTGAAATTGATCAATATTTACATATTTCGTTAAAGAAACTCGAGTCTTTAATTCATAAATCTAATTTCTCAACGCAACAGAAAATTATCATAGGCTCTGGAATGGATGTATAAGTACTTTCCTTTGGCAAGAGTACTATACATATTATTTTCTCTCCTTAGACATAACTTAAGTTATATTTTCACTGCATCGATGTAAATTCTCTAGAAATCTAAATAAATCAGTTCTTACTCAAATCACTTGTTATTTGATGCTTTTGATTACAGATTACTATTTCTCGGTCGTTATATTCGTTGCAACATATAATAAAATAATTATACATATAAGGTGCCGTATAGTAGATGGTGTAAGAATAACATCCTTCCGCTTGGGTCATCAACATTTGAGAAAAGCATAGTAAAAAGTATGCAATAAGGCAAAAGATCATTTCTTTTTAGTAATTTCTTCAATTATAACGTTTTAAAATAAACGTATAAATTGCTGAAATTGATAATTTTGCCACCAAAAAAACACGCGTACTTTGACGTGTTGCTCCTTTTATCCTTAAAATAGCTCTTTATTCGAGACTAGATTTTTATTCAATTTTTTCAGAATTACCAAAATTCTATCAAACTCCTCGATCAATTGAAAAATCACATATGTGTATGTCGTTATTTGTCTTTTATCTAGGTACTGAAATAATTTGTTAAAAATTGAAGATATTACTTACAGATTATGACAACTATCGCAGCAGCAATATATATATATATGCATGCATGTATGTATGTATGTATATATGTAGGTATATAGATTATTTCAGCAAAGTTGGTAACACTTTATACTTAACATTCTCAAAATCTACTTTCTCAAAAACGAAGCCTTAGGCAAAAAGATTTTGTTTTGCATTTTCCCTTTACATTTACATCCTTTCCTTATACGTTTTACATCGTCTTTCATTTCTAAAGTTTACTATCGATTCAATACAATATTACACATTTGAATATTAAGAATGTCGTTACAGCAATTACTGCGAAATAGACAATAAATAAAAAGATAAAATTATTATTCAACTGTTACAAGTATATTTACATTCAGTTCTACGATCTGCTCACAAATGGCATGTTCATTTTTCCATGCGCACCATATGATATTTCGTTCTTTTCTATATTTTGATGATGTATGAAGTGTATACACCTACAACTACACATAATGTACAGATTAAGCAAAATTGGTGGCCTTAGGTGTGGTCTTACTGAAAAGCAATAAGATTGCATAAGCTGTAAACCATCAAGAGCATAGTACAAACGTTACAAATGTGCTCTACCTTGATCACTGGTTTTCGATATTTTAACATTAACAAAATAAGTATTTATATTGAAATTTCATGGAATTACACATTATGCATAGTATATAAATATTATACGTAATAAATGAAAATTTACTCGTTTAAAAAATTTGATAACTTCATGAGTTTATATATGTAATATATATAATAATAAATCACAGGAAACATAGAAAAGCGATAAAACGTTATTGGTTCGTCGACGTATCTTTGTAGTCATCTATTGCTTTTGTTCTCCTTTATCTCGTCAATATGCATCTTTGATTAAGGGATTTTGCATTCTAAAAGGTATATTTACAACCTAGAAAAGATGTACTAGAAAGTAAGGTTACAATCTTCTATATCTTGGAACGACCTTTTGCTATAACGACTTGAACCCGTTTTAACGACTAATATCGAAATTAGGATACGAAGTGTAGCTCTTATAATTTCAAAATTTTTGTTATATATATCAGGAAAATAAATAATAATTATTATTATTATTATATACATAGGTATTAACAATAATTATATATATGGTGTATCGTTGATTACGTGGCGTGTTGTGATTGTTGCGTATCGTTTGTTTACGTTCGTTTGTTTCGTTTGTTTACGTTTGTTGTTTGTTTACGTTTGTTTTTGCGTTTGTTTGTTTGTTTACGTTTACCGTTTGTTTGTTTGTTTACGTTTTACGTTTGTTTGTTTGTTTTACGTTTGTTTGTTTGTTTGTTTACGTTTGCGTTTGTTTGTTTACGTTTCGTTTGGTTTGATTTTGTCGTTTGCTGGGTTATTGGACATCGGTTTTCAACCGGGACGCTGACGAGTCGATTTCGGTTCTGTATTCGCCAGATCATCAGAATCTTCTTTATATGTATTAATGTAATTCAGGTCTCACTATTCTTATGTGATATTGTTATAATAATAATAGTTTGTTTATCGAAATATAAAACAAGGCCAAATATTGTGCAAAATGATCTTCTACAATACGAATGGAACAAGGCTTAGAAATGCCAAGTAATGAAATGCTCATCCATACTTACTGAGACCAAGCCCACCCTTGTCATAATCTTGTATATTATTGTCATAAATCTTTGATAAAAATTCCAAATTACAGAAATAACGGAAAAAATGTGAAATTATTATAAAATATCAGTCATAAATATGAAAGTTGTACAAAATATATGATACAGCAGGTCCGACTACGTAATTGCTGATAAATGTCTCGATGAAAGCAATAGATACGCAATAGATATGTAGGTGACAAACAAATTGCTATTGACTGATACTCGTTCTTGAAAGATTTGCGTAAAGAAACATTAATTCTATCATGTAAGATGATCGAGAACATAACTGAGGTGGGGCAAAATTGTGAGGGCGAGTAACTATGAGGAGAATGGTTAGACATATGAACAGAGGCAATGGGAAGGGAAAATCTTCTTGCGCGTCTTCATATAAATGCTGGCAGTAGGTACTTGTACACGATACTGCAGATTCGGTCTTGCTCAAAGCGACGACACACAGCAACCATCATCATGCAGCGTATAGTGAGTGTTCGTTTTACACGTCTATCAATATATAAGTGATTTAAAATTAAAGTGAACAAAATTTTCAATAAAATAATTCAATAATAAGAGAATTTACAATATTCAAAAATCATAATTATTAATATACATGTATAAATCAGTTCACAAGGTATTGCATTATTTCATTACGTCGTATAAAACTGATTATAGTTTCTTTGCAGTTTTATATTCTTTACCTTAAATAATTAGTTAGTTACATGCAATCTGATCGTGTGGTTATAGAACAAAAATTGTTTTGACAAATTTCGTTTTTCTCGGCGAAATTTCTTTATTTATGCGAAATTATATCATAGCAATATTTGATCATCGTTATCTTGCACCGTAAATTGTTAAAGTACGATACAGGTTATAGCGATGTAACGTTCTAAAACGATTTTAAAGGTACCACAAGTATTGTAAATCTATTAACAACATGAAATATGCAATCAGACGGTATTTATATAATAAAATTAGCAGGCTTTATGGCGTTAACTTGGAAAAGTTGATATTAAAATTGTTGACGATTTCAGTTATTGGCGTTCGCTTTATTTGGCTGCGCTTTAGGACAATATGGTGCATTTCGCGGTTTCCCAAATCAAAATGCTTATCGACCGACACCTAGGCCAGCCTATCAACCAACGGTTCAACCACAATATACACCCCAGTATAGGTATGCATTTACATCATATTACGATTCAACAATACTGTCTAGTAATAATAAATATCAAATATTATACTAATATTCTTGAGCATAACATCTTTTATTTTACAAATATTAATATTCATTTTTTAATCAATAATGGGACAATTTATAAATATATAGTTATCAAACTGTCGCAAATAAAAAGGCATATAATGACATTAATATAACATATAGCTCTTCTTTTATATTTACGTTTTAAAGATATTACATTTTAAATGCACTTGGATCATATTTAAATTTCCGCATAATAGAATACCTATCTCTTTTGCGATAGCCCTGGGAGGTTTATAGCCATACGTAGTCAACAGAAAGATACCTATCCAGATGGAACTTACACGTTCAGTTACGATACCGAAAATGGGATTTCGGTTGCCGAAAGCGGACGACCTCAAGGTACTTCACAGGGACAAAACGAGGTAAGATTCTATCATTATAATATCAATAATTATCCTAAACGAAACAAAAATTAGTTACCTTAGAAAAATACTTATTCTTGCTCTAAACTATATTTGCAATTTTTACTATGACTATGCCGCAAGTAAGCAACGTGTATTATTGTAAACAATATTATTTTAAAAATGTCATATCACGAAAATGATTGAGAAAAAATTTATTTGTTCACATTGTTTTAAATACAAGTTCGTATTGCGACTAATCATCTGTTTGTATTATATATCAGTAGGATAATTAGTTTTATATGTTGTATAATATATACAATATGAATGAATTCTAAAGCGTATACCTTGATAGGTTGATATCATTGAGTTGTAATTTTCTTTTTTCGCAGGTTGTCCAGGGCAGATATTCATATTCCGCACCGGATGGAACTCCCATCACCGTAGAATATACAGCAGACGAAAATGGTTTCCATCCACAAGGTGCACATTTACCAACTCCTCCTCCCATCCCAGAAGCAATTAGACGAGCTCTCGCCGCTAATCCACCCGGGCCTGATGACTCAGATTATAGGCAACCATATAATCCAAACCTTTACCGAAGATATTAAATAAAATATTAACTAACTAAATGATTTTAAGAACTTCTAAGCTTGCATTTAATCTTTACGGCCTTACATTACGACCAAATGTCTGTACATATATATATCGTATATAACGGAGATACCAAGATTCAAAACTATATAACAGTCACTATACGATAGATGAATAAATCTTTTTTATCTTTTCTCACTCTATTCCATGTCCTTTTGTATTTTTTCCCTTTATTTAAAGATATTTCCTATAAACAGTATATCTTCTTATCACGCAATTCGTTTCTTTAACTTTATTTACTGCTTGAATCATATTTAAGACAATGTTATTTATTATGCAACGCTGAAGTTTATGTAATGTCCATAGAAATTATACGACCATCATCATAATGCTTCACACCTAGAGCATACTAAAATGCAGGTGTCGTGTAACTTGGAGAAACAAGTGATCTTTTCGAAGTGATAACTTGTTCCTCGTTTATGTTGTATTTAAGAATTTATTAAAATCCAGATGATCCGAGAATCCGTCCAATGTCTGTATTATACAACTCAAATGATGTAAAATATAATAATCTAATAACTAGTAAAATATAATCAGAATTAAAATTACATGTTTGAATAAGCAGTCGTATAAACGCCATAAATTGACTAGCGTGCATATTACCTCAACTTTTACTTCCCAAAGAGATTTTAAAGTACGTATGTTGCCATATACAATCATACCCCTCTCTCTCTCTCTCTGATAAAACTTTGCCAATGTTTAAAACGAGAAAAATATTAACTAAAGACGTACAACGAAAGTAAGAGAAAGAGAGAGTTATATATAAAAAGAATTATATAGAAGTAGAAACATTTTTTACGAATATAAAAACGAAAATAAAAGACATATACGAAAGAATATAAATCAAATAAGAAATATTTTGTGCAATTGAAAGAAATTACGCTACTTAACGAAAACATCTTTCCACGTGACGTCCTATTAAGAATAAGAACGAATTGCAAACGCGATTTCTTAATGTAACGGCATCGCCTGTACAAGGTCAAAAATAACTGAAGTCGATTACAAGAAACAAATCAACTTTTTCGCGTGTATTAAGCAATCTGTGGACTCGGTAGCACTCGACACCACTCAATACCAAATTGTAATTATGTGTAATGAACCACAATGAAATACAGTGTACGTATAGTATGACCTGTATATACATAGCTCGTATCTTAATAGTGCGGGAAAGCATGCTAGTTGAACTTCAATTGCACCATGCCTCTGACTGATACGTAAGAATTGCGGTAAAAGAAGAGGGCTGGGATGAATCCAGGTGAAAGCGTTCTACTGGATCTTTCATTATCTTACATTTTTCTACAGATCATCCCGGTCAAGGACTGTCTAACACGAACGATGCAACTTGGGCGGTTCCTACACTTCCTTCGAACGTTCATCCACTAACGATCTTGTGCAAAACGTAAATTCAAGTAGAATGCCCCATTTGTCTAAACATACCAGATATTCGAATGTTATTTTCTGTATTAGGCTCACAAAATTCAAAGAAAGTATATTAACACTGCTCAATTGTGTTAATAGAGTAATGTATTACTTGATATGATAAAAGTTGTATTCGTAAAAACTTTTTATCATATATACGTTACGTACATACTAAAAATCTATATTTATTCTCTCGTGTTCTGTTGACATCTTTATAAAAAATATTAATCCTTTTTATTATTTTTAAAAAATTATTACGTCTTTTTTAAAACTTACACAGATTTCCATATAAACAATTTTTTAAGTGCATCTTCCTTTCTAATACACTCTAATTCTAGACTCTTTCCAGATTGACAATATTTCAAAAAATTAATATTTTATGAAACTTGTACAGAATGTATCTATATGCCCACGAGAGAAAGTTAAAATATATAAAAGGTAGAACATGAAACAAATTTTACGTATCTACTTCTATGTACATGAAATCAATTTTGTGTATTTGAAAAGTGTTTCTTTCGTAGGAATCCTACATTCTTTTTATAGCACTAATCAATGAACCTTTTCATACTCTGGAAAAGAAAAAATTACATAAATTATTTGCTCAAAAATTATTACAATTTTAGGTCTTTTCAATTACATTTCTATTTATCAGTATTCTTTCGCTAACGCATTGTTATGTAGTAGTATTGTATAGCACTACTGTACTGCTATCTACTATCTACTGCTGTATCTACTATACTATGCAATCTGTTGCTAATATCGATCGGTGTAAGGTGCTGTTAGTAAAGTTTCGTTCATTGTCAGAAAATACCATTATTTTATATATGTCTTGGCAAGATACATGTGTGGATCACAACGGACGAAAATACTTTCGACGTCGCAAAGCTATCGTAAGAAGCATCTTAAAGCATCGTAAAGAAACATATTTTGAGTCAAAACATCCAACACCTGCGTGCTTTTAAAAACGTGTTGCTTTATTAAAATTTATTAATAATACGACATACAATGTGTCCGGTTTATCTGTAAACAGTTAAATATCCCGAAAAATGTACATGCAAGATACGAAAAATGAATGGAACAAAAGTTATAGCGTATCAGGTGGCACATATCATGCTTGTGCGATTTATGCGACTTTGAAATGACTCTGAAATACCCTATCAGCACTGCATTTACATTTTTAAATACATATTCTTGTAGCTGACATGAAAACATTTCCAAAACCCTATATACAAATGTATTTTACACAAGACAATTTCGAGATAAGAGCTTTCCCTTAGATACGATAGGAAAAAGAATACATCTTTTTATTCATTTCAAAAAATATTCCTCAACATTTTCCTCATCCATCCTCATTCCTGGATCATTGTGCTGAACCGTTTTGAGCTGCACCACATTACGTTACATTACATTACATTACTCGCATAAAATCGACTCCTTTTAGTATCACCGTAACGTACAACATCCAAGTGAGTAATTTATACCTCGAAATTATCTTGCACAAAATACATTCGTATGTAAGGTTTGGAAGATGTTTTGACGTCAGCTACAAGAATATGTAATAGAGAATTTAGAGATTCGTTAAAAAACTTAATCTCAATCCGCTATGACTTTCGCCTGAATCATTTTTTCGTAGCTTGTATATTTTCCGAGATGTTTAACAGTTCACGGGTAAATCGGATACACTAAAGATATTTCACTTTCTTTTTAAATAATTCAAAAATAAAATAGGTTCCTGCAATTTGCTCTGTAGAACATTCGGCAGAATGTTTTAGTTATTAAGGCTAGTGTTACGCCATGCGGTTTGCCATAGGTCATATTCTTAACCATACTACTCGTCTCAGAAACACACCTCACAATAAAAAGCTACATAAAAATACCGCACTACACCATATACGACACCAAACATCCCTCAGGGAAAGCACACGGAGAGACGGCAGTAGTAATAAAAAACGACATTAAACATCACCTACACAGCCAGGTCAGTAAGGAACATATACAAGCAACCACCGTTACTGTACAGACTAACAGCAACCAACTGCAGTTGTCAGCAGTATACGTACCGCCGCGACACAAAATCACAACGCAAATGTGGCAAGACTACTTCCGACACTTAGGTGACAAGTATATTGCAGCGGGAGACTATAACTCAAAGCACACACTATGGGGATCAAGAATCACCACACCTCGAGGCAGAACTTTGGGAAAATACATCAGAAATTATAACCTCAATATATTATCCACAGAAAGACCGACATACTGACCGACAGACCTGAGCATAATACCTGACCTGCTAGACTTTGCAGTTACAAAGGGACTAAACGCAAATAAACTAAACACAGCACCCAGCCTCGAGCTTACCTCCGACCATACGCCCATAATAATTACATACAGAAACAAACCAATACTTTACAGCAGCACAGAGAAGCTGTGCAATAAAACCACCAAATGGCAAATATTCAAAGAAATAATAGAGAGCAAAATCAGCTGCAACATCCCACTGAAAACACATGAACACATCGATCAAGCAGTAACAATATTCACAGAAACTATCCAAGAAGCAGCAAGGGCAACCACTATACCGGAAACAACCAACAGACAAACAAAAACAGTTCCACTAGACATCCTCGAAAAAATTAGAGAAAAAAGAAAAACGAAAGCAAAATGGCAAAAACACAGAACAAAAGAAAACAAAAAACTCGCCAAAAAACACCTAAACAAACTCGCAAAAGGAATAAAAAACAAAATAAAAGAACACAACAACAACGAGTTCACAAAGTTCATCGAGTCACTATCTGCTCACGAGAACTACAACTACTCCCTATGGAAAGCTACAAAAAAAATAAAGAAGACAATAAAAATGGTACCAGCAATCAGAAGAGCAGATAACACATGGGCAAGAAGCAACGAAGAGCAAGCTGAAGAATTTTCCAACCACCTATGCAACACATTCACCCCACATAACATCAACAACAGCAACCACAATAGTCATACGGACGAGGATGCGCTAACTACTAGTACACCAACTGACAATCACTACACCATACCTAAAGCAACAGCACAAGAAATCAGAAACATAATTGAGAGAACAAAAAATAATAAAGCACCAGGAATCGACCTAATTAACAGCAAAATCTTGAAAAACCTTCCGCCGAAAGCGATAAGACAAATCACAATAATAGTTAACGCAATACTAAGAATACAATACTTTCCAAAAACTTGAAAACTGGCACAAATCATAATGATACCCAAACCAGGCAAGGACCCACACGAAACCAAATCCTACCGACCAATCTCACTACTTCCGGTGTTCGCTAAGATACTAGAGAAAATAATTTACGATCGGATAAAACCCATAATAGAGAAGAATCAACTAATACCGGATCACCATTTCGGATTCAGAAACAAACAGCCCACAATGGAACAAACGCACAGACTCGCCAATGAAATCCTACAGGCGCTGGAAACAAAACAATACTGCACGGCACTCTTTATGGACATTGAAAAAGCATTCGATAAAATAAACCACACTAGCCTACTACAATCAATCAGGAAACAGTTCCCGGGGCAGATATACCAACTAATCAAATCATACCTAAGCAGCAGAAGCTTCATAGTAAAAATCAAAAACACACACTCGGAAGCTAAAGAAATCAAGGCAGGAGTTCCGCAAGGAAGCGTCCTAGGACCAATTTTATACACATTATACACGGCCAACATACCAACAACTAACAATAGCAAAATACTGACATTCGCGGATGACACAGCTGTACTAGTCAGGCATACTAACCCTGCAACAGCAGTTACATTACTACAAGAACATATCACAAAAATAGAAAAGTGGCTTCAAGCAAAACAAATTAAAGCAAACCCCGATAAATGCAAACACATTACATTCACACTGCGAAAACGGAAACCATCAAACATTGTACTAAACGGCACACGCATAATACAAACAAGGCAAGTCAAATACCTAGGACTCCACTTAGATACACGACTCACATGAAAACAGCATATTAAAGCAACAATAGACAAAATACAGATGGCAAGGAGACAGATGTACTGGCTAACAAGTCGAAAATCCAAACTAAGCATAGAAAACAAACTAAAAATATATAAAATGGTCATAAAACCAATCTGGACGTACGGAATAGCACTATGGGGAACAGCAGCAATGAGCCATATAACCAAAATAGAGGCAACGCAATCGAAAATACTCAGAACAATAGTAAATGCGCCATGGTACGTTAGGAACGAGGACATTCGGAAAGACCTGGGAATACCAACGGTCAAGGAGGAGATTAACAAAAGTGCAAGAAGGCACGGAGAAAGAATAGCAACGCACCCAAACCGACTGGCAGCGGAAACGGTCGACACATCAAGCATAAAAAGAAGATTAAAAAGGAAACACCCAACAGATCTCACAAGGACATAACCTAACAAATACGATGATGGTACCCCACTGGGGGTAGCCACCCACATGTTATATTAGCACACCGCTATAATATTTTACCAAATGTCCTACTGGACAAATTGTAAGATTGTAAAATAAATAAATGAAAAAAAATATATATTCTTAACCGTCGATCGTAGCACTACAATATCGCAGACGGATCGTCGCGTCTGCCAGGCAAATAAACATTTTTTTTATTTTATTTATTAAAATTACAATCAATTCTCGCGTTGAGAATTTTCAGTAATTTTTCTGGCGTGGCGCAGTGACATGGCTGATTATTTATAATAAGTTAATACTTATTATAGATAAGCAATATTTGTAAGTATTATAAATAAGTAAATATTACTTAATTTAGATAACTAATTGAATCTAGCGTTTAGGTCTAGCGAGTAGTGCCTCTTCAGCTTTCGAATCTGGTCCGTCGTATCAAGTAGTCCAGTGATTAGGGGGTTTCGGTGTTTGTTGACTCTTTTGCTATATCTGTCGCTATATTTTGCTATTTCCTCTTTGACGGTGGGTATCTTGAGGTCGCGGTGTATTGTTTCATTGGTTACGTACCAAGGTGCGTCAATTAGGGATCTTAGCGTTTTCGATTGGAAGCGTTGGAGTATTTCAATGTTGGAGTTACTTGCTGTTCCCCATAGTTGAATTCCGTAGGTCCAGACAGGTTTTATTACGGTCTTGTAGAGGGTAATTTTATTCTGTATATTTAGTTTGGAGCGTCGGCCCGTGAGCCAATAGAATTTTTTTAGTTTGTCCTTTGCTTCGTATTATCTGAGATGTGTTTTTTCCATGTTAGTCTCAGGGTCATGCCCAGGTATTTGACTGAGTCCTTGCTAGGAATTATTGTGTTGTTGATGGTGACCTGGGGGCAGGTTTGTTTTCGGAGCGTGAAGGTTACATGTGAGGATTTTTTTCACTAATTTTGAAGCCACATTTATGAAACCACTTTTCCATGTCGAAGTCGAGACTTCGCTGGAGAGTGGATGAGGCTATTACCGGGTCTGCGTGAGTAGCTAATAGCGCTGTGTCGTCTGCAAATGTCGCTATTGTTATCTCTGTTGATATAGGTAAATCGGCAGTGTAGGTGGAGGACAGCAGTGGTCCGAGGACACTAACTTGGGGTATGCCAGATTCTATTGGGGATGTTGTGGAAGTGGCGTCTAGGCATTTAACCATGAATTGTCTATTGGTTAGGTAGGACTTTAGGATGGAATAGTAGGGGTGGGGTAAGAATTGGTGATCTGGGAGTGTTTTCAGGTCCTCTAGGAGTGGAAGGGGACGATTCGTGAGCATCTTCTCGAATAGTTTAGACAGGATAGGTAAAAGACTGATTGGGCGATAGGAGCTGGTTTCGTATATCGGTTTACCGGGTTTAGGGATGAGGGTAATCAGTGAGATTTTCCAGGAGTTAAGATAGTGTTCAAGGCGAAGGATAGCATTAAAAATCGATGTGATGAGTGCGATCCCTTTTATGGGAAGTTCCTTGATTGCTTTATTGCTTATTAGGTCGTGCCCTGCTGCTTTCTTGGGATTTAGGCGACTGATTGTTTCTATAGTCTCTGCAGAAGTGAAGAGTTCGATAGGAGGGGACATTTGGAAGGGGGTGTGCCGGTATTTAGTAACGTCCGCGGCAGCTTTGGAGGGATGGGGTTTGAATACTTTAGACAAGTATTTGGCAAACAGGTCGGCGTTTTCTATAGGGCTACGCGCCCATCCACCCTGCGGTCGGCGGATTAGGGGGATTATTTGTGGGGGGCGTGTGAGTTTCCTGGAGGCCTTCCATAGCGAGTAGTTGGAGTCAGCTGTGGGGGATAAACTGGCGAGATATTTTTGGGAACAGTCGTTTTTGTAATTTTTTATGGTTTTGGGTAGCTTTCTAGATGCGTTGTTTAGTTTGCGTTTGTCATCCGGTGTTCTATGGGTCTGCCATACTCTTCTTAGTCTACATTTTTCTGCTATTTTTTGGTTTGTATTGGGGATATTCTTGTTTGCTGATAGACGTCTTTGTCGGTGTGGAGAGGCGGATGGCGTTTATTATGCTCGTGTTTAAGTATTCCGTGGCTGTTTTGATTTCTGCCTTAATTTTTAGTGAAGTTAAGGCTGAAGTTCAGTGTGTAAAGACTTCTCTAAAGAGCTGCCAGTTGATGTGTTGGTTGTGAATGGAGACATTAGGTGTATTCTCGATAATTGTTGAACTGACTGTTGCTATCACGGGGGAATGATCGGAGGAGAGATTAGCCGAGGAATTGATTTGGACGTGTCTTGGTGAGATATTTTTAGTTACGAAGAAGTCCAGGAGGTCGGGTATTTTGTTATTGACGGTGGGCCAGTATGTGGGTTCGTATGTGGTGAGGTAGTTGAGGTTGTTGGTTATTATGCTCTTTAAGAGGTTTTTGCCTCTTACTGTAACCAGTCTGCTGTCCCATTGGGTGTGCTTGGCGTTATAGTCTCCTCCAGCTATGAATCTATTGCCCAGGGTGTCCAGGAAGTTATCAAAGTCTTCTTTGGCGATGAAGTGTCTGGGAGGGCAGTATACTGCTGAAGTGGCGGTTGTACCATGACAGTCTTCTATTGCTACATTTGTTGCTTGGAGGTAGTCTTTCTGGAATGGTGGGAGTTCGTAGTGCTTAATACTTGTTTTGATTATAATTCCGGTGTCACCGTGGGCCTTTCCGCTAGGGTGTTGGGTATGGTAGAATTTGTAACCATTTATTTTCAGATAATTTTTGTCGGTGAAGTGGGTTTCCGATACGAGCATTACGTCGATTTGCTACTGTTTTGGGAAGAGTTCTAGTTCAAATTTGTGTTGCGCTAGACCGTTGGCATTCCAAAGAGTTATGCGTCTTGGTTTTATTTTGCGTCGGGGCGTATTAATTTATCCATGATAAGTGTTAGTAGCGATAGCAAATTATTTATTTGCTCCGATTGTTTCTCTATTAGCTTTTCAAGCCTAGAGACGTTGTCTGTGTTAGGTGAGTTGGGGACACTATTTTGGGAAAGATCCCTTTGGCTATTCGGGTTATTTTGGATGCCTTGTACTGCTTGGGCATAGGAGGTTGAGGTAGTGGTGAATTTAGTAGGACTGGGTGTTTGGTTGGGTGAGGGGATTGGGGTAGTCGTGAATTTCGGCGGGCTGGGTGTTTGGTTGGTTACCTCTTTTGCTCTGAGATTAGGGTACCTGTTTGTGTACAGGGTTTTGTAGGCTGAGCAGCGTTTGTAGTTGGCAGGATGATCAGTGTAATTTCGACCAATCGCGGGGAGACGTAGTCGCTAGGAGAGACGTCAACGGGGGTCGTAAATCCCCGTTACGATTATAACAATCGACACCACGAATTGATCGATCTCCTGATTTCCGTTGAGATAATAGGGGTGATTGAGTTTGTATAACACTGTGATTCACAGAATTATAAATTATATATTTCCAACACTTAGATTACACTGATGAGCATAGATAGATAGATAGTCACTTATCGCACGAAGATAAGATACATATGTACGTTAGAGCAGGGCTCTTATAATTAGATTTAGTGTATTAGTGGACGTAGCACTATAAGATATTTAGAAGAGGAAATGTAGGCTCGACAATACCGAGACCGACTCTCGCGTTATGCTTAGACTGCCCGATGGGCATTAGCGGTATACTTAGTAGTTGACTTTTCCAACGATGTAGAAGAAGTGAAGTCGAGTGACGATGCTGTGTCGGAGGAAAGCTAAGGATGGGTGTGTCTAGCGCACGGGACCATCGGATTTGTTGGTGCCGATGTTATTTAGGAGAGTGAGGGAATAGGCTTCGTTTTTAATTGGTTAGACGAAGGGTCTTAACCGCCCTCGAGAGAAAGTGGTTAGTGGGAGGAAAGTTGCAGCGTACGTGACAAAAACTAACTTTCCCTTTTTCGCCGTGGTAGACAATAGTCTTTAGAAATTCTTCCGAACCAGATGTTTGTTTTGTTTGAAGGACCTTTTCTAGGAAATCTATGAAATTTATGGAAGGTCCTTGAAACTATGGAGGATACGCTGCGAGTATACGAAGACATCTGGTTGCCATATTGCCTGCGATGTGTGGCATCGGCTAGGTAGAGTGTTACGCGACGTAACAATCACCTTGACAGTGGATGCACTTCGCTGGGGTTTCCGGTGGTTTACTGCATTGGTCAGTGGGGTGTGTACCTGCACATTTAACGCAGCGGAATGTGTGGTTGCAGTATTTTTGCGTGTGGCCGTGCCTTTGGCACCTTTTGCATTGAACTATCTTTTAACTTTTTTGACAAGCGGTGGTTCGAATTTAACTATTGCGTTCAATAGCCGGCTGATTTTGTAGATTTCTTCGTTGTTGAGTTTTGGTTTTATATCTATGAAGAATAAGGATAGCGGGTCTTTCGAGACTCTATGCCTTATATTACTAACGTTGATGACTTCGTGGCCGAGTTTTAATAGTTCGAATTTTAGCTCGTCAATGTCTGCTGAGTGGTGGATGTTTCGTAGCACCACCCGGAAAGGCCTTTCCTGTTTGAGTTGGTAGGTGTGGAAGTTGGCGTTCAGGGTCCTAAGTATCTTGGTGAGTTTTGTGTAAGCTTCTGTGTTCGTCGGCAATATTTTTACTTTGTTGTTATTTATCTTTAAGTTGTAGTCCTCCTTGGACTCTCTCTAAGGACTTGATCATTGTTTGGATGTCGATGACATCATCAACAAATATTGGTGGGGGAGGGGGGATTCTCTGTGCGTGTTGGTTTGGCGGCGGGTCTGCGATTTCCATGGCGTCGTTTGTGGATTCCAATACGGCGAACCTGTTGTGAGTGTTTATTTGTATCGTTGATTGTTCGTTCCGGGTGTCAATCGTGTTTGATTTTGGTGTTTCTATCTTTCGCTTTTTTGTATTATTGGCGTCATTGGTACGGGGGGATCTGCTGCACTTTTGTCACGGAGGGGGTAGCGCGGGGTAGTTGCGAATTTGCTCAGGAGAGCCTGGTCTTGATTGCTGGGCCATCATCGAACTAGTTAATTCAAAATGAATAACTAGTCGTGAGGCTATGAGGCTAGTATTCGGGTTGGGGTTAGGTGCGTGGGATTTTCCTCTCCCTAAAGGATAGAAAACAAATATAAAGGATAGTAAATAAACATTGTAGTGGCAAGCGCATGGTTCATTAAGCAGGGCGACTTCCAGAAACGTCGACTCGTGGCCGTTATTTTACCTCGCGTAAAAGAATGTGGCGTGATCCGAACGTAGTGGGGGTCGTCTTCCCGAAAAGACGAGAAAGATCGAAGGGCGATCAGAACTTTTCGAGAAGTCGAACCGTCAACACATATCATACGTCGCGCATTACTTATCAACCAAAACGCAGTTATATTTTGTTTTTGTTCCATTTATATCTCTCTAGTTAATAAGTTGTTGAAATAAACATTAATTTATTTGTGTTAATTCTGTGCAATTTCATTGAACTACCCTTATTATCGTAATAGAAATAAGGGGATCGATCAGTTCGTGGCGTCGATTATTTAATCGTAACGGGAACTTACGACTCTCGTTGACGTGCTATCTCGCGATCGCGTCTCTCCGCGAACGGTCGAAACAGTTAGCGTGTGACTGCTAATCTCGTAAGAATACGTTCGTAAGAATATTTGAGTTTGCGTCACCAGGTCCTGCTTTTGTTTCTTTTTCAATCGTCTAATGGCACTGTCAATGTACGGTGTATCGGCTAATGGATTTGAGTGGTTTATTGTTTTTGATTTACATCCGTCGGATACTCGCTGAATTTCCTCCCTTACAGTCAGGATTTGAAAATCTTTACGCATTTCTTCATTTCATATGTAGCAAGATGCGTCTACTACCAAGTGGTACCAAGTATGATCAACTGTACGGCTTCCACTTCCACATTCCATAATTGGATACCGTGCGTGTTGCTTTGATTATGTTTTTATAGATTAGTAGCTTGTTTTCTATATTTAACTTAAAACGGCCACTCTGTATACAATAGATATAGAGAACGATTAAATAGCAATTAGAAAGAATGTAAATATTCCATTAAAGTACTTTTAAGGTTTTGTATAAAACATTTTTCTGCATTGTCGATAATCGTAGAAACAATAACGCGTATACGCTTAAGACGAACCTGCTGTGTATATCTTATTTTTTAGAAATCGAAGAAGATTGTATCAAAATCTTTTTCAAATAATCCCGATATACCCATTTTTTTATCTTATTGTTATTTATTAATATTTATTATGTTGTTATTTCCAATGAATGCGACATGCCAACATTTTCTTCTTATCAAATTCTTTTTTTTTGAGATTTTGAGTTAATAGAAATTCGGCGAATAACAAAATACTGTTGCTGGCACTTCGTAAGACATATCTAAGAGGATGTTAATTTCGTTTTTGGAATTTTGTAAGTAGACAAAGAATTATTACCTCTTAGCTAGCTGTACCAGTAATGGGACGTAATGACCAATCAATGTACTCGATTATCATGTATAGAAAAAATCTAATAGTTAAATACAACACGTTTCATAAAATATTAATTTCTGATCTGGCATATTCAATAAACAGACTAAATAAATGTTTGGTCAACCTATCGGTGCATATCTTTTAATTACTCGGTTGCGCTGTGCATATAAGAAAAAAACTAATGAAAACGGTCAATCGGATCCAGTGACTTTGAAAAAATAGAATACTGTTCACACAAAGCCACGAATCACAAGACGAGTATGAGTGGTTTTTTAGATTGCATTTTATACCTTGTATCCTGGCTGTCGTGAAGCAGCTATTCTGGCAACAAAGAATTTTCGATGAATTCATTGATGCAACAAAACGAAGACAGTAAAGCTACCTACTGTAGACGATCATTCCATCAAATGCGATGTAATTTCGTTTTGCTTCTTGTTTATTGAATGGTCTTTTATTTTTTGTATATTTTTACTATATTTTTTTCAAAATCATTGAAATCCCACCATGCGTTTTCATTATCTTTCCCATTATATGCAAATCGAAACAAAGTAACTAGAAAAGATCTCGTCAAATATCGAATAAATGGGTCTTACTTTTAATTACATGATAAAAATATTCCTTTGCCTGTATAGTAAGTTTACTTGGTGCATAAGTACTTTTAATAGAATTTAGTTTCTCAGCATATAAACATAATTGTTAAATTACATATTACTGAATATCTAAATGAAAGGTATAATGACAATTGACTCGATACATCTAATTTATATACGTATATGTATAATCTCATGGTCGCAGTTTAGTTTAACGCTACTAGCAATTTTCCATGAGAAAAGAACGCCGAAACATTAAAGGGCTATATTACTAATATATGAAGTATTCGACAATACGTTTTGCTAAAAACAGAAACAATTACGGTAAGAGACAACTTACGTGTTAAGTAATGTGAGAAAAAGAATGGAAAAGTGATTAAAAAATTCATTATATCATAAATGACATTAACCGATATATCGAATCAGTTTAATCAAGTTCCAAACTTTTGGACAGGATAGAAAGATGTATCAATCGATACTACTACAACAATATAACTCGTATAAAAAAAATCTTCTAAGC
Source organism: Bombus vosnesenskii (assembly GCF_011952255.1). Lineage (NCBI taxonomy): Eukaryota > Metazoa > Arthropoda > Insecta > Hymenoptera > Apidae > Bombus > Bombus vosnesenskii. Next base: position 1,021,637 of record NW_022882941.1, read on the forward strand.
TCCTTTCTAATTGTTCAAATGAAAAATGGAGCTTGGTTGAGTCACGCGTAACGTGCAATTGTTTTCACTTTTTATATTGGAATACATAATTATTCATATTTTTCTAAACGTTTATTCGGCTACACGCAATAATTATTTTCACAGAAACCATCTATCTTTTCAAAAATTATTTTATTCTAATTATGAATATATATTTATGGATTCTATCCCGTTTATTTAAAAAAAGACCGCTAAACACAAATAGTGGCATTTAACTTCCAGAGTTATTGGCGAATTACGATACAATTATATTGTTCACATTCTCACAAACATCGACATCCTTTTTCTATTTCGTTGGCTAATTTTCATTTTTAACGTATTACACATTTCCTTCTACGTATTTCAAAATTTATTAACGATAATTTTCTACGAATTGATCGATTTTGGGTCGCTCAACTGTAAATGCGTCACATGTAAGCATAACGAACAAAGAAAGCGATTAAGTCCAAAGGGATCCAAGCACAACAGTACGAGAGTTCAATTAATTTCTATTTGTTTAAACTGGTCTGTCTAAACATGAATTCTGTGAGATGTCTCATTGTATCTCAATTATTTTCTTTGTTCCTTATTCTTATATTTGCAGGTAATAGCGAACAATTAGTAGAAAGTGATCGTCGATAAATTTTCAATTACGACTTAGAAGAATTAATACGTTAAAATAAAAGTTACCAAGCAAAATAGAAAAAGAATCACGATTATAAGAACGTGAACAATTTCATTGTAATTCGCTAATTACTCTGACAGTTGAATGCAATTCTAAATTTCAAAAAATGATATTTCAGGTATGCATAATCCAAGATATCAAAAGATATTAAAAACAAAAATTGAGCCACGTGTGGAAACAGAACCGGATACCCTTTCTTGCTACGAAACTTCGGGAACGTAGAGGCGCATGAAATCATCGGGCGAAAACGCGAGTTACGCTTTCTCTGCGACCGTCATCTCCTTATTGTAACGTCAAATTTAAAATCCTTCAGTGACTTATTGCAGTAGCAAGCGTACATGTTACACTATTGTCGTTTACATGTTTTGGCGAGCGCACATTCCGAATTAGTTGTATCACCCTATATACATGCTAAACGTAATTTCACATAACTGACGATATTAATACTTAATCAACCACGCGCGCGCCACAGCCAACTATACGTATCTCACCACGCTTGGACAAGCCTAAACAATAACTGATAATAAAAAAGAAAAAAAGAAAGAAAATGAAAACGCGTTGCTAAGGTCAAAATGGGAGACCTCCCCAATCGATCATGCAACGATTTACTTTAAAGTGGAGGGATCTCTCCGATCGGTCATGCAGCGATTTACTTTAAAGTAGGCAGATTTCTCTCCCCATTCGGTTGGCTGAGTGTTAAGGTAGTACTACAATCAGTTTCGTGCGGTAACATAACAATTACATTACAATGCGTATGCGTTAATATGTAAGAATCGAAAATCGTCTCCTAGAAAAAGTAAACAAAGTAACAAAAATTAGCCAAATTTATGAACACTTAAGAAATATTGCTTTATTATTTCGTATATTTTATATTATAGTTAAAAATTTATAAATAAATTATAGGCTATAATGATTTCGTCGTCGGTGATGTTATGTTGCTTATTTTATTTGCTGTTTACCGATTATCAATAACGAAAGGAACTAACTAAATCTAGTTACAACTAGATGGCACGTCGGGAGTCAGTAACGCTGGTCGCTACAGAGTTTTTGCTAGTAATGGAAAATACCTAACCTTAAATTCGGTTTACATCAGTTTCTTTATCCGTCGAATAAAGTATCCTTAACATTTCTTAATATTTGAAAAATTTAACTAATATAACAATGCCTGATCACTTAGGAGAAGACATGCGAAAAGTAAAAAGCGAAGAAGGAAAAGAAGAGAAAGAAATAAAGTGTAAGCTTTAAATATTAATTATTTGCCTTTAACTGTGATTTAAAAGAATTTATTAATGTATTATTTCAGCTCTCGATGAAGGAGATATTGCTCTGCTTAAAACTTACGTAAGTGAAATTGTATAATAATTTTGGTAATAATAGATAATAAAATATTAATAAAAAATAAATTTAATTTAGAATAAGGATTCTTGGAATTATTCTAACAAAAATAACGCTAACATATTATTTTTTATACAGGGTCAAGGACAATATACTAAAAGTATTAAAGCAGTTGAAGAAGATATACAAACAATAATTAAACGAGTTAACGAATTGACTGGAATCAAAGAGTCTGATACGGGTCTTGCACCGCCTGCTTTGTGGGATTTAGCTGCGGATAAACAAACTTTACAAAATGAGCAACCATTGCAAGTTGCACGTTGCACTAAAATAATTAATGCAAACTCAGACGATCCTAAATACATTATAAATGTAAAACAGTTTGCAAAGTTTGTAGTTGATCTAGCAGATTCAGTTGCTCCTACTGACATCGAAGAAGGAATGCGAGTAGGAGTGGATCGTAATAAATATCAAATTCATATTCCACTTCCACCAAAAATTGATCCAACTGTAACAATGATGCAAGTTGAAGAGAAACCTGACGTCACGTATAGCGATGTTGGTGGTTGCAAAGAACAAATTGAAAAATTGAGAGAAGTAGTTGAAACACCCTTATTACATGTTAGTATTTTATAATCAGTAAATTAATTTTTTTTTGTACAAGATAATTAGAAAAAAATAATTTATTTATTACAGCCAGAAAAGTTTGTTAATCTGGGAATCGAGCCACCTAAAGGAGTATTGTTGTTTGGTCCACCAGGTACAGGCAAAACTTTATGTGCTAGAGCTGTAGCTAATAGGACAGATGCCTGTTTTATTCGTGTCATTGGTTCAGAATTGGTTCAGAAATATGTTGGCGAAGTAAGTATAACATATGTCTTGACTCGAAATTATTAAGTAATGCTTAACTAAAAAATAAAGTATGCAGGAGTAAACAAAAAATCATTTTTAAGGAAATATAATGTAGATTTGCGAACTAATGATACTTAAATCATTCCTTTTGTTATTTTGTTAATCAGACTTTTGATATTTCTAATAGCTTAGGTATTTATAACTTGTTAATGGTGAATATACAAGGTAATTCATAAATGCATGTTGATATTCTGGCAATTACTCTACACATTAAAATAAGTAAAGAACGTCATATGCACATATCTCCTGTATACCTTAGCTTTCAAGTTATGAATCGCCTGGTGTAACAAGTATTTTAAAAATGTGCTTAAAAATCAATTTTTGTATACAAATGTACGTACTCAGAGATGTCTAAATTCTCTAGAATAACTTGATAACAGTTTTTGATACACTATCTGTAAAATCACTTATATTTTTGTGATAAAAATGTGTAAAATATCCCTAAAATAAGATTTTTATACCAAATTTAACAATTTTCTTAATATAATTGATACTATATACATATTTAGTCAACGTACATTGCAAATACAATTGATTTTATAATATACATAAAATTATATTAAAATTTTGATTCATCAAATCAAATCAAAAAGTTAAAAATTTCAAAAACAATACAGTTACTGGTTCAAGGTTTGATTCATATGCTTAATAAATAATAAGACTTATTATATTTCTAGGTCTGTTAATTTTTTGTTATTAGAGATAAAAATTTATGTTGTTGAAATCTGTAAAAAATTATTAAATTTGTTGTAAAGTATACATACGGTCAGTGTAAAAAGAATTTGTACGGTAATTAATTTCAACAAAACAAATTTTAACACATAACAAATATATACATATTCTTAGAAGTCTTCAAAATAATTTCCATTTAAAAAAAATGTGATACAGTTACAGTTTAATGGAAAAATATATTAAGATTTAATATCTAAATCACGAAATTTAATTATTTTAATACTTAGTGTTATTCCCATTTGATTTTATTATAGCTTGAAGTTGTCGCGACGTTGAATTTATCTAATTAATAAGTAGTCTACTAAATAACTAAAAATATTATCCCATTCTTCCAAAACTGCTCCCTTTAAATTATTTCGTGATACATGATGAATGAATGAATTCATTGAACATGGTGAATTCGTATTTTTCGTTTCAGGTAATCCAATGTATATATTTTAATAATATTTATATCTGGGGATTGTGCAGGTCTTTTAAAGTGTTTCCGAACATTATATAAGATTCTGCTCACATATTATTAACGTTGTGTTTTTTGATCATTATGATCCCAACATTTTTATGATGCTTGCATCAGAATAAAATTGTCTTTTAAACCCATTTTTTCTGCACTTTGGTGAAAATTATTTTTTTTAATATCCATATATATATGTCGGAGATGAAAGGACATCGGAGCCTTCCCTTTGGAACTAAGGGAAAATCCCCTAACACCGTAATCTAGATTCTATCATAGGCGTAATTAAACAATTGTCGTCTTTCGATCCGATTGTATTTGTTCGAGATTTGTGATAATGAGCTTGGGCTCGAGGCGACAGCCAGTCGCCGAACGTAGCCGCGGTCACGGGATGAACGCTTTGCCTAACAAAGGTACGAAGTAATTCTATAGCTCTCCTTAAAAGAAATATTTGTAGCGGCACGCGACAGTAAATATTCCAACGGTTTCTGTCCTGTGGCTCGCCACACGCAGATCCTATTCTTCGGGTATGATGGTTACCAAATGCCGACGCGTCTCCACAGTACGTGATCAGTCCGAGGGCCGTTATAAACACTAAGATCTAGTTACCTAAAGTCCTTCAAACAGACAAACAGTCTTTGTCCCAACTACGGGAAGTTAGGGGAGATCTATTTTTTCAACGAACGACGTCTCCCACTAGCAACTTTCCCTCGAGGGCGACTAGCATCTTTTTCTAACTACCGATATGGAGATTGTCCAATTAGCAGCAACGTCAATTTCCCTTACTTTCCGAACGAAGGTTATCCCCGACTAATCCGATGATCTCGTGTCCTTAGACCTACCCCATCATAGTTTTCTTCTGTGGCATCGTCGGGACGGAAAGTCATTCTTTCTTGCGGTCCCATCGACTAATAGAGTAACACCTTACGATCAGTGAATATTACGCATCCGACTTAGATTTTCTGAGCATGTTCATCTATCATCCCGTCGACCGCGGATTCGTTATTGAACCTAGGATCCTTGTCATTAGTTTCTCGAGTATCTAATTACCACGGTTACTTGTCCAATTCTATAATAATCGTATTCGCACTAGTCAATGTCTTCTCTATTGCATAACGACAATGTGTAATCTAAACGAAGTTTCGTTTCACGACCCTAACCCTAATTTTAATGTAAACCCGACATATATTTTATGATTCATAGTGTCAATGAAATGAAGAGATATTCAACACCATCTGCACTTGCACATCCCCAAATAAAACAGATGCTCCACTGTTTTACGGTTGGTAGCAGGTTTTGTTTTTTATGTTACATATTTTTTTTCTCCATACTCTAGATCTAAATTCTAAATTATTCATCAGAGTCAAAGATACCAAATTTTCTTTCATCTGTAAAAATGATTCGTTTCCAGAACTCAATTAGCACGTTCACATACCTCTATGCACATCTTAATCCCTTAATTCTATTAGTTTCGCTTGTATAATACTTTTTACGAGTCATCCTTCCACGGTATGCTTTTTAAAAAATCTTGTACTTTACTAGTATTTGCTTCGATATGCAGCTCATTTTTCAGCGCACTATCAATTTTCAATGCTGATATTTTACGATTTTCTTTTACTCTCCGAATTGTTAGTTAGCTAGTGTTCTCATTTATCTTACTTAGACGACCGCCTCTAAAATTATTTTTACCTATATTAACTATATGATATTTTTTTATAAATGAAATTCAGTTTCTATGTTCAGTTTATAACTACGTCATAAGAATAATAAGAATATTCTATTTTCTGAAGTAAACATAATAATATTAAATTATTATTATTACATTAGATTGAGTAATAAGTTCATTGGTGTATTTTTAAAAGACACATGAATATTTTAGTAGTTTTGTATAATATTAATCAAGAAATGATTTATTCACTCTATTTCTCTATGAATATGTATATATCTTTAAAAAAAAAGCTCAGATACATGTCTTTTTATATCCTTTAAATAAATTTGTGTGATATCTTCTAAAATGATAAATGAAATGATTAATGAATGATTAATGAAAAATGAATGAACATATTACTGAAACCAATATTATATCATACTATATTGGTATTATCATTATTGTTGTTGTTGTTATTGTATTATATTATACATGTAATTACATTATATATAACTGTTATATCTAACAGGGTGCTCGTATGGTAAGAGAATTATTTGAAATGGCACGTAGTAAAAAAGCATGTTTAATATTTTTTGATGAAATTGATGCTATTGGAGGAGCTCGGTTTGATGATGGAGCTGGTGGTGATAATGAAGTACAACGTACTATGCTAGAATTGATTAATCAATTAGATGGGTAAAACATATGTTTTATTATTAAATATCTTCAATAATTAATAGTAGGTAATATATAACAGGTAATGATGATATTTATATGATTTTAAATATTTTAGCTTTGACCCACGAGGTAACATTAAAGTTTTAATGGCAACAAATAGACCAGATACATTAGATCCAGCATTGATGAGACCAGGACGTTTAGATAGAAAAGTAGAATTTGGATTACCAGATTTAGAAGGACGAACACATATTTTTAAAATTCATGCGCGTTCAATGAGTGTTGAAAGAGATATCAGATTTGAACTCCTTGCACGTTTATGTCCTAATAGTACTGGAGCTGAGATTCGATCTGTATGTACAGAAGCTGGTATGTTCGCGATTCGTGCACGTCGGAAGGTAGCTACAGAAAAAGACTTCTTAGAAGCTGTAAACAAAGTGATTAAATCTTATGCTAAGTTTTCTGCAACTCCTAAATATATGACCTATAATTAAATTTATTATGTACACTATTCTTATTTGTTCTAAAATATAAGAATATCAAAATACTGTACTGCTAATTACAATATCATAATTAATTTTCAATTATTAAGTATACAATAAATTGTAATTTGTTTCTTATTTAATGTTATACTTTCGTTACTTTTATACATATTTTCTCATTAAAAATAATATTTCCTCGCTTATACTATTTCGTTCTTTTGAAAACAAGGAGAATTGGTTTTTAAGACCTCATGAAAATTGAATTTTAATGGGGCATCTGGTTTGTTGATTAATAAAGATATCATTCCAAGTTCACCCCCATGCCAAGAAATCTTGAGTCGTTGACACATCTGCACAAAATAAGAAGATTATATTACTTTATATAGCATGTATAAAACATTTACGTATATTTTAATTGTACCAAAAAAAATACACAACATATAGTAACAAAAAATTCCTCCTTAGAAAGAGCTAACAAAATAAAAGTTAATCTTATTCCTTTGATGGGACGCTATATTTTATTTATCCGTGCTATCGATAAATTGTTTAATTGTTTGAGTCCCAAGCAGCGCGATCACGCTGTCGAAAAGTTCCAGTACATTTGAACGCTACGGACGACTGACGGTATTTTGTATTTCATTGTTATCTTCTCAATAATTTTTATTGAACAAAACTTGAAATATTTACATACGCATATATAATATAGATGTATTTCATAAAAATAATAAATATGACGAGCGCTATTGCACCGCTTGTTTCTCTTCTCAATCGATTTAGACGAGCGCTAACGCGCTGTTCGGGATTTTTCAACCCTGTTTTTTCAAGGACCCCTGTGTTTAAAACGGTTAAGGTCACCAAAATTATCTCTAATTTTCAATGTCATTAAGAAGTGACATTCTATTTAATATCTGATTCTTCAACACGCATTACTTATTTATCAACATATAATATTTATATCAATCATGTACATTTCGTGACTATTCACAAAATTGACATTGATTTATCAAAGGAATTCTGAGCTATTTATCTGATTAATTATATCTGTTTATTATATCTGTCTAATTATATCTATTATAATTCTAAGCAAATATCAATTTATTATTGTTGTGTATAATCTTGTATGTTTCTTCTCTAATAATGCCTATAGAATTCGATAAAAGGACTTTTCATACAAATGCAAACATAATACATGTATATGTGTTGCATAATATAACAAAACTAATCAGAATACTCGGTCATCCATGAGAAAATAAGCTTTTAATAGGGGAATCAATATACCGAACATATTTTTGTATTTGTGTATAACACGAAAACTAAGGCTGTGCACGGTTATCATTAGGTTGCGACGGGAACGGGTATACATTTTGCATAAATTATTTTGATCAATTAAAGATGAAAATAAAGTGCAACATTCCAAGAGATTCATCAAAAATTATTTCACGCTAGGCATTACCGGCCGAATACTTCTTTAGCATAATCCATAACCCATTATTTTTCCTCTTTTATTTATACAATACTAAAAATGATTATCTGTCTCATCAGTGAGTTAAGTCTATTAGATTGGACTATATAAAAATGTGACCGCCTATTCCAGAATAAAATGTAACTCAAATTTTATGAAGCATTTTGAGAATATCTCAGAACTTAAGACTTGAGCGGCGGTAATGTTAATTTTGATGACATATTTCAAGGTCATTGATATCATCCGTTTTAAAAATAATTACCTAAATATCACATCATTCTTTTTATATAGCGACGAAAAAGCAACAAATGATCAATCGATCCTGTTGCGTATCTTTATATCGAATTTTGATACCCAAAGATTTACCGCTTATTTATTTATACTAATATGACAACAAATGGTACCAGAATATGCATATAACAAGTGATTGAGAACACACAATATGAAGTTCTAATCAGTATAGGTGAACAAAGCTAGAAGAAAATATAATCGGTCGAGAAATAACAAAATTTCAAAAAATGTGGGGATTGTATAATAATATTGTATAATATTTAATTAATACATAGAATTATAATATAAAAATAATATATAATAATATAATATAATAATAATAATATAATTAATTAATTAATAAAACAAGATATTAAACTTGAATATTACTGTTAAAAACTATATATTATTTTTTGTGTAGGCATAAAAATGTCTGAAAATCAATATTAACTATTAAAAACTTACCCTTAATAACAATACTTGCATATTTTGCTCTGCAAATCGTCTAGCAATACAAGATCTAGGACCATGACCAAAAGGTAACAATACATATGGATGTACTGATTTTCCACAATTTATTTTACTGCTACTTTCTGAATGTTCACGTAGCCATCTTTCTGGTATAAACAAGTCTGGTTTGTTAAAGTATTCAGGAAGACGACAAGTGACTTGGTTTTGTGTTACAACAACAGTCTAAAAGAAACGAACGAATGAGGCGAACATATTTTTACTTTAGGTATTTACATAAAAAGAAAATATGTTATATATAGCTTTTCTAATATAACAAAATATTATTAAAATGTATTAATAAAATGAAGCTGTTATCCATTGAAAGTGAATTCTATTGAAACTTATAGCACATCAACTAATTTACATTTTGCTAAGATTTATAACTTACCCTTTTAGGTACTTGATAACCATTAAGAACAATATCATTTTGTAATATGCGACCTATTCCTATAGAAATTGGATTTAATCGCAAGCTTTCCTTAATGACAGCTTTAGTATACGAAGCATTTCGCAACACAACTGCTGTTATTGGTTGACTATGATCAGCTAAAAACTGTGTGGCTTCAATCCTCAATTTTTCTTGAATATCTTGATGTTTTGCCAGATGATATAAAGCAAAAGCAGTACTGTAAGTAGTCTAGGGGCACAGAAAAGTTATATATTTAATTTCTCTCTTTTTATAATCGTTAGCCTACACTATTAAATTAGTAATGTTAATAAAAGGATAAGGAATTTAGTCAAATTCAATTAAATTTTTATATTGTGTGTAAGCTTAAAAATGTATAACATATTATAAAATAATATAAGTTATATCACAAGTTTTTAATAAGACATATATCTATTTTAAAAATATAATAGTATATATATATAATGTTTCTAATAGTAGTATTTATACCCATAATGTTCCTAAACATTACACTTTGTATAAAAACATATAACATAACATATAATAAGCATTAATTATTTTCAGACTTAATATCATATTAAATGATGTCATCATGTAGATATTTACTTGTTCACTATAAAATGTATATATATAATAATCTGTTTTCTATAAACAAATTTTACATATGTAAATAAAGATCTAAATTTCTTATTTATATATTCAATCAATACAGTAATTATGTATTTACAAATATCTAAATGTTATTCGTATTTCTTAAATTAATAATAAACATGCACATGCATAAATATAACACTAATATGTAGTTACATCTATAATGATATGTATTATAATATTTACAGTATCTATACCAGCAAGTAACATGTCACAAGCCATGCCCACAATATCCTTAATATCCAGAGCAGGATTTTGTAAATAGGCATTTAAGAATGATTTGTTATGTCCAGTTTTTGTGCTCTGTTTTTTCTGAGATACCAATTCTAATGCAACCCTGATACATTAAAAAGACATAACATATGAGGTATAGCATTTAAAAATAAGCTAAGTATAATATACAGAATGAAATATTTAGATTGCTTGAGCTTTCATTGAGTTAAGCTGATTGATATAAAACTATATTAATACACACACACATTTCTGTCTACTTATGACAAATATTGTTAATGTGCCGTTAATAATTATTTTCAGCATATAAAAACCTTCTGTGCTCTTCTTGTTGTAGAACTTACAATATAATGATAATAAATTATGCAAGTTATCTATAAGCAACTTCAATAAATTCGTGATTTTGAAGACTTTGTATAATGAGAAATAATCTAGTAATCATAAACAATAAATGATAATCCCGTGTAAGATTAAAAATTATTGCTTACATTTCCATGTATGTTTGTGCCTTACGTAATTTTCGGTACAATGGGGTTTCAAAAAAACGCCATAATTGCAATCCATTATCCAACCTTAACATTACGCTATTTGTTGTAAAGGCAGCCTTGATTAATTTTGAACTTGTAGAATTTTCACATCTTTCTTCTTTTGAGAAACTATTCAATCTTACATCAAAAACAACCAGACATGTCACTAAAATCAAGTAAAGAAAAGATTATTAGACATTAATAGTACATCTTTTTATTTATATGTATATAAATTTATTAATAGTATGTGTGTCTGTTTGTCTATTAAGATATGACACCAATCATTAAATTTAACTATAACATAGTTGAAATGTAATTGCAAAAAAGAAACTTCAGTTCTATGTATATTAAGAGATATGTGTAATCATATTACATTCAAGGAATAAGCGTGATAAAAGAGGTAAGAAGTCATCAAACTTCTCATTAATACATAGTTCAACAAATTCTTGAATGACATCATCTGTTTCTTTTAAATAATTGATCACGTCTTGAGGTTTACTAGAAACTTTTTGGAACTCTTTTCGTAATCTCCACCATTCTGTCCCATTTCTGAAATTTGTAATACTATATTAAAGTAAATTAATTTAATAGAAAGTTGTATACACATCATATTAATACTATGCGCAATATCTATTTCTTCAATATCTATCTAAACTATGTACTTTATAAAAATATTTATAAAAACTAGTTTTTAACAATAAGTAGTCAAGGAATCAAGTAGTCAAGTGCACAAAATTTTACAAGATTAATTTCTTCATAATTTAACTTGTTTCTATTTAAACATTTTAAAAAATTATTAATGCTATATCCGAAAATTACAAATTTTTTATAGGGTTTCACACTAAAATTAGATTACTAAAAACTTAATATAATAACAACATCTGTAAGAATTGGCAAGTGCTTTTCTAATATAACTTTTTATAACGTGTATTTATTACGTTTTAATCAATCCAACTCGGTTAGAATTATATTCAATATTTGATATCCAAAAATTTGACTATAGTGCAATATATTAACAAAATACCTATGTACTACATATGTATATGCACTATATATAAAAATATGCTGAATCATTAAATACACATATAGATTTTATATACTTAGTACGTATAGATGTTTATCTCTTTCATATCTGATATAGATATTCTAATTAGATATACATATTCTTAAAAGGCAACAATAAAACATTATAAAAGGTTATGTGTGCCTTTTAATAACATGCATATGTACATGTTTCTTCTAATTACAAAAAAAAGAAGATATACGTGTAGTAAAATATAAAACTGTATAAAAAATTATCGTCACAAATTGCGTAATCTATACAGTATTTTATGTTAAAAAAGATAAAGATTGTATGTACAATATTTTGTTACGAAAAGATTAAGAAAATATATATACATATAAGTATATAATAAAAATCTTGCAAAACAATATGTTATGAATTTACATTTTGATTTGAATTACTATTTGTTGGTCTAACATCAAATAGAAAAGCTTTTAATGCTCCTGTGTTTGTTATTAACTTACTAGTAATTAAATGATATAACTAGTTAACAATATAAATTACTACAATAATTCTACTTGATATTAATTGGAAACATTTATAGTCTAACATCAGGTATATAAAGTTAGCTATAAAGCTATATAAAATTTCTACAAAAATTATAGTAAATTATTGTAAACCGTAAAAATATGTGTATTACGTGGGTAATAAACCTCCAGTTTTGTATACATCAGTGCGATCTTTTCGATATTTCAAAAGTGCTAAATGACTTCTCCTTTCTGGATGCAAACCTGATTCCGCTTTGAAAATTTCTGCTATATCTTCCGGCCTATAAACCAATACGACATTTACATTAGGTACTATTTCTTCGCGTACTAGCGGCCCAAACTGTTCCAATTTTCTTTTTCCGCTTTCATATAAATTTGTAAAACTATATTCACCTGTTAAATATTAACAAATTTAAATAAAACAGTATTAATATAATCAGGTTGTAATATTAGACAGTCGCGAAAAAGAAATTTTTATATAAAAGAGATCGCTTTTTCTAATTTTTTTAAAAGTACTATGTGTCATACTTGAAAATATACAAATGCATATTTATTTAATGTAATAAAAAATTCATTTACACAATGATTATAATCAGATATGGTAGTATGTATAGTAAATACGTATAATTTCCTTTTATAATTATATCATAAATACTACATCAAGATGTTTCTATTTGTTTGAATTATTTGATTGAATTATTAATTGATGTTGAGATGTACATGTATAGTAATTTTTAAATTGTGTTTGATTTTCTTACCAATAAATGGTAGATATTTGTAAAGTGTTCCAATAACTGGTAAAGATTTTGGTCCAGGAATATTATTGAAAGCTTTTGGTTGATGATCATTCATTTCGATGTTACATTTTGCAAAATTAGCAGAGTAAAACTTAATATAATATAGCTTCTTTTTTGTCATATATGGACTATACTTCTGCAACCATGTGTACATTGCACTTATACAATAATGTAAAAAATGGATTGAAGTAAGTATCACAATTTTCTAATGGAAAAGATTTAACAAGAATTCAGGAGTAAAGTGACCACATCGGACTGATTTTGAAGACTATGTGTCTGCACCTTTTGGTGCCTGTTCGTGCCCACGAATGTGTCGTTCCTTTCTTATTGTATCATCTCTTTCTAACTTTGCATCATCGTTCTCTGTCCAGTTTACACATAGAATTTCAATGTGTTGCGTACCATCGCCTGAATTCGATGTGTCGGCGATAAAACGTTTTGTTAATGGGTTATCATTTATATGTTATATGTATGTATGTGATAAATATGATAAGATAAAATAGTATAACAAAATAATATATAATAAATTATTAACAAAAGCATTTTTAATATCTAATATTTGAAATAGAAAATGAAGTACTAATGACCAAGAAGTTTAATTTATTGCTGATTATACACATACCATACCTACAACATATTAATTACTTCAAAGCTGTGATATAAAATTTCTATGTACTTGATAATATTGCATCCACTTATATCATTATATTAGTCTCCGATAATTGTAGTAGCATGAAGTAAATTATAATAATATCAGAATTATACAGAGGAAGATATTGTGTAGTACATATGTATTACACTCATTTTAAAAGTTAGCGATATATTCCTTTTATTAGATAAGGATGATATCTTTATCACAGCGAAATGAGAAAATATTATAAAATCTATAGTATCATTTTACGAGCTATTTTAGATAGTAATTCTTATTCACTCATCCTGTATGGCAAATAAAAGATTCATGTAATGAATAAAATATACGTATTATTCATGCAGTTTCTTTAAACTTGTATCGATCTTTTTGCTTATGTTTAGCATTCGTTTCGTATTTAGAATTCCTCGACCCAATTTGAAATCATACATGATAAAATGAACTTTATCTGTATAAGGTGTATACAATATTATGTAAGTACGTCACGACTATCACAATGGTATACCATATCATCGAATCGATGGAGATGTATTTAAAAAAAAGCTACCGTAGCATTGTATAAACCATGAAACTTACCGTTTGTCTTTCGAACTAAAAGGAAGATATGTCCTTAATCATCGAGTCGTTAACCGAAACTGAGAGCACCTTTCCGCTATATATGCATATATATGATTGATCAATTCAATAAATCCTAGTGGCAAGAAACAGCAAATCGGGAATCGGTATTCAAACTCTAACGGTTACTTACTTTAGTCGCTTTGTTTGGTATTATAAGTATAAAATTAAATTAATAAAATTATGCAATGATTAAGATTGTACTTTGGTTAAATATTTCATCAACTAATCATGAAAGACTTTCCAATAAATGAAATGAGATAAATAAAAATCAATCTTTTTAATATACTTTTCTGGTTTCTTATTTTTATCTCATTTTGTTTCACAGACTTGTATATTGAAATTACTTCTACCTTTCACTGAACACTTAATAAATATATGTATTGTATAATATGCAATAGAATGTATGCCGTATACGTAATTATATACAAATTTGATTGGTATATCTATTATTCAAGTATTCTATTAATTATCTGAAGAATATATTTCTTCTGTTACTTTAATATGAAATTGGTATTTTACATTGATATTTTACATTACATACAGATTGCTAAGTTATTGAGGACTAGATACGTATTTGGGAACAATCAAATAGCGAAGATAACATTGGATGAACAAGGATGAGCAAGACCTTTAGCTAATATAATAAACACATACTGATGAGTTATTGAATTTGAAACAAATACGACAACATTTTAGAAACATATGATAAAGGCAATAGAAACGATAATAATAAAATAAAACCTAACAAAGGCCAATGCTCGAAAAATTGTATTTTATATGCAGAATTGTAAAAATTGGTAATAAAATTAATAAACATTCTGTGTAAAACTATAATTTTATGTAAAAGAAATATCAAATAACAATGAAAAAAATATTTATTTATATATTTACATTTTGTATACTTAGTACTATGTAGTACAGCACAAAGGCGTCTGTTCTAGACGTTGTTTAAAGGTTCTTGCTCTTAGACATCTTTATGACATCTGGTACTGGTAATATCTCACAAATGTATCAACATATTTTTTGAACGTCTTATGTATAAATCAAGATGTCCTTAAGGCACCTTATCTACTTACGTTGTACTTTGGTCGTGAACAGGCATTCCCAAAACGATAATAAGAGATCTTTAAGACGTTTTGCATAAAATGTAAGATACTTTAAATAAACATAAAGTTCGAAGATCTCTCGTACTCCAAAGGTTAGATATTAACAATTTCAAATAAAAAGCTTGTGACTAACCATCGAAACAAGATAAGTGATAGAAGCGCTAAAAGTATGAGAGCATTACAAAAGTAGCAAGAATTACATAATACCATTGCAATTGTATATCCATATATTGAATTGGAACAAGGACTTCAATGTTTTTATGGCATATAATAATAAAATTTATCTTTTGTCATACGTTACTTGCATAATTCTCCCTGTAATATTAATATATAGATGTTCTGCTATCTAAAAATTTTCTTACTGTAATCAACATAACATCAACATAACACGGCAACAACATGCTTGTCCAATAATGAAAACATTGCAGATTCAGTTTTATAATATGTTTGTTATGTATAAAATTCCGTAAATTAATGAAAATGAGTCTAAACACAAGAAGATAACGATTTTTCTTTTTAAGTAAATATTGATTTTATAAATTTTATTTCCTTTTAATGACAACTAATAAGATACAATTTTCCGATAGGTTTGTTACGACAGCGTCTTCGCGTACATTTCATTTATCTTTAAACCGAAATCTATTAATCAGTTAACGAAGATTTAAAGAAAACACAACTGTTGAAGATTTTGGAACTTCTCTTGTTAATCCACTTTGCGAAAGGAAATGAGTACTTTAATGATAATAATTTAAAAATTGGGAATCAACTATTGTCAAACGATAACAAGTACAAGAAACGAGAGAAATTAATAAAATGGGTAATATTTAATAATTTAATTTTTAATAAATAATTTAATTTAATTATAATAATAATTTAATTTAATAAATAATTTTGACAATGGATGTTCATATAAATACATAATTCAATATAATGCAAATAGAGAAATTATACCTAAATAGAAATTTATTACGTGATTAGAGAATTATTGTTTATTTTGTGTCTTCTACATATTACATATGATTTTCTTACTTATATTTAAGAACATATCTAAGAAGGTTTATCCATATTGTATGATATATTTATCTTATAAAATTGAGTTAGTTTATCAGTAAACTCTCGCACAATAACTGCAACGCGTGGATAATATGCAGTTAATGTGGTCAACTTTATGTATATTACATCAAGTTGCATGTTCAGAATTTTTAATTGTTTGCTAGTTTAGTGTCTCGAATTTTAAATAGTTTAGTTTGCGTAAATGTATTGCATTATCTGTAACCTGAATTGGAAATCGAATAAGAAACAGACATACTAAGATATCGAAAAATTTAACAAGTAGGCAATGGTTGTATTTTACAGAAAATTGACAATTCAAATTTGGATAAAATGTTGGTAATTTATTGTAACGTAAACTATGATATATCAGATTGACTGTAAAAGTAAATCTATGAATTTATGAAATCTATGAAAAAAAAAATCTATGTAAGTACATTATTAAATAATGTATCATAGATGATACTGCTATATGTATATTATTATTACATGTATAGACAAAACTTATGTCATATGTGTTGTTAGTATATTATGCATATTTTTATACATACCTATTTGCGTATTTTAAATTGTTTTTAGATATTTAATGTGTAGAAATATCTATAATCTGTTTATCAATCAATGATTGTTTTAGGACGTTTAACTATATCGTCATTCTGATAACGATATCAATAATTTTGCAGAGTTTATTTGCTATATAATCACTATTGCGTACCCCACTCCTTTTATATGGAAGTACGGTATGCTGCTCGATGCAAGTACGGTATACCCGCTCAATGTGATGACGAAGTGAGTGGAATTGAAAGGTAGAAAGCATCGTTATACTTCAGAAGGCGGATCGAAGTTCTGGATAAATAGATTCTTTTATTGTATGTTACTGCAATTAGTAAGAGCAAATTGTTTTAAATATGAGGTTTTTTACTAACTATTGTAACAACGATGTTCGTTTGATTGGAAAAACTGTAATTATAACAGGTGCAAATTGTGGAATTGGGAAAGAAACAGCTAGGGATATATATAGAAGAGGTAAGAATATTTACACTATTTATGTTATTGACATATATAATTCATTCATATAGTTATGAGATAATTTTTGAAATATTACATTTATAATTTTATATATTTTACATAGTTAATGATGTTGTACTTGTAGCACAATTAGTACATTATATATGTTATATTTGCATTTAGTACCTTATATTATATATATATTGTGTATATATATATATGTGACATATATATATGTCATAAGTATTACATTGTAACATTTAAATTAAACAAAATATATTACATACAAGTTATTACTGTTACTAATATTATCAATATAAGTATGAATGTGATAACAGGTTTTAAAATAAATTCTCAGTGTTATGAATAAATTGCAGATGTTTATACAAATTTATATTTTTATGAACATCATTAAAGATATAAAATTTAGTCTCCGGAAGATTTTTTGTGTCCACTGAATATCATAAGAAAAATCATCCTTGGAATATTTTATATATTTTTATACATTATGTGCAATTTTTGCATTTGCATTTTCAAATATTTTTACCTATAAATCTACAAAATAATAATTCTATCAATGTATAATTTTGTTTATTACAGACATTTAATTATTGAGAAATTTCAAGGGAAAATATCAATTATAATTTATTATACGATAATATCTAATTATTCATTTTTGCAGTTAATATATTTCTAATAATACCGTCTATTACAATGTTACATGAACAAGTAAGAAACTCATGTACATTTATGCATATGTATGTGTATAGGACAAGGTTTTTATATGATCATGATATAGAGCTTTATAAATTCAGACAGTACATATATATATATATATTTATATATGTAAATATTTATATATGTAAATATGTGTATATATATATATATATATATATATATATATATTCTTTATCTTTCATACTATTTTGATTTAACTGTACTTATTCCTATATAATATGTGTAATAAAATGTATATAAATCTTTATATAATCTACATTATCTGAGTAAGTTTTAATATATTATATATATTTTGTGAAGGTTATAAATTATTTTTGTAACACACAATATAAAATGCATATATGTTCTATATGTTCTTCGCAGTAAGTTACATAGGTAAATATATAAAAAATTGGATTATATTACATATTAGGAAATATTTTTGACACCACATTTTAGGTGAAAACACATATAAAACTATAAGATTGCACAAAAAGTTAATAATTTCGCATTCCCTAAAATGTAGTTTAACCAAAAATTAAATTATTATGCTTTGTACTTTGCATGCACATATTATTTAAATATTTAACTTCTTCATTACTATTAATCTTAACAGTGAGAAATAAGCGTCAATATCGAAAGTGGTATATAAATTTTCTCATAAATTATTATTTTATAATTTTGATATAATACCATTATTGGATTGATGTGTAATAAGTTTTAGGTTTCAGACTTCCGTTGAACAATTATATTATTTTACATCGAATACCCATCGAATATGAGAGGTACTAAGACTAGATATTTTAGTAATTTATAAAATTGACGTACAAAATTTAGCTTGTTTCGTTATTAAATTTGCTACTGTTATGCAAAAGAGCTTATTAGGACTACAGTACTTTATAACCTTTAACCAATAGCAGTAAAGTGTAACTAGTAGAATTTCACTAATAGTACATACATACATACATATATGTATATGCTCCTTTATTAATATATTATTTATTATATATTATTAGTATTATATCGTTTAGAATATAATTAGAAGCATATTTATTCAAAGTAGTCCATTAAAGATTACTTTTTGCATTGTTAAATCAATTTGTCACACCAATTCAAGTTTGGATTATTATAGTATTACTTTGGTTATGATTACTAATGTCATATTTTTTAAAAACTTGAAGATAAAAGAATGAAATATTTATGTGAAAGAATATTTTTTGTTTTTTTGTTAATTATAATCTATTGTGATGTACTCTACTTTACGATAATCTACTTTATTATAATTATTCCAAAATTAGAAACGATATTGTTGAATAAATAAATATTATATTATCGAAGGCTGAATGAATTTATGTTATAAGTATTTATACATAACTATTTGTTTTAAGTTTATTATATTTATATACTATATTTGTGTTATTTTAAGTTTAAAAACATTCCTAGGAATTGGAACATTCAGCGATCATGACAAATTTTATGTTATTAGATTGGTCTTGTTGAGTGTATTATGAATTTGTGTATGATTTGTTGTAGAAATTTGTTTTTTCTTTAAAAATTTCCTATAGTTTCAATAAAAAACATAAGGTTAAGTGTATTTTGACACATTTATGGGTGGAAACATATGACTGTAATTACTACATTCATTCTTCATAAATATATATATGGACAGTTTGATTAATACATTATTATTATTAATACTATTATTAATATCGTGTGAAATTTCCTTGGAATATACCTGAATTTAATATATAATTGCTCACAAAAGAGATTCAGACACTATATAATTTTGATTTCTAAGTTCTATAATTTCAATAAATGTATAAGGATCAATAGAAGTGTATTATATTATGTTACAGTATTTTCGGTAAAAGTTTATACATATTTACACATTTTACATAAATATTTATACATTAAAAGAACAATTTTCAAGAAAATACTTTTAATATGGGGATTTATGAGACTTTTAAGCTGTTCCAGAATAACGATCCAAAGCATAAGGTATGGATTGTACAAGAATCTTTTCTTTGTAATTGTACACATGTTTTACATGTTCCTGATCTTAAATCCTACGAAACATGTATCGGAGGAATTAGATTGCAGAATTAACAGAATGCTAGAAATGTCAATAGAACAATGAAAAAAAAGAATGGAAGAATTTGAAAGAAGAATGGAAACAAGTCATTGTTGATTATTTAAATAAACTTATTTCCATTGTGCCAAAATGTTTACATCATGTCATCAAACATATGGATTATCCAACTTAATATCAAATTTTAAATATGAATAGTCATTATTAGTTTTAATTTTATGTGTATAATTTAGTTGTTGTTTAGTTTTATGTGCATAATTAGCATTAGTGTCCAAAACTTTTTATGATATAAGGATTCATTCTTTCTCAATGTTTTTTTTTAATATTTAGATGACAATAAATAATAACTCAAAAGATTTCTTCTGTTGTTGTCTATATAGTGCAGTTTAATGTAATGTAATACATTTTTGTTGGTCCTTATAGATTTACTGAAAATATAGAGCTCAGAAATTAAAGTTGTATAGTGTTTAAATCTTCTTGTTACCTACTGTATGTACAATTTCAAATACAGTCAAATATTTAGTTTATCGTTTCTTACATCTAGTATAGACTCATTATTTATAATCATTATATATTAACGTAACTAAGGTATTGTTATATTGTAATCAATATGAAATTTTAGAAATATTCTTAACGTTACTAAGGCAAAGTACATGATTCAATAAAATTATTATTACTTAGCAACAAAAAGAGTAATAAGAACAAGAGTTCTTACCAATTACCTATGCGTAACTATTTTATGTTATATATTTTTATGCACAATTAAATTTTTGCAAATTCAGAGGCACTGCTACTGTTAAATTGTTTTTATTAATGGCGATGTTTTCTGTGAACCTTATAACTAAATTTTTTATTCTATAAAAAGAGTGCTTATTGACTAAAATGTTATATATTATACATACAGTATACTTACACTTAACCGGCTGCTGTAGGATTGGACTCCTGGCTGGTTAATCAGACATGTTTCAGTTATTATTTCTAGGTAGTTACAGAACAAAGATTAACGAATAACTATATCAATAACTTCTACTGTACATACCTAGTATATACATATAAACAATATTTATAAAATATTACTTTTTTTTACAAAGTAATTGGTAATCTTTTTCTGCTTTTTTGGTTTAATCTCGTCTATTAATCCGATATCGCGCCACTTTTTAAAAAATAAGATATCAATTGCAGATGAATTTTCTCGCTGCTCAATATATCTCATCGCAGTTTCAAGTGCAACTTTTCCTCCTACATGACTCACTCCTTCATTCTTATCTGCACTCAAAACCTCTGAATTATTTAATTCCACACTTTCCATCAATTCTGCTTCTGTAATTGCCTGTAATAATTTTGTTTGTCCCTTTTTTAGTTTATAATTGAAATTATATAAAAATAAATTTGTATCGTCATTTTATGGAAGTTGTTCATATACTAATTCATTCAGTAACAAATTCACTATTTATATGTCGGAGATGTAGGGACAACGGACCTTTCTTTTGGAATTTTGGGAAGATTCCCAATACTTTGGTCTAAACTATTCATTATAGCTGTACTTAAATAATAGAACTTTGAAGTAGTAGTTGTGATACGATCTGATTATGTTTGTCCGAGGTTTGTGACAGTGGGCTTGGGCTCGAAGTAACACAACTGATCGCCGAACGTAGCCACGGTCACGGGATGAACGTTTTTACTTAACAGTAGAAGTACCAATATTGAGGGATACACGCTGTATTAACAAACAAGCCCCGGGGCAGGAGCAATGACGGCTCTACACGGGTCTGCCTACTAACGGCGCCTGGAATTTTGTTGATAACCCCGGTCAATACGCAATTGACAAATGTGATCGTGTCAGTCTTTTATTCTTATGATCTCCTTGGAGAGTTTACTCACAACGTCAGGTCAATGAGTCAGTGTTAATTGATATGGGTTTGGGGTTAATAATTAATCGATCCACGCAGATTCGATTTTCTCCAATATATTTTTCACGTGGTCGATTACTAAGCAAAATAGCGTCGTTAGAAGTCGTACCAACTTAGCTTGTAGTAACTAGCGATCATACCAACCTAACATCTCTCAACAGTCAGAAGGATACTGTGCGTCACAGCTAACGTCATTTTGAGTTTCAAAACATATTCAATTGCACAAAGAGTTATCCCGTTGACCGTGGATTCGTTTGAACCTAAGAACATTATCTTTACTTTAAGAGTGACTAATAAACACGTTAAATTGTTAAACCTTGTTAAATCAACACTTGAACACATAATTGTAAATATAAACCTCATTGAACAACTACGATGGCTTGTCCTAATGAAGATACGCAACGCGCCCCTAAAACTAGCGCCAACCCGACAAACCCGACATATATATTTTCTACGTTTAATTATAAAAACAATAACTTTTTTTAAAGGAACGGTTATTTTGACTGGGCACGGTAGAAATAGGTATACAAGAAGTATCGGTAGGTTTAGTGTTAATATCAGGTGATAAATAGAAAGACAAGAATGCATTCTGATAAGAGGATTGTAAGTTAATGTGCGATTCTTCTTTACATTATAGAGAACGTGTATAGCAATTACGGATATGATATAGCTTATAATACGTTTTCAAATATACAACTGTTTTAATCATAACTTATTTGTAGTTTGTATTATACATTACATACACGTATTACATATTTATATTAACAAAAATAATAAGATACTTTTTATTTTTTAGGTGCTCGAGTGATTTTAGCTTGTCGTGACATTAATAAAGCAACAGAAGCAGTGAATGACATAAAAGAAACTACGTCAAGGTATTTGAAAATTATTTTTTATTTAAAAAATGAACTTGAAATATACTTCTTGAAAAAATATTTCCTTTTAAATTAGAGCAAAGCGATATATTTTATGCTTATCTCATTATTGTTTAAATGGAAATCTAAATTCTAATAAATCGTAGTGGTTCATAAATACACGTATTTAAAATTAATCGATAATTTAATTACTTAGTTGTTTTGATAAAATATTGTATATTTCTCTTGTCGTTTAACGTTTTACCTTGTAACTCCATTTTTCGAAAACCAAATTTCATTAAAATTTTATAAATATTAAAAAGAACATTTATATATCGCTATATTCATAGTTGAAGAGATAAGTTAGAATAATTATTCTAATTTGAAACAGAAATAGATTATATACTAATTTTGAAACTAACTATACACTAACAAAGAATTATATCTTCGTATACATGGTGTCTCAATCATCGAATGGGATCGTAACCTCGAAATGATATAAAGGTCGTAAAAAAAAGAGAATTCCGGTAGTGCAACTTGCCATACCGCGGTATCTCTAGCAAAAGTATGTATTTCTTAATAATATAATATTTCTAAAAATATTAATTCGGAATACGTTTTGATAATTATCTACAAATGGACATATTTCATCAATTTCAGTGATCTTCAGAATTGATCTTGTTAAGATCAATGTTTTGAGTAGTTTAACACTTAAATATACTGTATAAATATCGCTCAACCTTCGTTTCATAGATGTGTATCCGTGTTATTAATCTTTTTTATATTAAACTTTATATTAAACTTTTTTTATATTAAACTTTATTTATTTAAATGGAAGTAAAAAAATTGACACTGTTTCAATATTTAAAGATTTTATTTTTGCTCTTTACCTGAAACCAATGACGCATTTCAAGCAAGCAATATTTCAAATGTTTCGAAGCTACGGTGAGAAGGCACATGCTCGTCATTACCTTCATTTGCCATTTCAGCCTGTGTAAAATTTAGAACTATTGTCTTTATCGTACTGAAGTCATTCTATTATATCATTTTTGCTACAATCACCACGTTTCGGTGTTCTACGCAATGTAACGACAGGTTCTTCAGCATCCTTCCCTATTGCTCTTTCTTGTTCGCTAATTTATTTAGTTTGTTCAGAACAAGAAGCGTTAAGAGTCGTCCTATTTTTGGCAGGCTTCGGATCAAAGAACGCTGTCATCGTTTTTGCCTCATTTCTTATGTGACTGTTTCGCCCGTCGCGCTTCCTTTGTTTTTGTAATACCTGAGAGCAGACCACCTAAGTCCGGCAATTTTGGGCTCTGTTGGCGCCGGTGCCTTGGTCCATAAATCTTGGCATTTTCACGGTTAAGGTCCTTCAGACCAAACAAGCATCTTTTAGCAACTATGACAGAAATAATACAGGAAGCAGCGTGGGCAACCACCACCCATGAATCAGATAGCAGGCAATCAAAAATTATTCCACAGGACATCCTAGATAAAATCAGGGAAAAAAGAAAAGCGAGAGCAAAATGACAAAAACAGAGAACACAAGAAAACAAGAAAAATCCAAATAAACTTACAAGGGAATTAAAGAATAAAATAAGGGAACATCATAATAACGAATTCTCAAACTTCATTGAATCACTATCCGCGCATGAGAATACCAACTACTCCCTATGGAAAGTCACTAACAAAGTTAAGAAAACAATAAAATCAATCCCAGCAATGAGAAAAATGGACAACACATGGGCCAGGAGCAACGAAGAGCAGGCAGAAGAATTTTCGAAGCACCTACGAAATATATTTTCACCGTACGAAATTAATAACAGCATCCCCAGATGGCAAACAAATGAAGAAGTGGAAAATGTCAGCAACACAACTGATAAACGCTGCACCATACTCAGCACAACAGCGTAAGAAGTTACAAACTTAATTAAGGCAACAAAGACAAGTAAAGCACCAGGATTCGACATGATCAATGAAAAAATCTTAAAATACCTTCCCCCAAAGACAATAAGACTAACAACGATAATATTCAACGCAATTCTAAGAATACAGTACTTTCCTGCAGTATGGAAAATAGCACAGATCGTAATGTTACCCAAACCAAACAAAAACCCACATCTAACGGCATCCTACAGGCCAATATCATTACTACCTGCGTTGTCCAAATTACTAGAAAAAATAACATATGTAGGAATGTTATATTATAAGTTAACAGAAAAAACAGTATGATAAACACAATATCGTTGCACTCTCACAAAATCGAATATAATATCGCGTTTCGCGAATTCGTTTCTCACTAATTCTACGTCACAACAACACGACGAACTTCTCTCGACCACGATAAATTCAACTCTGACAGCACTTTCCACACTCATTTTTCCCTTAACAAATCTTGGTAACGCTCAAAACACTCCTTGGCAATATTAACATATCTTGACAACGTTTATAAACAATCACCCCTCACGCCATGTCCTTTCCTGACGTCACACCATCCCACATATATAACCGCCTAAAACCAACAATAGAGAAAGAAAAACTAATACCGGACCATCAATTTGGATTCAGGAATAAACACTCCACAATAGAACAAATGCACAGACTCGTCAATGAAATCTTACAGGCGTTGGAAACAAAACAATATTGCACGGCACTCTTTATGGACATCGAAAAAGCATTTGACAAAGTTAATCATGAAAAACTTCTTCAAACATTCAAAAAGCAATTTCCAGAACAAATCTACAAACTATTTACAAATCTACAAATCTTACTTAAACAATAGAACCTTTGTAGTAAAAATAAAAGATGCATATTCTGAAATTAAGGATACCAAGGTAGGAGTACCGCAAGGAAGCGTCCTAGGACTAATATTATACACACTATATACGGCAGACATACCAACAATTGTCAACAGCAAAATACTAACGTTCGCGAACGATATGGCCATACTAGTGAAGCACGCAAATCTAGAAACGGCAGCCGCAATACTACAAGAACACATTACAAAAATAGAAAAGTGGCTGCAAAACAAACAAATAAAAGCGAACACCAGTAAGTGCAATTACACAACATTTACATTTAGAAAAGGAAAAACACCAGATATTCAATTGAATGGCGCCCGCATAGTACAAACAAAGCAAGTCAAATATCTAGGAATACATTTAGACACACACCTTACATGGAAGCATCACATAAAATCAATAATAAACAGAATACGTGAAAAGAGGAAGCAGATGTACTGGTTAACCAATAGAAAATCCAAATTAAGCATAATAAATAAACTAAATATATACAAAACAATAATCAAACCAATCTGGACATACGGAGTTCCACTATGGAGGACGGCAGCAATGAGTCACATAAATAAAATAGAAACAGAGCAAGCAAAAATTTTAAGGACAATAGTTAACGCTCCATGGTACGTCAGAAATGAAGACTTACGAAAAGATTTAAAAATTCCAACAGTCAAAGAGGAAATCGCTAGATATGCAAAAAAGTATAAAGAAAGACTTGTAATACACCCAAACCAGCTGGTTGCTGAAACGAATAAAACCATAATAGAAAGAAGATTGAATAAGAAGCATCTCACAGACCTCACAATAGAAATAAAATAAACAACTTGGAAGATGGAACCCCACTGGGGGTAACCACATGTTATATTATTATACCACTAATGTCCTACTGGACAAATTGTAAAATTTAAATAAATAAATAAAAAAAACTTGGTGAGTTTCTTATAGCTTACAACTTAAAATGATTTCATATACAAATTAATATAAATTATACAAATTAACGTATGAAACTATTATATTTTAATATTTTATGTATCCTTACATCTGAAAGAAGGACATTCGTTAAATATTAAGCTCTGTATTGTCGCTTTGTATGGTATTTTATAAAACAATCGTCAAGATGTATTTTCGGCTTGTCGGGGCAAGTATTGCAGTCATATGTTGTTTAATATCTTTCACTGGGATTGTTTCGTTGAAAACAAACCTTGCAATTCTTCTTAACTCTTGTTGGAATAACACGTAGCTTTCCATTCAATCAGATTTCATCGGAATTAGAGTTATATGAAACAGTTATATGAAACATAGGATTCTGTTAAAAATACATTATTTCTGTATGAGGCGATATGTTATTCAAAACTATTTAATATTGTTTCACACAATCTTTTCTATGTTTTATAAATGTATATATGTTAGACCGAAGCCATTTTTTATGGCTTACTGTTTCACAAGAGGCACTAAGTTTGAACTTGGATAATAATTTTTAAAAGACAAATTCACAGTTCGTTTTAAGATTGTTTATCATTGTATCTATCTATTGGAAACATTTTCTGAGTCACTATTTTATTCCATTCCATAAACACTGTTATATTGGATTCGTTAATTTGATTATATTGATTTATTGAAGCTATTACACCGTTTAAAAATTCATAGCGGAATTCGAGAAGAATTCAATTTTCTTTTGTATGTATTGTTGTATTTACTGTTCAATGTACTTTATAAGATTTACGGTACATAAAATTTCAGTGCCGGTGAGAAAAACCCTGAAGATAAACCAGGACAATTAGTAATTTGTCAGTTGGATCTCAGTAGTTTAACAAGCGTTAAGAACTGTGCACAGCACCTTTTAAAAACTGAACCGGCCATCCACATATTAATTAATAATGCAGGAGTATTCTTGCATCCATTTGAAAAAACTGAAAATGGTTTCGAGACTCATATTCAAGTGAATCATTTGGCACATTTTCTTTTAACACTTCTACTGTTACCAAGAATAATAGAATCTGGACCAGGTTGTAGAATAATTAACGTTTCATCAGCTGCACATTTGGGTAAGTAGCAATAATAATAATTGTATATGATTAGTTGAAAGCTAGAGAGAGGAGAGAGAGAAAGAGAGAGAGAGAGAGAGAGACTAAAATTTTTGTAATAATTACATCTTTTAATTTTATTAAATTATTTATTTTTTATTAATTTTATTATTCTTGATACATCTTATTATGAACTCGTTTTTTCGACCTTGTCATATTAGACTACTCCAACGACTCCGTGCTGGTGGTTTTACATCTTACTCGTATTAAACCAAGTGCTGGCACGTATTCATGAGTCATAGTTAAATAAATTAAATAAAACATTTATTTGCCGTCAATTAGTTTAATATGTTACGTTTATTCAGTCATTTAAAGTGGGTTCGTCGTTAGTGATTTTAGCCACGTGTCTCAAGCATGAAGTTCAGGTTCAGGTATTTACCCATTGCTGTTAGCTCGGTACGTAGTTGTACATCACTGATTAAACAGTGCTGATAATATCTCTAATTGATTCATGGTAAGTCATCACTTGTAAATTTGTTGAAATTACGAAGATTTCTCTTCGATTTCCTCGTCAGTGTCGTGAAAATAATAGACTTATTGTTACATGTCGGCAACCTAAACTAACCGAGTGGACTTCTTCTGTATCAAACTTCGTCGGTCTGCGCATGCTTTTGGAGTTTATATAAACATTTCCTAAAGTAAAGTTGTGCTTGATAATAAAATTGTTAAAATGAATCGTTTGTAGCATCATCTGGATCGATTCGTCATGTGAGGATATTCTGTCACGTGTTTGTCAGAGGTTATTGGTGGAGATGATTCAAACGTCTGACCATCACATGCTGGCTCTGTAGCCAGCCGATGGTGTAGATAATAATTATCTCTATGCAATTGTGATTATATCACGTGTCTCTTTTAGCGTTTGTATGATAATAAGTATCATAGTCCATGCCGCATGTATTACACATGGTTATCTATCCGATAGTCTCCTATAACATAATTAAATGGTACGGAACTCACTGTGTACAGAACACTCTTTTCGCAATAATGTTAATAGTTGGATATATTGTTGCATGTTGGGATGATGCTAGGATCTCATTGGTTGATCCAAGTAACGTTTCAAATTCAGGAAGACCGATTAAAGCATCATTTTTTCGATTGTTAAAGTCAGCAAATAGGATAAAGCACCGATTCTCAGAAAAATTGAAAAGCAAAGAATTAACTGTTTTTTAGTTGTTTTATGCTATGGCTGTCAATTCCTGCGTTATCATTTAGGGGTTGACTCTATTACCTGTGCTTCGACATAGATAGGAGTTGATTTAGCAGCTTTAGTTGTTGCTGGGATTTGTGGTTCCATAGTCATTTCTTCTGAGAGCGAACTAATGGAATTGTTGAAATGAGTTTTGTATCGCAAAGAAGCGTATGAAATTTCGAAATGCGAAAATGATATAAAAACGCAGGTATAATATAATATTATCAAATTTTTATGCAGGAAAACCATTTATTATTTAATATAATTCACTCGACTTAACTCCATCATTCAAACTAATTCAATAAATTAATATAAAATATGTAAATTATTTATTTATTGCTGTATACCATTATATTAAAAGTAAATTCATTGTGGTTCTTCCCATATTTTATATTTTTATTACGATTGATGAAATATTTGCAGTTGTATGTTCATATGATATTTTCGTTTCATTTTTAGCTATAAAACACATAGAAAAGGTTTGTACAAAGACTTGCATAGTTATCTATATTGAAGGAGTGAGGTATTATATTAAAGTCTGTCTTGTTGTTACTTCTAATAGTATTTAACTTAAAATATGAAACTTATTGATTTATATAAGTTATTCCTATACATACTACATCATATATCATGTTACAGGTGGTAATATACATTTTGAGGATTTAAATTTGGAACGTTCTTACTCACCTGTTAGAGCTTATTGTCAAAGTAAGCTGGCCAATATCTTATTTACTAAAGAATTGAATAAACAGTTAATCGGTAAGTAGCAGAATTATGCTTTCAAAAAATTATATGGTGTAGTAATTTTAATTATTTCCGCTCTAAACAAACTGGTTCAATTGTTTTTAAAATAAATATTTCATGTGTAATTGAGAAGCGAAGAAGGAGAACATTTGTATATACGTTATTATGTTTGTAAAGGCATAGAGATAATAATAATTAGTAAAGGTATATGTAGAATGTACAGAATGTAAAAAGTTACATATTTGTTATACTTTTGGCAGATGATTCAACACCTTCGGATCGGTGGAAAGTTACAAAGTAAAGTGTAGCCGCAAAATTGACCTAGACCTTCAATTCCAAGGCCAACATTTTTTCATTGTAATTACGATAGTGGTCACACCTCAAATTAATTTAAATGTTCGACTTTCGCTAAATTATGTACTTGCATTCCCGATTCTTTCCCTACCAAGTTTGCCCCATTATCATTTTACAGCCACATCGCTCGCGGTGCGTTGCGTTGCGTTACGTGAGTGACACAGCGTAGGTTGTAGGTCGCAGTTTGAAGATTAATCATAGTCTGTAACTCAGTCATACGTATGCTCGAATGTATTTCAGTGATAAGATTTGCACGACACTTTCTTTTAACGAAATAAATAATAAATCATTTGATATAAATTAAATTCTTTCAACAAAATTATTTAAAAAATTAATAAAATGAATTTGAATAAAAGCACAAAACTATTAGTTAGGAGAGATATCTGTTCATATAATTATTGTGTGTATTGTAAATAATTTCATTTATTCATAAGCTATTAATGTAGGTAATTGCACAAATATTTTAAACGTTCCTAAAATTTTATAGATGTAAAATATAGAATGCAAATAAAAAAATACAGAATACGAAAAAGATACAAAATGCGAACGAAATGTAGAATATTGACAAAGTATACAAAATGAATAAAATGCAAAATACAAATAAAATATAAAGGCAGTTTAACAGTCGATATTATCACTATCATCCGTTTCTTGGAGTTTAAGAATATGAACGAGTTCCTATGGGTTTGTTTCTTTTTTGTACATACTATTCTTGAAAAGTTGTAGCGTTTCGTTAGTTTTTGAGTTAGTTGTAATAACAACGTGCTTTGAGATTTCTAAAATCTAATCGAATTCTGTTTAATGCAATAACCATTCTTGGCTTCAATTCGTTTTGACCTCTCGTTTGTATTTCTTTCACTGAAAAAGAAAAAGATCTTGCTATATTTGCATCAGAGTCGGGCAAAGACAAACACAAAATTGCAAATTTGGAAACGTTTTCGTATTTGTATTTCCGACTGGAACCTTTTAGTTTGTTAATTTTATTTCAAAATTGTGAAACATTAAGTTTCAGATCATTTTGTTCTTCAGTTTGTGAAAATTGGAACGCTTAAACAGTACCACTCATGCAAACACTCTTGTTTATTATCTTTTGTTCGAAATTTATTAAAAATGTAGTTTAATTGAGTTTTATGTCGTGAAATGTCCAGACTAACAGATGGCCTTAAAAATTATGAAGAATTTAAAAAATTGTATTGACATTTTTTTAATTTCGAATGACAATCTTTTAATAATACCGTGGAAGATGCTTTGGTAGAGTGGATACGATTTGTAAATTAAAAATGTGAAATAAAAAAATTCAATTTTAGCCAGATTTTTTTGAATGTGAACCGTTATGCGATTGGTGGGGTTTGGTATAAGATGGTGGTACAAGGTGCCGTGCGCGAATTAAGCTTTTTTGCGGCTCTTCAAATCCTTTTAGATACGACTAACGCACTTATACGCAAAATGTGCAAGTGTTGTACCACATTTGATAAATTTCAGGCCTTCTATACTGTAACCATTTGACGCTCCGTAACGCTCGCAAAAATTCTCTTTTGGAATGCTCACTCCATTCGCATGATACACAAAGGATTATTGTGTGCGAGTGTTGAACTGCCAGACGAAATAATTTTAGTTATCGAAACCTAGCTGACTCCTGATGTCCAGTATCCTATTTCTACTTCTCTCTCCATCCGACAGAATCTTTTCGCACCTAGTGAGATTGTCGCTATCTTTGTTCGGAGTCGTTTAAGCTTTAGTGTTATTCCTAAACATCTGAGCATTCCATTTGGTGCATGCTTTGTTGAGTTTTGAATGTCCGCATATAATTACTGTGTTGTGTTTATATCTGTATCTTTTTACGCATTTTCAGCAGCTGAAATTCAAGGCATACACGTATATTCTTTACATCCTGGAGTAGTGAAAACAGAATTGTGTCGATATATGGATGCATCGTTTTTCCGAGGTATGACATCAATTGTAAGGTTGATCCAGCCTTTCATGAAAACTGCTGAACAGGGTGCTCAAACGACTTTATATTGTGCTGTAGACGAAAATGCAGGAAAAGAAAGTGGTCTATATTATGAGTAAGTTAATTAGATATATGGAGGACATTTGCCCTTATAATGTGGTTTTGTATATCTTCACACTCATATTGTCACATATACATATTTTATTTTTTTCATTATTTATTCAATCCTTGCTTTTCGGCTGTAAATGGCTTTCAGCTATTAGCCCAACAATCTTACATAATCTTTACCCAATACGACAATAATATTTTTCTTTAACGCTTTACTACTTACTTCTCTAGTTCTCATTATAACTAACTTAACCTATTTTATCTTACTGTTTTCTTTGGCGCTGTTTCCTGCTCTTACCAGGTGGTAAGAAGAAGGTTCTTCTTTCTTCCCTTTCTCTCAAAATCCTCTTGATTTCCCCCCGCCCGCTGCCGCTTTATCCACAAAGTCTCCTCTACGTACCACCTCACATTTCTGCCTCCGCAGCTCTCCGCCAGATATTCTACCGCCTCTTTCTACTTCCATGCATATTCCACATTCTTATTCTCATTTCCACATCTGAATCTTGCTGTCACAAATAATGAATCTGTCCTTCCTCTTTGTCCTCTCTCTCTCAGATAACGCGGCGTGCTTTCTGTCCTTATCTTCTTATATATGGAGTTATACCTTCACCCTTCTGTCTTTTCCTCTCTTTCCATCTCACCCCTTCCCCTCATCTTCTCCTCATTCTATCCAATTCCCAAAAACATTTCTCCACTAGATCTGATACCTGATATCTGACTGCCCTCTTTAATACCTTGTCCATGATCTTCTCAATCTTGGTCTCCTCCACCAGGATGTAGTTTGGCGTTCCTCTATCCCAGCATACCCTTAATATATCTTCTCTTTATCCTTCCAATCCCGTTTTTTCGTACTGTATCCAAATTGCGAATCCGCACACTAGCACACTCTCCATTAGATGATTCGAACATCCTCAATCCCCTATCGAATGATTCTTTAAATAGCCTGTCTCTCCAGTATTACGTCTTTTTTATTGCTATCGTCGCCCTGTTATCTCTGTCCGTCTGTGTCTTTACATCTTGCAACTCCTCTTCAATATGACTCTCAAATTCTTACTTCTTTAGCCTCCTTCAACCTTTCTCCTGTTCAGTTTCGCTCCTTCTCATATTTTTCCTTTTCCTTCCTCTTCTCTCGAACAACATAGCATCATCTTCGTTTTCCTTGTGTTCATTGCGAGTCCTTTCTTCTCCAGGTACTTTCTCAGTCTTCTGAACACACTTGTCACTCCTTCTAGCCATCGTCGGTATATCATCCACGTAGGTTAATGGCCACATCTTTTCCCTTCTTATATGTAGCCCTTTCTCCCCTTTCTTTCTCAAAGCCTCCTCCATGTTCAACAGATATACATTGAATAGCATGGGACTCTACCGCACGCCCCTTGTTGTCTCAAATTTCGGCATTTTTCCCTTTCCTGTCTTCATCATATCGTCGTTTCCTGGTAGATTGCCGTTACTTTTCGCCTCAAATTCCTTTGCACCTTTGCATCCCAACGTCCCCTCCAATCTGCTTCTACCAATCCAATTAAAAGCCACCCTCAAATCTATAAAGTATGCACACAGCCCCCTTCTCGTCCTGCTCTCTTCTCTGTTAATTACACGATGTATCACGTATATCGCGTCCATCGTCTTCGGACGATGTTCCCTCTCCTCTAAGCTTTCTCTCTATCTCTCTCTTCAGCTTTTCATTAAGGATGTTTGCGTATATTTCGTACGCTGTATGAAACATGTACGAGTGTATGTACGCTACTCTGCTTCTTCCGTTCTTTCCTTTTTGTATGTGGGGTAAATTATGTTGCTCCCCCTTTCCAGATCCTGTTCAACTTTCTGCAGAATTCTTCTCAAATCTCTCTCGGCATGAGTCTTCAGGCTTCGTTCTCAATTTTGTCTATGGAGTTCGCTGTTGAGTGCCGTAGCGTGCAGACGTGTGTCTAGTGCTCCGTGAAGTTCATAAAACAACACGTGTCGCCCATTCGTCGAAAGTGAACACAGCCAAGTGTTTCCTATCTTTTAGAGAAAAATTCCTACGCTCCTAACCTCTACCCGAATTCTAGCCTCATAGCCTCTCGACTAGTTATTCAACTTGAATTAACTAGCTCGATGATGGTCCAGGAATCACGACCAGCCTCTCCTGAGCAAATCCACAATTGCTCCGCGCTACCTCCTCCGTGGCAAAAGTGTAACAGATCCCCCCGTACTAATGACGCCAAAAACTCTAAAAAGCGAAAAATAGAAGCATCAAAAATAAACACAAACGTCACCCAGAACCAACAAACCAAGTAACCACATACAACAGATACGCCATATTGGAATCCACAAACGACTCCATGGAAATTGCAGACCCACCAGCAAACCAACACACCCAAAGAAATTCCCCTCCCCCACCAATATATGTTGATGATGTCATCGACATACAAACGATGATTCAGTCCACAGAGAGAGATATCTCCAAAGAGGATTACAACCTAAAAACCAACAATAACAAAGTAAAAATCCTGCCGACAAACCCTGATGCATGTAGAAGACTCACCAAACTACTTAAGACCTTCAACGCCAACTTTCATACATATCAGCTCAAACACGAAAGACCTTTTCGAGTGGTTCTACGCAACATCCACCACTCAGCAGACATTGACGAGCTAAAATTCGAACTCTTAAAACACGGCCACGAAGTTATCAACGTTAGTAATATAAGGCATAGAGTCTCGAAAGACCCGTTATCCTTATTTTTTATCGACATAAAACAAAAGCCTAACAATAAGGAAATATACAACATCAGTCGTCTAATGAACTCAATAGTAAAGTTCGAACCACCGCTTGTTAAAAAAGAGATAGTGCAATGTAAAAGATGCCAAAGGTACGCTCACGCGCAGAAATACTGCAACCATACCTTCCGCTGCGTTAAATGTGCAGGTACACACCCCACTGACCAGTGCACTAAATCACCGTAAACCTCAGCGAAGTGCATCCTATGTCAAGGTGACCATCCTGCTAACTACAAAGGCTGCTCAGCTTACAAAACCTTATATACAAATAAGTATCCTAAACTCAGAGCCAAAGAGACAACCAATCAAATACCCAGTCCCCCTAAATTCACTACTACTTCAATCTCCTATGCCCAAGCAGTACAAGGAAACCAAAATAATCCGAATAGCCATGGGGACCATTCTCAAAATAGTGTCTCCAATTCACAAAACACAGACAACGTCTCTAGACTTGAAAAGCTAATAGAAAAACAATCAGAGCAAATAAATAATTTGCTATCTCTACTAACACTCATCATGGATAAATTAATACGCCCCGACGCAAAATAAAACCAAGACGCATAGCTCTTTGGAATGCCAACGGTCTAGCGCAACACAAATTTGAACTAGAACTCTTCCCAAAACAGTAGCAAATCGACGTAATGCTCGGAATCCCACTTCGGAAACCCACTTCACCGACAAAAATTATCTGAAAATAAATGGTTACAAATTCTACCATACCCAACACCCCAGCGGAAAGGCCCACGGTGACACCGGAATTATAATCAAAACAAGTATTAAGCACTACGAACTTCCATCATTCCAGAAAGACTACCTCCAAGCAACAAACGTAGCAATATAAGACTGCCATAGTACAATCACAACTTCAGCAGTATACTGCCCTCCCAGACACTCCATCGCCAAAGAAGACTTTGATAACTTCCTGAACACCCTGGGCAATAGATTCATAGCTGGAGGAGACTATAACGCCAAACATACCCAATGGGGCAGCAGACTGGTCACAGTAAGAGGCAAGAATCTCTTAAACAGCATAATAACCAACAATATCAACTACTTCGCCACATACGAACCTACACACTGGCCCACTGACACTAACAAAATACCTGACCTACTTGACTTTTTCATAACTAAAAATATCTCGCCAAGATACGTCCAAATCAACTCTTCGGCTAATCTCTCTTCTGATCATTCCCCCTTGACAGCAACAGTCAGTTCAACAATTATCGAGAACACACCTAATGGCTTTATTCATAACCAACTCACCAACTGGCAGCTCTTTAGAGAAGTCTTTACTCACTCATCTTCAGCCCGAACCTCACTAAAAACTAAGGAAGAAATTGAAGCAGCCACGGAATACTTAAACACGAGCATAATAAACGCCATCCGCCTCTCCACACCGACAAAGACGTCCATCAGCAAACAAGAATATCCCCAATACATATTTAAAAAAATACCAGAGAAACGTAGACTAAGAAGAGTATGGCAGACCCATAGAACACCGGATGACAAACGCAAACTAAACAACGCAACTGGTTGCGTTGAGACGCAGCGCAAGCTATCCAAAACCATAAAAAATTACAAAAACGACTGTTTCCAAAAATATCTCGCCAGTTTATCCCCCACAGCCGACTCCAACTACTCGCTATGGAAGGCGTCCAGGAAACTCAGACGCCCCCCACAAATAATCCCACCTATCCGCCGTCCGCAAGGTGGATGGGCGCGAAGCCCTATAGAAAAAGCCGACCTGTTTGCTACTTGTCTAAAGTATTCAAACCCCATTCCCCCAAAGCTGCCGCGGACGTTACTGAATACTTGCACAGTTCCTTCCAAATGTCCCCTCCTATCGAACCCTCCACTTCTGCGGAGACTATAGAAACAATCAGTCGCCTAAATTCCAAGAAAGCAGCAGGGCACGACATCATAGGCAATAAAGCAATTAAGGAACTTCCCAAAAAAGGGATCGCACTCATCACATCGATTTTTAATGCTATCCTTCGCCTTGAACACTATCCTAAGGCTTAGAAAATCTCACTGATTACCCTCATCCCTAAACCCGGAAAACCTGTTAGGGAAGTGATACATTTACACTGTACATGAGAGTGTGTGTGTAAGGGCCAGAGGGCGTCAAGGCTTAGTGGAGACAAAAGACTGTTGCCAGATGTTAGCAGAATCTAGGATAGTCGGTTGGCGACCAGCGTGCGTGCAAGACGTTCTTCAGAGTGGAATATAGATGTATAACTGTTGTGTGGGAAATATAGTCAATTATTTGTATTCCCAAATCCTCGAATTTCCTAACATGGTAGCAGAGCGTGGTTACTAGTTTTGCAAGATATTTAGTGCGTGGTTACGATCTTGCGAGTGAGTTTTCAGTAAAGAAAAAAAAACTTTCAGAGAAAAAAAATATACTTCGAGCACGTAGGAACGCTTGAGTAAGAAAAGAAAAAAAAAGAAGAATCAATTAAAATGGAGAGATCGGAAATCATGATACCTATATTCGATGGTGAGGATTATGGAATGTGGAAGCAAAGAATCACGATGTTTCTCAAATATAAGGAATGCGAGGTTGTTACAACTAGAATGAAGAACAAAAAAGACGATGAAGACTGGGACAAAAAGGATTTGAAGGCGATTAATATAATTTATAGTGCAATATCGAACAGACAATTGGAGTATGTTAGGGAAGGAAAAACGGCGTATGATATAATAAAAAGGTTCGATGAAATGTACTTGAAAGAGTCGACGGCACTGCAGATCGTATGCAGAATCGTATGCATTTCATTTATCGATGATTATAGTAAAATAGCTAGGATCTATTGTATAAAATCAAAAGATGAGGTCTTTGATTCTTTCGTACAGTTCGTAAATGAAGCCGAAAATTTAACGGGCAAGAGGTTAAAAATATTAAGATGCGATAATGGTAAAGAATATTTAAATAATCGAATTTATAAATTTGCTAGGGATAAAGGTATAAGAATAAATAATTGCCCAACATACGTACATGAATTAAACGGGACAGCGGAAAGGTATAATAGAACAGTGATGGACATGGCGCGTTGCCTGTTAGCGGAAGCGAAAGTACATAAAAGGTACTGGCCGGAAATAGTTTGTACAGCGGCATACTTGAAAAATCGAATATTAGCGAATACTATAGAAAGAAAGACACCTTTTGAAATATTCTTCGGGAAAAAACCAAGTGTTAAAAATCTACATCTATATGGAAGTAAAGTTTTTGTAAGAAGGCCAGAACAAAAAAGAGTTTCCAAATGGGACAAGAAGGCAGATATGGGAATTCTATTAGGATATAGTGAAGTAGGATACAGAGTCTTATTAGGTGGGAAAATAACAATAGCTAGACATGTAGAGGTCATAGAGACAGACACTAAATGTATCGGTTTTGAGGAAAATTCATTAGAGGCAGATAGAAATGATAGCGAAGATAACTATTCATTGGATGGTATGTATAAGGAAGAGTTAGAAGGTAGGAAAGATGAAAATAATAGTAGTATTGAAAGCTCAAACACTCCTAGGAGATCTACACGTATTAAGAAAACTCCAGCAAGGTATCCAGAAAAGGAAAATATTTGCGAGATGCATGCAAATTATTGTAAAGTAGATATCCCTCGTACATTTGAGGAGGCGATTTGTTGCGAAAATAATGAAGTTTGGAAACAGGCTATGGATAAGGAAATAGAATGTCTCTATAAGAATAAAACTTGGAAATTGGTAGAAAGGGTAAAAGGCAAAGAAGTATTAGATGTAAAATGGGTTTACACGAAAAAATCAGAGGACAGGTATAAGGCTAGATTAGTGGTAAGGGGATTTCAACAAAGAAACGTAGCCGATGACATATATTCTCCAGTGGCGAGTAATCAGACCTTTAAGATATTGCTATCATATTGTTGTCAAAATGGATTAATAATTGAGCAAATGGATGTAGAAACTGCCTTTTTAAATGGTGAAGTAAGCTCGGAGGTATATGTAAATCAACCAAAGGGATATGCGGACGGAACGAATAGAGTTTGTAAATTATCGAAAGCGCTTTATGGGTTAAAAGAAAGTCCGAGGGACTGGTATGAGTGTTTTGATAAGTATGTGACGAGATTAGGTTTTAAGAAGAACAATATAGAGCTGTGCCTATATACTTATGGAGAGGGAGAAAATGTTGTTTATTTGTTAATATACGTAGACGATTTGTTGATTTGTAGTAAAAACAAAGGGAAGATACAAAGTGTAAAAAAATTATTAACTGATAAATTTGAAATGAAAGATTTAGGTGAAGTAAAAGAATATCTTGGAATAAATATAGAGTATGATTATTTAAAAAATGAAATGAGATTAAGCCAAAAGAAATACATAGAATCATTAGCAAACAAATATAAATTACATAACAGCAAATTGTACTGTACACCTATGGAGACCAACTTAAAAATTGAAAAAGCTGAGATAAATAGAGAGGACATTGGATACAAGAATTTAATTGGCGCATTGCTGTATATTAGTGTAAATACCAGACCCGATATAAGTTATAGTGTGAATTATCTGAGTAGATTTCAAGATTGTTGTAACGAGACACATTTTAAATATGCCTTGCGAATATTGAAATATTTGTACCGGACTAGAGATTTAGGGCTACATTATAAAAGAAATGAAAAGTGCGAAACGATAGATTGTTATGTGGACGCTGATTGGGCAGAAGATCATATAGATAGGAAATCGACTTCTGGGTATGTAATTAGATTGTATGGAAATGTAATTGGATGGAAGTCTAAAAAACAAAGGTGTGTGACAAAAGCCTCGACGTATGCAGAGTATGTTGCTCTATCGGAAGTGGTGAGCGAAGTAATGACTATCAGAGAACTAATGAAAATCTTCGATGTAAATGTAGACGATAACCCTGTAAAAATCTATGAGGATAACTCTGGAGTAATGAGTATAGCAAAATACGGAACTTTTACAAAAAATTCTAAACACATCGAAGTTCATTACCACTACGTTCACGAGTACGTAAAGGAAAATAAGATAAACATAATAAAAGTAAGTACAGAAGAAAACACTGCGGATATTTTTACGAAGGCACTGTGTAGAGAGAAATTTGAAAGGTTTAGGTCATGGATGAATGTAAAATAAGAGAAATGTAAATAAAGCCATAAATGTTAAATATTTTGTTAATTCGACAAGTATGTAAATAAAATTAAGTGTACAGTATAAATGTAAGGAGGCGTGTTAGGGAAGTGATACATTTACACTGTACATGAGAGTGTGTGTGTAAGGGCCAGAGGGCGTCAAGGCTTAGTGGAGACAAAAGACTGTTGCCAGATGTTAGCAGAATCTAGGATAGTCGGTTGGCGACCAGCGTGCGTGCAAGACGTTCTTCAGAGTGGAATATAGATGTATAACTGTTGTGTGGGAAATATAGTCAATTATTTGTATTCCCAAATCCTCGAATTTCCTAACAAAACCGATATATCAAACTAGCTCCTATCGCCCAATCAGTCTTTTACCTACCCTGTCTAAACTATTCGAGAAGATGCTCACGAATCGACTCTTTCCACTCCTAGAGGATCTGAAAACACTCCCAGATCACCAATTCGGCTTCCGAAAACAACATTCAACAGTAGAGCAAATCCATCGCATAACCCATACGATCAGCCAAACCCTCGAAAAGAAAAAATATTGCTCAGCGGTTTTCCTAGGCATCCAACAGGCACTTGACAAAGTATGGCATGAAGGGCTACTTTACAAGCTTAAAAAGATCTTACCCCACCCCTACTATTCCATCCTAAAATCCTACCTAACCAATAGACAATTCATGGTTAAATGCCTAGACGCCACTTCCACAACATCCCCAATAGAATCTGGCATACCCCAAGTTAGTGTCCTCGGACCACTGCTGTCCTCCACCTACACTGCCGATTTATCTATATCAACAGAGATAACAATAGCGACATTTGCAGACGACACAGCGCTATTAGCTACTCACGCAGACCCGGTAATAGCCTCATCCACTCTCCAGCGAAGTCTCGACTCCATGGAAAAGTGGTTTCATAAATGTGGCTTCAAAATTAGTGGAAAAAATCCTCATATGTAACCTTCGCGCTCCGAAGACAAACTTGCCCCCAGGTCACCATCAACAATACAATTCCTTGCATGGACTCAGTCAGATACCTGGGCACAACCCTGGACAGGAGACTAACTTGGAAAAAACACATCTCAGATAAAACGAAGCAACTAAAGGACAAACTATAAAAATTCTATCGGCTATAAACACACAGAATAAAATTACCCTCTATAAGATCTTAATAAAACCTGTCTGGACCTACGGAATCCAACTATGGGGAACAGCAAGTAATTCCAACATTGAAATACTTCAACGCTTCCAATCGAAAACGCTAAGATCCATTACAAATGCACCCTGGTATGTCTCCAACGAACTAATACATCGCGACCTCAAGATACCAACAGTCAAAGAGGAAATAGCAAAATATAGCAGCAGATATAGCAAAGGAGTCAACAAACACCGAAACCCCCTAATTACTGGACTACTTGATACGTCGGACCAGATCCGCAGGCTGAAGGGGCACTACCCGCTAGACCTAAACGCTGGATTCAATTACTTATTTAAATTAAGGAATATTTTCTTATTTATAACACTTACTTATAAATTATACTTATCTATAATAAGTAATAACTTATTATAAATGATTAGCCATGTCACTGCACCACACCAGAAAAAATTACTGAAAATTCTCAATGCGAGAATTGATTGTAAATTTTAATAAATAAATAAATAAAATAAATTTTGTCTATGCCTCTGCTCTCTTGGACTCTCCGAGTGTCCTGATCACTTCCCTCGTTATACTTTTCATTTCCTACTTTGTCCTCTCCCATACTCCCAGCAGCGAAATATGCCTTTGACTCCTTCAGCCTCCTGTTCTTGTCCGCTTATTCCCTTCTTTTTCCTTTCCACTTTCCTATATTTCCAGTTTCTATATTCGTTTCTCTTGCTTGTAAACTCTTCTGTTAATCTTTCCGCTTCGAAACTTCCCCAGTTCCTTTCTTAACTCTCTCTTTCTTTACTTCCATGTTGCTTTCCTTATTGACTCCCTGATTCTGTCTCTTTTCTCTTCCCTCTGTGGTAAAACTCTACCCCTTTCTCCGACTAGTCACTCCTTTTGATTTCCCTCCTTTATCTCTCCTGCTCCTCTGTTCCTTTTATTGCTCCCCCTAACTGTACGTGATTCGAGTCCATCCGTACTCCTTTGTTCGCTTGCTTTCTCATCTGCTATCACGTAGTCTACTATTCAGGCTTTTTGTTGAGACTTGTCCTTTGCTTTTCTTTCATCCTATTTGCATTTCTTTCTTTCCCACTCTCGCATTGAAGTCTCTTTCTATTAGCAGTGATTCTTCCTCTTTCTCCTCTATGCCTTCCTCCATCGTTTTCATTGTTTCTTCCGTTTTCCGGTTGTACACCGTCACCACTCTTCAGATTTTCTTGCTGAACCTTCCTATTCCTAAATATTCCATATTTTCTGTTTCTTTCAAGTGCTATCGCGTCGTCAGGACTATGTCCTTCCCTCCTGTTCTCCCTTACAGTCGAAATACACTACTTGGATCTTGCTGGTAGTTTATTATTTATGTTGGCCAGTCTTGCTCCTCTACTTGTGTCTCCATGAGCCCTACCAGGTCGAAATCCTTCATCTCCGTCTCCATACCTCTTCTCATTTACTCTCTTGGCTCGCCATATTCCATATCACATCATCATTCTTCTCTTTCTTCTCTATCCGCCCCCGCTTCCCTCGCCACATGCCTCTTCTATCATGTCTTTGTTATTAAATATAGGTTTGGGGTTGATATTTAATAGATTCACACGGACTGAGTTTTACTTTTTATATTTCACCACCTTGTACAAAACGCCTGAACACACCGGATACATTTAGATAATTAACACGTGGTCGACTACTAAGACACAAGAGCGTTGTTAGAAGTCGTAACAACTTAGCTTGTAGGAACTAACTATCATACCAACTTAACGTTTCTCAATAGTCTTTCAGTTTTTCTTCCCTTTCATTCCAAATTATTCGTCGCAAATACCGAGTTTATTACACGTCCTTGAGTTGACATTGAGTGCGGAACAAACTAAAATTCCAAATTCTAATTTGTATATTACCTTCTTAATGATTTAATATTCCAACTCAGAAATATCTTTCTTCACGATCGTCGTATTACCGACAAAAAGTCCACATAGTTCTTTCCAGTTCTGCCCGAGCAGTCGAGCTATGCGGACGTCAAAACTAGTGATTCCATAAGTGCGAC
The DNA here is from genome assembly GCF_011952255.1 of Bombus vosnesenskii. Lineage (NCBI taxonomy): Eukaryota > Metazoa > Arthropoda > Insecta > Hymenoptera > Apidae > Bombus > Bombus vosnesenskii. The sequence continues at coordinate 1,065,281 of NW_022882941.1, forward strand.
AAGAGTGAAATAAGGGACGTGTAACAGAACCAATTGATGATGGAAAACACTCAAAAGATACCAACAATAAGAATACTAAACAAAGGAGAAACATACATTATAAACAGGGCAGTAGACCAACAGAGCCCAATTAAAACAACAAGAGAAGTACAGGACTGCTCAAATACAAAAGAAATAGAAATGGAAATAATACAAGAAGACGACGTAAAGAGCAATACCAACAAGGATCTACCACAACATAACGAAAGCTGGAAGACTGTAACTCCCAGCAAAAAAAGAAAAATAAACACAAACACAAATGATAGGAGGACCACAGAAACAGAAAGACAACAATGGCTACAGGAAATTCCCACACAAAACTCCTTCAGCTCACTGATAGAAGAGATGGACACAGACCCTACAGAAAAACCAAGAACACACACTCCCAAGCCACCACCAATCTACATACACGCAAAAATAATAGACCCTTTCATTGATCTGCTAAACAGCACGGCAGGAAAAGAAAACTACACTATCAAATAGCTCAAACTGGAACAGGTAAAAGTACAAACTAATATCCTAGAAACCTACAGAAAAGTAACTAAAGCGCTAACGGAAAAAAACGCTGGGTATCACACTTACCAACCCAAATCCGACAAGAGCTACAAAGCAGTAATCAGAGGTCTACACCCTAAAACAAATACAAAGAAAATATGCGAGGAACTGGCCAAGATCGGACACCAGGTAAGAACGATCAACAATATAACCAGATTTGACACTAAGCAACCACTACCATTATTCCTAATAGAGCTAGAACCGAAAAGCAGCAACAAAGAAATATTTGAAATTAAAAAAATCTCAAACACAATAATCGCAGTCGAGCCACCCAGACATAAAGAAGACATACCAAAATGCATGCGGTGTCAACAATACGGACACACAAAAAACTACTGCAACAGAAACCCGGCGTGTGTCAAATGCGCAGGAAAGCACCTAACAGTGAACTGCCCACACACGGGAAAAATAAATGACGTACAATGTTACAATTGCGGTGGAAATCACCCAGCCAGCTACAAAGGCTGCGTAGTCAGAAAACAACTACAAAGCAAACTTTTCCCGCCGATTCGAAACAGGACACACAACAATTTCCACACGCAACAGGACAACACAGAATCTATGTCAACAACAAATACACAGCATGTAATAAACAATAACCACACTAACACCAACACCATTGGAAACCGAAGCTACGCGCAAGTAGTCAACCGGTCGTCACCCTTAGATAATCAAGAACAGAACAACCACAGCAACGACGCTACAGAAATCAAAGAGTTAATAAAACATCCCATAAAAATCGCCGAAATACTCACAATAATGATAAGAGAACAAAACGAACTCCTCAGACAGCAAAAACAGCAGATAACAGTCATGTTACAATTACTTACTAACATGATGAGCAAAAAATAAAAATAGACACGCTTAAAATAGCAGCCTGGAACTCTAACGGCCTACGACAAAGGGCCCTAGAAACTAAAATATTCCTGTATAGCAATAACATCGATATACTACTCGTTTCAGAAACACACCTCACAATAAAAAGCTATATAAAAATACCGCACTACACCATATACGACAGGAAGCATCCCTCAGGGAAAGTACACGGAGGGACGGCAGTAGTAATAAAAAACGACATTAAACATTATCTACACAGCCAGGCCAGTAAGGAACATATACAAGCAACCACCGTTACCGTACAGACTAACAGCAACCAACTGCAGTTGTCAGCAGTATACGTACCGCCGCGACACAAAATTACATCGCAAATGTGGGAAGAGTACTTTCGACACTTAGGTGACAAGTATATTGCAGCGGGAGACTATATAAGCACACACTATGGGGATCAAGAATCACCACACCTCGAGGCAGAACCTTGGAGAAATACATTAGAAATAATAATCTCAATATATTATCCACAGGAAGACCGACATACTGGCCGACAGACCTGAGCAAAATACCTGACCTGCTAGACTTTGCAGTTACAAAGGGACTAAACGCAAATAAACTAAACACAGCACCCAGCCTCGAGCTTACCTCCGACCATACGCCCATAATAATTACATACAGAAACAAACCAATACTTTACAGCAGCACAGAGAAGCTGTGCAATAAAACCACCAAATGGCAAATATTCAAAGAAATAATAGAGAGCAAAATCAGCTGCAACATCCCACTGAAAACACATGAACACATCGATCAAGCAGTAACAATATTCACAGAAACTATCCAAGAAGCAGCAAGGGCAACCACTATACCGGAAACAACCAACAGACAAACAAAAACAGTTCCACTAGACATCCTCGAAAAAATTAGAGAAAAAAGAAAAACGAAAGCAAAATGGCAAAAACACAGAACAAAAGAAAACAAAAAACTCGCCAAAAAACACCTAAACAAACTCGCAAAAGGAATAAAAAACAAAATAAAAGAACACAACAACAACGAGTTCACAAAGTTCATCGAGTCACTATCTGCTCACGAGAACTACAACTACTCCCTATGGAAAGCCACAAAAAAAATAAAGAAGACAATAAAAATGGTACCAGCAATCAGAAGAGCAGACAACACATGGGCAAGAAGCAACGAAGAGCAAGCTGAAGAATTTTCCAACCACCTATGCAACACATTCACCCCACATAACATCAACAACAGCAACCACAATAGTCATACGGACGAGGATGCGCTAACTACTAGTACACCAACTGACAATCACTACACCATACCTAAAGCAACAGCACAAGAAATCAGAAACATAATTGAGAGAACAAAAAATAATAAAGCACCAGGAATCGACCTAATTAACAGCAAAATCTTGAAAAACCTTCCGCCGAAAGCGATAAGACAAATCACAATAATAGTTAACGCAATACTAAGAATACAATACTTTCCAAAAACTTGAAAACTGGCACAAATCATAATGATACCCAAACCAGGCAAGGACCCACACGAAACCAAATCCTACCGACCAATCTCACTACTTCCGGTGTTCGCTAAGATACTAGAGAAAATAATTTACGATCGGATAAAACCCATAATAGAGAAGAATCAACTAATACCGGATCACCATTTCGGATTCAGAAACAAACAGCCCACAATGGAACAAACGCACAGACTCGCCAATGAAATCCTACAGGCGCTGGAAACAAAACAATACTGCACGGCACTCTTTATGGACATTGAAAAAGCATTCGATAAAATAAACCACACTAGCCTACTACAATCAATCAGGAAACAGTTCCCGGGGCAGATATACCAATTAATCAAATCATACCTAAGCAGCAGAAGCTTCATAGTAAAAATCAAAGACACATACTCTGAAGTTAAAGAAATCAAGGCAGGAGTTCCGCAAGGAAGCGTCCTAGGACCAATTTTATACACATTATACACGGCAAACATACCAACAACTAACAATAGCAAAATACTCACATTCGCGGATGACAGCTGTACTAGTCAGGCATACTAACCCTGCAACAGCAGTTACATTACTACAAGAACATATCACAAAAATAGAAAAGTGGCTTCAAGCAAAACAAATTAAAGCAAACCCCGATAAATGCAAACACATTACATTCACACTGCGAAAACGGAAACCACCAAACATTGTACTAAACGGCACACGCATAATACAAACAAGGCAAGTCAAATACCTAGGACTCCACTTAGATACACGACTCACATGAAAACAGCATATTAAAGCAACAATAGACAAAATACAGATGGCAAGGAGACAGATGTACTGGCTAACAAGTCGAAAATCCAAACTAAGCATAGAAAACAAACTAAAAATATATAAAATGGTCATAAAACCAATCTGGACCTACGGAATAGCACTATGGGAACAGCAGCAATGAGCCATATAACCAAAAAAGAGGCAACGCAATCGAAAATACTCAGAACAATAGTAAACGCGCCATGGTACGTCAGGAACGAGGACATTCGGTAAGACCTGGGAATACCAACGGTCAAGGAGGCGATTAACAAAAGTGCAAGAAGGCACGGAGAAAGAATAGCAACGCACTCAAACCGACTGGCAGCGGAAACGGTCGACACATCAAGCATAAAAAGAAGATTAAAAAGGAAATACCCAACAGGTCTCACAAGGACATAACCTAACAAACACGATGATGGTACCCCACTGGGGGTAGCCACCCACATGTTATATTAGTATACCGCTATAACATTTTACCAAATGTCCTACTGGACAAATTGTAAAATTTAAATAAATAAGTAATAAAAAAAACGTAGTTCTTTTATGTGTTCCAGACGAAACCCATGCCAAAATTGTATAATAGCGTAAAAATAGGCTTATAAGAAGTTTCTAATCACAGAATTCTTATTCAGTTCTCTATTATGGTAATTTGAATCTCTGAGAGGACATTGCCTTCCTTTGAAAATTTTGATTTAATTCTACAATATATGTTTATCTTTTAGCAACTGCAGAACAGCAAGACCCTCGTCAAAGGCTTGTAACGCTGAATTAGCAAGCCGATTCTGGAAACGTAGTTGTGAATTGCTCGGTTTGCCATCGGAAGTAGGGATTCAAGAACTAGTAAAAACAATCAGTGGTGAAGAAGTTGAACAATAAGAATATGTTTATATAAAGAACATTCATACAAAAAACGAAGGTAATTTACAGAAATTATTTAACTATTTCATGAACATTAACATTGATTCGATTTATGTAAAATAATTTCAGATATTTAAAGACCAGATTCTGAAGATCAAGTCGGAATATCAATAGTATCATATGATTGGAATGTTTTCGATTACAACATTCATATCGTGAGGTCGCTTAATTCATGGTTGAAATGTGTTACATGTAGTGTAAAAGACAAGAAGTAAGGAACGAAGTACGTTTATAAATATGTCTCAAGTTATAATTGACATTACGATTTACTCTTTCTTTTGAGTATTTTAATCGCACGTCTATCGTTAGTTACGGGTATACATGGACTGTTACGAATTGTGTAAGATGTTACATTTTATGTTTCTTAAAATAACAATTATATTGACACTAAAATAGTTTCGCTTTAATTACTAATTTTCTTTAGTACGCATTGAGATATGTTATTTTCTCACCTCTAATAAGTTTGTACAAAATTCAAGAACAAGGACTAATATTCAAAATTGATTAAATGCAATAATTTTTTAAATTTAAGTATATCTTATTCTCTCCTTTTCTGAAGGTCATATTTTCTGATATTTTACTCACAGTAACGTTTTTTTTTTAACGGAATGACCTTTTTTTGTTTATCATTAAAAAGGTGAAATTAAAACGCATCCAAACATGTCCCATAACATGATCATAAAATGATCTTTGGGATAGATACTGTTGCGTCGGGCAACACTCTACCTAAACCAGACCACACATCGCGGGCAAGATGGCAGCCAGATGTCTTCGGATCCTTACCGCGTACCCTCAATAGTCTCAAGTACCCTCCATAAATCTCAGGAATTTCCTAGTCGGGGTCCTTCAAACCGAACAGATATTCTTTCGCTGAATTGTTTCCTAAAGTTTATTGTCCACCACGGGTTGACACGGGAAAGTTGCCTTTTCTCACGTATAAAGCCTCCCACTAGCAACTTTATCTCGAGGGCGGTTAGCATCCTTCCCCACCCACGACCATAGCAAATAACCAATTAACAACGAAGCCTATTTCTCTCACTCTCTTAGCCAAAATCGTCACCAACAAATCCGATGGTCCCGTGCGCTAGACACACCCATCCTTAGCTTTCCTCCGCCATAGCATCGTCACCGAACTTAACTGATTTTCCATCTTTCAAACAGTCAACATCTTTTAACCGGGTTTACACCCGTAGATCAGTCACTCACTTATCTTATACATACGCACCAGCGTAACTATCTTCTCTACAAAGTTGTTGGAGTGAACTGTAATTTATAACTTGTTATATCAGTGTCATATTCAATTAAACCACCTCTATTATCCTAAACGAAATAGGGGATCGATCATTTCGTGGCGTCGATTATCTAATTGTAACGGGAATTTACGACTCCCGTTGGCGTGCTTCCTCGCCATCGTGTCTCTCCGCGAATGGTCGAAACAGATACGTTTATGATGAATAGATCATGAGAACCACTGACAAAGATACAATTTATATGACTGAAAGAAGTAAACGTGCATCATGAATGGTGGTGACATTCTTCAGATCTTTTTTGTTGCCTTTTTCCGTGGCCACTCGGGATACAGAAATCTGTTCCTTCTTTTGAATGTTGCGAAGAGAGAAGGTACCCCGATTAAGTAAATAAGTAGTAAATATCAATCAATTTATATCTATTATACAGTAAATATATGTCGGGTTTACATTAGAATTAGGGTTAGGGGCGTGAAACGAATCTTCGTTTGGGTTACACGTTGTCGTTATGCAATAGAGAAGACATTGACTAGTGCAAATACGATTATTATAGAACCGGACAAGTAACCGTGGTAGTTAGGTATTCGAGAAACTAATGACAATGATCCTAGGTTCAATAACGAATCCGCGGTCGACGGGATGATAGATGAACGTACTCACAAAATCTAAGTCGGACGCGTAATATTCACTGGTCGTAAAGGGTTACTCCTTTCCTCAATGAGATCGCGAGCGAGAATGTCTTTCCCGTCCCGATGATGCCACGGAGGAAAACTATAATGGGGTGTGTCTAAGGACACGAGATCATCGGATTCGTCGAGAAAAGCCTTCGTTCAGAAAGTAAGGGAAATTGGCGTTGCTGCTAATTGGTCAATCCCCATATCGGTGGTTAGAAAAAGATGCTAGCCGCCCTCGAGGGAAAGTTGCTAGTGGGAGACGCCGCTCGTTGAAAAATAGGTCTCCCCTATCTTCCCGTAGTTGGGACAAAGACCGTTTGTCTGTTTGAAGGACTTTAGTTGACTAAATCTTAAGATTTATAACGGGCCCTCGAGCTAGCTGAACATGTACTGCGGAGACGCATCGACATCTGGCAATCATCTTACTCGAAGAATAGGGTCTGCGTGTGGCGAGCCACGGGACAGAAACCGTTGGAATATCAGACTTACCGATTAAAACTCCACGGTGGCCTATTTAACGCTTAACAGGAGTGCCCCGGGACCTCTTCCCAATTGCTGCCGCGTTTTCTCCCATTCTGAGAGAGCTATTCTTCTGGTCTAGTTTGAACATTGAGAGGGACCACACCTCTCAACGCTATCCGCTGGGCCGTCGTGCAGGTGAGAGGAGATTCCATAACCTCCTCGGCGTGTCGAACGCCATGACCATTTAGGGCGACGCAACGCCCTTCGGAACACTGTAAGAGCGAGAAGTTCTCACCTTCTCCTGCTTTTCCCGCTCCTTTGCGAGCATTACTTCCTCGCAATAGGAACTCCTATTACCCGCCCAACATCGCTTCCACGGCTGACGAGGAGTTCAAACTCTCGCCAATCGGTAGTCGCAGGACACTGCTGGGAGCCTCCCATGCCGGACAAAGGTCCTCTCCGTAATGGTGACAAGTGTTCGTCTCCTTTTTTCCAATTTTCTGCAGGTACTCACCGAATATTCCTAGCTTCCCCTGAACGTTTCGGACCGCCTGCCAGGCGGGGGAGGAGACCCCGCCCGAGTCCAAGCCCCTAAGATTTCCCCCCTTCCCCTTCCCTTTTCCGCCCCTGATGATCCTGATGGCGGTCATCCTACGTAGCATCCTCAGCAAAAGCAGACTGTGACGATGCGTTATCAGACGTCCTGTTCACACCAGAGCCCCGTACAGGATTCGGCAACGGACGACCCCCTCATATAGTCAGCACACTCTGACACCAGTCCTATCGATATTAGGCAGCAAGTCACATAATATGTTGGCTACTGCCGTCACTTTGGGGATCAAGAGTCTGAAGTGCAGCCCGAACGTCCATCAACTGTCGATGATGAAGCCAAAATATTTCATCTGAAGCCCCACCTCGACATTCTACCCGTTTATATCCAAACACAGGCAGGGCGAAAGAGCCACCGTACGCCGCCGGTCGTAAAACCAAGTAGCCTCCGACTTGGCTGGCGACACTCTCAGGCCCAGCCTGCGTATGGCACGCACCGCGCAAGCAAGAGCGAGCTCGCCGAGACGCAGTGTCTCGTACCATCAATGTCCTCCGAACAGGACCAACGTGTCGTAGGCGAAACATATCATCCGCGTGTCCGGGGGTGTATCAAACAAGCTGCAACTCATGTATCGTATGGATTGAGCATTACTGTGTGACCCGCTGCTTAGGATGACACTAATTTGTTCGTGTAAGGAGGTTTGCTCGTGTGCAGGGATATATTGGGCGATTTTTTATTGTCAGTAACTAAAAAACATAACCGAAAAAGCAATTTTTCTATTCTTGAATCTCGTTTTATTTCGGCGAAAAGAATTACCCCTTAAATAACATCAAAACTTATTTGTACAAAATAGTTACCATTCAATTTTCCATAGTTACCATTCAAAAATCAGAAGAAATACTAAAATTATTAAAACTAACATCTAACAAAGACAACTTTTTCCAATTAACAAAAATATGTCTAGGCCCGTATGACGAAACCGTATGGTTACAGAAAATATCAAACATACTTAAAACAAATAGATAGATAGGAATAGGAGACAACAACGCACAAAACAAAGCACACATAAAAGACTTCTTTTATTTTTCAATGACCAACGCGACGACATAGAGTTTGCTTAGGAACCAATACAGAGTTTAAATGAAGAAGAGATAGAACAAATACTAAAAGAAAATCATGACTTGATAGGACATCCCGGAATACAAAAGACGTACGACAGAATCAGAGACAAATATAAAATCCCACACTTAGTGGACAGAATAAAAACTAGAATAGAAACTTGCGCGACATGTCAAACATCAAAGACTACTCGGATAAGAGGGAAGGAAGAACCACAAATAACTGACACTCCATTAGAATCTAATAACAAAATCGCTATGGATTTGATAGGTCCGTTGAAAAAAACCCAGATAGGAAATCAATACATTCTCTCTATACACGATGAACCAACCAAATATTTAATACTTGTACCCTTAAAAACACAACACACCCAATCAATCTGGAATGCTTTATTGAATCATTACATTTATATGTCGGAGCCTTTGGAATTTTGGATAATCCCGCAACATTGTAATCTAGAGTTTACTATAGCTGTAATTAAACAATTGTAGTTACTCAATCCGATTGTAATTGTTCGCGAGTTGTGATAATGAGCTTGGGCTCGAGGCGACAGCCAGTCGCCGAACGTAGCCGCAGTCACGCTTTGTCTAACAAAGGTATGGAGTAATTCTATAGCTCTCATTAAAAGAAATATTTGTGGTGGCACGCGACAGTAAACATTCCAACGGTCTCTGTCCCGTAGCTCGCCACACGCAGACCCTATTTTTCGAGTAAGATGATTGCCAGATGTCGATGCGTCTCCGGAGTACATGTTCAGCTAGCCTGAGGGCCCGTCATAAATCTTAGAATTTAGTTGACTAAAGTCCTTCAAACAAACAATCTTTGTCCCAGCTACGGGAAGATAGGAGAGAACGAACGGCGTCTCCCTCGAGGGCAACTGGCATCTTTTTCTAACCACCGATATGGAGATTGACCAATTAGCAGCAACGCCAATTTCCCTTACTTTCCGAACGAAGGCTTTTCTCGACAAATCCCATGATTTCGCGTCCTTAGACACACCCCGTGATAGTTTCCCTCTGCAGCATCATCGGAACGGGAAAGGCATTCTCTCTCGCGATCTCATCGACGAAAAGAGTAACCCCTTACGACCCGTGAATATTGCGCATCCGACTTAGATTTTGTGAGCACGTTCATCTATCATCCCGTCGACCGCGGATTCGTTATTGAACCTAAGATCATTGTCATTAGTTCCTCGAGTATCTAATTGCCACGGTTACTTGTCCGGTTCTATAATAATCGTATTTGCACTAGTCAATGTCTTCTCTATTGCATAGAAACACGTGTAATCCATAACGAAGATTCGTTTCACGCCCCTAACCCTGATTCTAATGTAAACCCGACATCAGAAGTGGGATAAAGTGCCGGTTATAACAGTGCTAGCTAACTGCTAACTGCTAATTCAGTCGCTAGTGCAAAAATCGAGTGTGGAACCTAACAATTTTCGCCACCGCGTTTCAACCCTGAAACCGCAGGCTTCGACTCCGCTGAATGGTGCGCGGCTATCAATCTGATTATGGAGGAAAAACCTTTACAAAGCAGTGCCCTGAATATAATTCCAATAACGAGTGTCGAATCGAGTTCTACGTATTGGAGACGCCAACTGGTAGATCAAGTCATCCGGGTGAGTCGTTTCCATTTTACCCCGATTTTGGAGCCGAGCGTTCACTAATTAAAGAATTCTTAGCCTTGAGATTTTCTGACAAAAGAACGATTGTTATAGTAGTAATGCGAGGAACAAGACATATTTGTACTAAGCGTACATCTCAAATTTTGTCCGCTGCAGGTATTGGTGATTTGAGGTAAATTTTTCATGTCCTCGCTGATAGTTATTTAAAATATGATATCGCGATTGATCATGAAATTTTAAATCAAGGTTTTGACGTAATATTACACAAAATAGCCTCGCTATGTGCGAAACAAAAATAATCTATGCCTGTAATAAAACCGCCGAAAACGAGATCGTTGTTAATGAAGTTAACAATGTTGTACGTGGTAGTGATAAAAATTGATTAATCCTTCTTTTCGAAAATCCAAAGATTCACTCGTTACGGGTTTCCTACGTACTCGTGTAAATACAGGCCAGTTAGAAATACAATTAACTGATCCTAACATCACCGTACAAAGGAGTTCTAATAGACTTCGCGAGGAAGAACGGGGAATAGTACGTGAGAGAATAAGCGAGTTGATTAGAGCCAAAAATCATAAGGCCTAGTAATTCACCGTTCGCGAGTCCTATGTTACTCGTGAAGACGAACGATGGTTCAGATAGATGATTGGTAGATTTTCGAGGACTAAATAAAAATACGGTCGCGGATCGGTACTCTTTACCCCTTATTGCGGATCAAGTCGCGAGATTGCAAAAGCGAGATATTTTATTAGTTCGGACACGGTAAGCAGGTTTCTCTAAATCCCTATTCATCCTAATTCTAGGAAATATACAGCATTGGTTACCCATTCGATGTCCTTTATTTGCATAACATAAGTGCGTGCGCGTCTAGTGTTTCTTCCGGAATCATATTCCGAACGGCGATACTATGTCGATTCCGTCGAAAACAAGGACCTTTGCATTTTTCAGACAACCCTAATAATTTTGCAACTAATACTTGTCTAAATATTCTAGTATTTATGTTCTTCCTTGCTGCAATTTTGTAAACCATCAAAGCGTTTACTACGGAAATCCTCAGAAGTAGTCGCATGCCAAGTCTTCTGTACCATTTGACCCTTTTTAATTGTGGTGACCACAAGATGACCATAAGAAACCATTTGGTCGGAGTGATCTGTACTACACTTTCCTTCATTGTATTCAGCAGCGGCTGGTGATTTTGATGCTGCGAACAAACGAAACGAGAGATCATTCTTGACATTCCTTTGAAAACACGTATAGCAGCCAACGTGCCATTCGTACGTTGTTGTCTATTTGGATGATGTCCTAATTATTGCCGACTCGATAGATCAAGCTCTAAAAGGATTGCACACCGTACTAGATACCCTCGTAAAAGCCGGATTCTCCTTTAACTGTCCCAAAATGTTCTTTTCTAAAGACCTCGGTACTCTATTTGGGATATGTAATTCATAACGGAGAAGTTCGTCCCAGTCCGAGTAAAATACACGCCTTGAGTTCTTTACCTGCGTCAACGACCGTCACACAGCCCAGGCAGTTCATAGGTTTAGTCTTTTATTTCCGAAAATTCGTCGCTAAATTCTCACGGATAATGAATTCTTTTTTTATTTATTTGTTGAAATTACAATCAATTCTCGCGTTGAGAATTTTCAGTAATTTTTCTGGCGTGGCGCAGTGACATGGCTGATTATTTATAATAAGTTAGTACTTATTATTGTAATATCGGAAAATAAGGATAGAAATTTTTTCCCGATTACTTACAATTTATTAATATTAAACAGAATATACAGATATAAATTGGACAGAGAACGATATTTATTTAACGGAACTAAATGCAATACTCGTATCTATATCAAATAACTTTACAGTTATTTGATCACTCTCGTCACAACTAATCTAACACACACACACTCTCTCTCTAACAACTCTATCAATTCTCACGACTCTACTCTTCGACAACTCGAAACCTCTAACGACTCTACTCTTCAACGACTCAATTAGCTCTGACTCTCGCAATACACTCGCTTTTCGACTCGTATACTCTCGGTCGTCCGCCCTTGAAACACGAAACCGTCCTTCTGCTCTAACGTTGTTTCTTGTTTTTCTCATATCTCTGTAAGAAATAGGTGACTTTAGTCACATAGGCGCTCTTAAATGTAAACGAGCCACAGAAGGACGACGTACACGGTTCTTTTCTATTTTCAACCGATCTCTAATTCAAATCTATTCTACGATATTACATTATAGATAAGTATAATTTATAAGTAAGTGTTATAAATAAGTGAATATTACTTAATTTAGATAACTAATTGAATCTAGCGTTTAGGTCTAGCGGGTAGTGCCTCTTCAGCTTGCGAATCTGGTCCGTCGTATCAAGTAGTCCAGTGATTAGGGGGTTTCGGTGTTTGTTGATTCTTTTGCTATATCTGTCACTATATTTTGCTATTTCCTCTTTGACGGTGGGTATCTTGAGGTCGTGGTGTATTGTTTCATTGGTTACGTACCAAGGTGCGTCAGTTAGGGATCTTAGCGTTTTCGATTGGAAGCGTTGGAGTATTTCAATGTTGGAGTTACTTGCTGTTCCCCATAGTTGGATTCCGTAGGCCCAGACAGGTTTTATTACGGTCTTGTACAGGGTAATTTTATTCTGTATGTTTACTTTGAAGCGTCGGCCCGTGAGCCAGTAGAATTTGTTTAGTTTGTCCTTTAGTTGCTTCGTATTATCTGAGATGTGTTTTTTACACGTTAGTCTTTTGTCCAGGGTCATGCCCAGGTATCTGATTGAGTCCCTGCTAGGAACTGTTGCATTGTTGATGGTGACTTGTTTTCGGAGCGTGAAGGTTACATGTGACGATTTCTTTTCGTTAATTTTAAAGCCCCATTTATGAAACCACTTTTCCATGGAGTCGAGACTTCGCTGGAGAGTGGATGAGGCTATTATCGAGTCTGCGTGGGTAGCTAATAGCGCTGTGTCGTCTGCAAATGTCGCTATTGTTATATCGTTTGATATAGGTAGGTCGGCAGTGTAGATGGAGTACAGTGGGGGTCCGAGGACACTACCTTGGGGTATGCCGGCTTCTATTGGGAATGTTGCGGAAGTGGCGTCTAGGCATTTAACCATGAATTGTCTATTGGTTAGGTAAGATTTTAGGATGGAGTAGTAGGGGTGAGGTAGGATCTTTTTAAGCTTGTATAGTAGCCCTTCATGCCATACTTTGTCGAATGCCTGTTGGATGTCTAGGAAAACCGCTGAGCAATATTTTTTCTTTTCGAGTGTTTGGCTGATCGTATGAGTTAAGCGATGGATTTGCTCTACTGTAGAATGATGTTTTCGGAAGCCGAATTGGTGATCTGGGAGTGTTTTCAAGTTCTCTAGGATTGGAAGGAGTCGGTTCGTGAGCATCTTCTCGAATAGTTTGGACAGGGTAGGTAAAAGACTGATTGGGCGATAGGAGCTAGTTTGATATATCGGTTTTCCGGGTTTAGGGATGAGGGTAATCAATGAGATTTTCTAAGCCTTAGGATAGTGTTCAAGGCGAAGGATAGCATTAAAAATTGATGTGATGAGTCCGATCCCGTTTATGGGAAGTTCCTTAATTGCTTTATTGCCTATGATGTCGTGCCCTGCTGCTTTCTTGGAATTTAGGCGACTGATTGTTTCTATAGTCTCCGCAGAAGTGGAGGGATCGATAGGAGGGGACATTTGGAAGGAAGTGTGCAAGTATTCAGTAACGTCCGCGGCAGCTTTGGGGGAATGGGGTTTGAATACTTTAGACAAGTATTTAGCAAACAGGTCGGCTTTTTCTATAGGGCTTCGCGCCCATCCACCTTGCGGACGGCGGATAGGTGGGATTATTTGTGGGGGGCGTCTGAGTTTCCTGGACGCCTTCCATAGCGAGTAGTTGGAGTCGGCTGTGGGGGATAAACTGGCGAGATATTTTTGGAAACAGTCGTTTTTGTAATTTTTTATGGTTTTGGATAGCTTGCGCTGCGTCTCAACGCAACCAGTTGCGTTGTTTAGTTTGCGTTTGTCATCCGGTGTTCTATGGGTCTGCCATACTCTTCTTAGTCTACGTTTCTCTGGTATTTTTTTAAATATGTATTGGGGATATTCTTGTTTGCTGATGGACGTCTTTGTCGGTGTGGAGAGGCGGATGGCGTTTATTATGCTCGTGTTTAAGTATTCCGTGGCTGCTTCAATTTCTTCCTTAGTTTTTAGTGAGGTTCGGGCTGAAGATGAGTGAGTAAAGACTTCTCTAAAGAGCTGCCAGTTGGTGAGTTGGTTATGAATAAAGCCATTAGGTGTGTTCTCGATAATTGTTGAACTGACTGTTGCTGTCAAGGGGGAATGATCAGAAGAGAGATTAGCCGAAGAGTTGATTTGGACGTATCTTGGCGAGATATTTTTAGTTATGAAAAAGTCAAGTAGGTCAGGTATTTTGTTAGTGTCAGTGGGCCAGTGTGTAGGTTCGTATGTGGCGAAGTAGTTGATATTGTTGGTTATTATGCTGTTTAAGAGATTCTTGCCTCTTACTGTGACCAGTCTGCTGCCCCATTGGGTATGTTTGGCGTTATAGTCTCCTCCAGCTATGAATCTATTGCCCAGGGTGTTCAGGAAGTTATCAAAGTCTTCTTTGGCGATGGAGTGTCTGGGAGGGCAGTATACTGCTGAAGTTGTGATTGTACTATGGCAGTCTTATATTGCTACGTTTGTTGCTTGGAGGTAGTCTTTCTGGAATGATGGAAGTTCGTAGTGCTTAATACTTGTTTTGATTATGATTCCGGTGTCACCGTGGGCCTTTTCTCTGGGGTGTTGGGTATGGTAGAATTTGTAACCATTTATTTTCTGATAGTTTTTGTCGGTCAAGTGGGTTTCCGATACGAACGTTACGTCGATTTGCTACTGTTTTGGGAAGAGTTCTAGTTCAAATTTGTGTTGTGCTAGACCGTTGGCATTCCAAAGAGCTATGCGTGTTGGTTTTATTTTGCGTCGGGGCGTACTAATTTATCCATGATGAGTGTTAGTAGCGATAGCAACATTTAGCTGTGTTCACTTTCGACGGTTCGGCGACACGTGTTGTTTTCGGACTTCACTGGGCACTAGAGACACGTCTGCACGCTTCGGCACTCAACCGCGAACTGTGTTGCATAGATGGTTGTAAAATTTTTCAGCTTGCTCTTCGTTGCTGCTTGCCCATGTGTTATCTGCTCTTCTGATTGCTGGTACCATTTTTATTATCTTCTTTATTTTTCTTGTGGCTTTCCATAGGGAGTAGTTGTAGTTCTCGTGTGCAGATAGTGACTCGATGAACGTTTTTTGTTTTCTTTTGTTCTATGTTTTTGCCATTTTGCTTTCGCTTTTCTTTTTTCTCTAATTTTTTCGAGGATGTCTAGTGGAACTGTTTTTGTTTGTCTGTTGGTTGTTTCAGGTATAGTGGTTGCCCTTGCTGCTTCTTGGATAGTTTCTGTGAATATTGTTACTGCTTGATCGATGTGTTCAGGTGTTTTCAGTGGGATGTTGCAGCTGATTTTACTCTCTATTATTTCTTTGAATATTTGCCATTTGGTGGTTTTATTGCACAGCTTCTCTGTGCTGCTGTAAAGTATTGGTTTGTTTCTGTATGTAATTATTATGGGCGTATGGTCGGAGGTAAGCTCGAGGCTGGGTGCTGTGTTTAGTTTATTTGCGTTTAGTCCCTTTGTAACTGCAAAGTCTAGCAGGTCAGGTATTTTGCTCAGGTCTGTCGGCCAGTATGTCGGTCTTCCTGTGGATAATATATTGAGATTATTATTTCTAATGTATTTCTCCAAGGTTCTGCCTCGAGGTGTGGTGATTCTTGATCCCCATAGTGTGTGCTTATATAGTCTCCCGCTGCAATATACTTGTCACCTAAGTGTCGAAAGTACTCTTCCCACATTTGCGATGTAATTTTGTGTCGCGGCGGTACGTATACTGCTGACAACTGCAGTTGGTTGCTGTTAGTCTGTACGGTAACGGTGGTTGCTTGTATA
This sequence comes from Bombus vosnesenskii, assembly GCF_011952255.1. NCBI lineage: Eukaryota > Metazoa > Arthropoda > Insecta > Hymenoptera > Apidae > Bombus > Bombus vosnesenskii. The sequence continues at coordinate 1,081,626 of NW_022882941.1, forward strand.
TGTTCCTTACTGGCCTGGCTGTGTAGGTAATGTTTAATGTCGTTTTTTATTACTACTGCCGTCCCTCCGTATGCTTTCCCTGAGGGCTGCTTTCTGTCGTATATGGTGTAGTGCGGTATTTTTATATAGCTTTTTATTGTGAGGTGTGTTTCTGAAACGAGTAGTATATCGATGTTATTGCTATACAGGAATGTTTTAGTTTCTAGGGCCCTTTGTCGTAGGCCGTTAGAGTTCCAGGCTGCTATTTTAAGCGTGTCTATTTTTATTTTTTGATCATCATGTTAGTAAGTAATTGTAACATGACTGTTATCTGCTGTGTTTGCTGTCTGAGGAGTTCGTTTTGTTCGCTTATCATTATTGTGAGTATTTCGGTGATTTTTATGGGATGTTTTATTAACTCTTTGATTTCTATAGCGTCGTTGCTGTGGTTGTTCTGTTCTTGATTATCTAAGGGTGACGACCGGTTGACTACTTGCGCGTAGCTTCGGTTTCCAATGGTGTTGGTGTTAGTGTGGTTATTGTTTATTACATGCTGTGTATTTGTTGTTGACATAGATTCTGTATTGTCCTGTTGCGTGTGGAAATTGTTGTGTGTCCTGTTTCGAATCGGCGGGAAAAGTTTGCTTTGTAGTTGTCTTCTGACTACGCAACCTTTGTAGCTGGCTGGGTGATTTCCACCGCAATTTTAACATTGTACGTCATTTATTTTTCCCGTGTGTGGGCAGTTCACTGTTAGGTGCTTTCCTGCGCATTTGGCACACGCCAGGTTTCTGCTGCAGTAGTTTTTTGTGTGTCCATATTGTTGACACCGTATGCATTGTGGTATGTCTTTTTTATGTCTGGGTGGCTCGACTGTGATTATTGTGTTTGAGATTTTTTAAATTTCAAATATTTCGTTGTTGTTACTTTTCGGTTCTAGCTCTATTTGGAATAGCGGTAGTGGTTGCTTAGTGTCAAATCTGGTTATATTGTTGATCGTTCTTACCTGGTGTCCGATCTTGGCCAATTCCTCGCATATTTTGTTTGTATTTGTTTTAGGGTGTAAACCTCTGATTACTGCTTTGTAGCTTTTATCAGATTTGGGTTGGTAAGTATGATACCCAGCGTTTTGTTCCTTTAGCGCTTTTGTCACTTTCCTATAGATTTCTGGGGTATTAGTTTGTACTTTTACCTGATCCAGTTTGAGCTGTTTAATGGTTTAGTTTTCTTTTCCTGCCGTGCTATTTAGCAGTTCAATGAGGGGGTCTATTATTTTAGCGTCTATGTAGATTGGTGATGGCTTGGGGGTGTGTGTTCTTGGTATTTCTGTAGGGTCTGTGTCCATCTCTTCTGTCAATGAGCTGAAGGAGTTTTCTGTAGGAATTTCTTGTAGCCATTGTTGTTGTTACGCCGGGCGACTCTCTGCCTGGCCCATGTCACATACCGTGGGCCAGACGGACACCAGATGTCCGCTCTTCTGTTCGGCGTACCCTCAATAGCCTTAAGCACCCGTCATAAACCCGAGTCACTTGCCTGCTAAGATCCTTCAGACCCAACAAATATCTTTTCTAAATCAGTTTCCAAAGACTATTGTTTACTACGGTTTGACACGGGAAAGTTAGTTTTTCTCACGTACGATGCTTCCTACTAGCAACTTTCTATCGAGGGCGGTTAAGACCCTTCCTAGTCCACCAACCTTCGTTTGTCCAATCCGGGGTAATGTATACTGCCCTCACTTCCTGACCTAAAATGGCATGAACAAATCCGATGATCCCGTGCGCTAGACACACCCATCACTAGCGTTCCTCCGACACAGCATCGTCACTCAACTTCACTTCTTCTACATCGTTGGAAAAGTCAACTACTAAGTCTAACGCTAATGCCTATCGGGGCAGTCTAAGCATAACGCAAGAGTCGGTCTCGGTATTGTCGAGCACACATTTCTTCTCCTAAATATCTTATAGTGCTACGTCCACTAATACATTAAATCCAATTATAATCCAATTATATTCTTAATCACCTATGTTTATGGCTTCAATCGCCGCTTCCTCCGCTCCAACCTTCTTGCTTACGGGTGTAGGAGCCGGAGATTTCCTGCGGTGAGCCTTCCTTGTTACTGTTTTCTGCCACGGACCAATCGGTCGCGGGTTTGGTACTGTACAAAGAGAAACTTAGAAACGAATTAATCGTCGTGCGTAATGTCTGTTATGATCGATGTCATGATGGATGTGAAACTTTCCAAAGTGTCTAATTAGTCGTCAATTGAAGTTGATTTTGAGTTGATAGGGCGAGCCAATAATTCACTGTTTCCCCTTGACAAAAGAGATTGTATTTTGATGTCACTAGCGGGTCCAGCCGTTCATACATGTTAATCAACGTTATGATCGAACCGACCGCGGGCCATCGTTCGATAGATCTGTAGCGGCACTCGACAACAAATACCGCCACTCGACACTAATTAATACCGGACAACGGTAGCGCAGTGGTTAGCGCCTTAGGTTACGAACGTTCGAGACCCGGATTCGAATCCCGACGCTCGTAGTCCGATGTTTCTTCCACGCATGTAAATTAGAAAAAAAATGGCAGTACCCCAGCAGTGACATCTACAGCCAGCATCTGCAATCATCACGGACAACACATACACCTCAATTGCAAGTTATGGAAATAAAATTTATACTATTGTTAACTAGATACGGTGCCTTAAATATTATATGTGCCCAGACATGATTTTTTCTGTTATAAACAAAATTACAGTGGAATAAACTTAAAATTTTGTGGTATCAAGCAGGATCCCTGTGGCGGGTGTGCCCCGTGCTGACGTCCACGTCTCCGATCCAGTTAGCGGTGTCTAGTAGACGATAGAGTCGGCTACCACTGCCAGGGCAACCCTACTCTTCCTTATCGTCTGGAAGAACAGGTGTTGTGCCCGTTCCGATCGCCCCAAATTAGTCTGGAGGAGCCGCATGAATCTACTTTACCAAGTCCATATCCATGGCCTCTCCCCGGTCATCTGCCACACTCGTGATCCCTTCCTCTTCTTACGGTAGATCTCTCGCGTTGCCGCCCTGCCTCCTGTCCCTAGCAGGCTCCCGAATCCCGCTCATCTCTTTAGTTTTCGGCGGAACGTATGCCGCCCCTCCCATTCTGTGGGTGGCGCGCACCGAGCGACTCACAGAGCTGGCACCTGGGCACGGAGGCAGGGCAGCTCTTGTCCTGATGCCCGGCGCCTTCGCACCTGTAGCATAGCCGCTCCAGGTCTACCGTAGATCCGCAGGTCGCTCTCACGTGTCCCAGTTCTTAGCACATATAACATCTTAGGGGCCTCTTCGGGATGGCTTCGACCCTCGCCATTGACCAGCCCACAAAAGCTCTTCCCGCTTAACTTAGTTTCCGCGCTGTTGCTGTCGGACACCTTATCCAGGCTGACCCGAGACCACCTCTGGAGGTCCTGATGTCTCCTGCTCGAACTTCCAGTGTCTTGCATCCTCCAGCTCTCGCCAGTGTGTCCTCCTTGCTCCTCCTTGCCGACCGAGATGTCGATCCTAGTTACCCTCAGCTCCGCCGTTCTTGTTGGGGCCGCAACTCTCACCGTGGTCGGACCAGGGCTTATGCCAACCGTGATGCAGGCGCGAGTGCCTTCTCACCCTCTTTTTGTCCCCGGGAACTTCTATAATGATGCCCCCAGTCATCGCCATCTTGATTTTGATTCGTTCAATGCCGATTTCGGCTAGCGGGACTTTCTGTCTAGTCATCGCCAGCACTTTGACATACGATGTTTTCGCCCCCTCGTTCATCATTAATGTCACCGCAGATGACCGCGGAGAAGGAGGGAGCACCGCCTTTCTGCTCTCCGGCATCAGCCCCCCTTTTGGGATCCGTTGGGAGGGTCCCGGCGCCTTGGCAGCACCTAGTCTCCTTCTATCCTTCTTCTTCTTATGCTTGACCACCTTCTATTCACCACCTTCTGCTGAGTGGCATTGTCCTTAACCGTCGTTGCCTTTCTCTGCCTTATTTTCGGACTATGACGCCAGTCCTGTAGGCGTTCTTCCAGGGCTCTCATTAGTGAAGGTCCGAGCTCTTCGAATTTCCTCTCGAGGGCAGAGAGACGTTCCTTCCCCCCCCCTCCCGCCATCCTTCTTAGGGTGCCACAGCTCTAAAGTGGAGGCGTGACACAGTGCGTTCTCCTGACAAACACACCCGACCTTTCCTTAGCGTTCTTTCCGGAGGACCTCGATCTCCTTCTCTACCTCCGCTCGCATGTTCGCCATCCTGGCAGCTCCAGTGCCGTAGACAGGCCCTGTCCTCCTTATCATCTCCACCGTGTCCGCGGCAATGGTGCTTGATGCCTCCTTTAAGGTCTTAATGTTGGTGTTTTTTTAAGTTCGATGATGTTGTCAACGCCAGTATCCTCTACTCGCCGAATTAGTTCGACTCCTATGTCCGCTGTGGAGGATGTCCTCATCTCCAAGGTCAGTTCCATAGGTATGTCTGGAGCTGTGGGTGTCAGCTTCCTTTTTCTTCCCCTGTATCTCCGATGAGAATGGGGCCCCATAGGCCCCCATTAACTCTTCGACGTCCGAACTCGCACTTCCCTGGGAGTTTCCTGCCGTGGTGTTTCTTGCGTCTGATTCGGCGCTTGGAACCATGACCAGATCCATGCCTGAGTCCTCTAGTTTATCTAAATATCTAGTTTATGTTTGCGATCCTCATAGATTTCCTGGTTACCTTTGATGCAGGCTCCATTCTTTCCTCCATATCCTGCTTTCTACTAGTATTCTCCTCGTCGGACGCGGGGGCTCGTCCGGTGGCCTTCAACGTAGAGGGGCCTTGCGCGCACGTGCTCTCGGGTAGTTTCCGAGGTAACCCGTGCGACGGCCTTGCTGTCGCGCGTAGCAAGATGTCTGTGCCTGCCCACACGTGCTCCGAGGCGTACTTGTGGGGCGGCTCTGCCGGTGATCGTCCTAACCTGTCTTCTTTACTGCTTGGTCGACAGGGCTGAATTTTTTTTCTTGCTTTCCTGTCCCATCCAGTTCTTTCCTCACCAATTTTCTTGCGCACTTTGTACACACGCACTGAAACAACACTCTGGTCCACTTTTTCTTGTCGCCTTTCCTTATTTTTACTATAACTTAGGCTGCAGAGTACGGAGCGACGTAAACGCGTCCTCTCTGCATGCCGATATCTTTCTTTCTTTCCAACTTATTTAGATTCTAGTTGCAGTTCATTTACACCGATTCATAAAGTTGCAACATTCGGCAAAAATTTTGTATATTCCATAGGATTTTTAAATTTTTGTTATAAACTTGGTAGACATTAAATAATGCGCAGTTTGTAAGATGTAAAACTGTTTTGTTTGTCAATCGTTTTTCATGACAATACGCTTCTCGTGTATTGCATAACAGTACTGATATTGATCAGCGAGATCAACACCATTCATAAATTTATTGTACTCTGGTATACAATTTGGTTTTATACTCTTTCCTTTTTTGTTTCTTTTATTTATACATTCAACCATATTTTCCGAATGTATTGTAGGTGTCATGATTATCAATTTTTTTTATTAAATTAGATGTTTGTACCAGAATGCTTTTTTTACGAGATTCTATAGACTTCTTTTTTGAAGTATTAGTTTTTTAACATTGTGGTATTCCTCTGTTTTTTCTTATTTTACTTTTGTGACAATGCTCATTATTATTAAAATCCTAATACTCCCATAATTGTTGGGATCTGTTTTTGTAATTATGTTCCCGGAAATAGATGTATATAATAATGAATGATTAGACCAATAGTCGAATCTTTCTAATTCTTTTACTGTTCTGGCAAGAAATCCTAAAAATGTTTTCATTTCTTCAATGTTAATATCAATCCAAACTTTATTCTTCTTTAGCTCATTTTTATTATTATTATTTTGTTGATAATAATATAAGTTCGTTTCTGTTACAACTAAATTAAACAAACTAACACTAAGAATCATTTCATACATTATGTCAATCATTTCACAGTTGACATTATGTCTAAATTTGTGGATGGTATTTGTAATCCTGTTTGTTTCAGGTAGGTATGGAAGTCAGGATCGAAATCAACTTGTGATCATTTACATTCCAAAAAACTACCCTTATCACTTTCAGAGTTACTAATTATCGGTCATTTTTTGAATCGTCTCCCTACGATATCACTTTCACTATTGGTATTATTTACTATTCACGTCTAATGATATATTATATTTCTGCATCATTGGAGAACATTTCTAAGGCTATTTTATAACTTTAACAGTAATAGATATAAATTTTCGAGATACGAAGGCAGCGAAAGACATTGAAATTAACGGAAAAAACATCCGCTTAAAATATTTTCACAAGAAACTGTCTGATAAATTAGGAAGCGCGAACAATGCAAGCAATTGTTTCTGTAAAAATAGTATCAGCGTATCCAGTGTACATTGGTATATAAACATTGGAATGGCGGGAAGAAACCATTTCTCTACGCCTTATAAAAATAGCGAAACAAAGTCCGACGTACATGATAGCGGCCGATAAGCGATGACTCACAAAATCACGCGTAGTGCGGCCGTCAATGTATTTATTCAGTTAGGAGTGAATATCATCTATGTTATCGGTTTGGAATCGCTTTAGAATTAGGTTAGGGCAACGGTTTTGATTAAGTCTCTGTGAGGCGACCGGTAACGCTTCCGTGAAATAACAAGGAATTAATTATAAAAATATTAGAAGAATGTAATTAAATGATTGAAAGATAAATTAAATATACATAATTGATATTATTTTGCGAAATAGATTAATTGTTATCATTTACGCAAGAGTTACTGACCGCCTCGTGGCGGTTGGATTGGATGGAAAACGTGACCGAAGTCCAAATCTAATACAAGTTATAACAACCTAATATACGTACGTTATACCACTATATAAAGCCCACTGGTTTTAAGCTCGTCCGACTTTCCGTTCATAAACCGGCAACCGGCAATCAATACTGAAGCGTACTTGTCAATGGTCGCCTACTTCATTCACAAAGAACCGTGTATCAGGGAACATGAAAATAAGGTGTGATATCACAGTAATGATAATCGAAGAGAGGAAATGAGAGTACTCATATCGTATTTGTTGTTGTTTCACAGTACAGGTGCTGCACCATGCGGCAAAGTACTGAATTTAACTAACATTAGTATATCATACAAGAACCTATAAAATTAGAGATCTATCCTGTTTGGTCGAAATTTAGCATATAGAAGAATCTATGTATCTAAGTTTAAAGTTTGGAATCTGCTCTGTTTGTTTGCACATTACCATAGACAAGAAAATATTGAGTTTCATACTACAAGTATTCTATTTAATTGCACGGTTCTACGAAAAAATCTACTCTTCTATTCGAGATAAACAAGTATAAGAACGACAAAATCATGCAATAATGAAACTAATTGTAAGTTGCCTAAGAAAGGGGAATTAATTGTTTACTTTTTTTTTGAACGGTAACACATATAAAGCAGGGTTAGAAATAGTAGAAAATGTCAGAACATAATAATTTATTAACAAAGAACAAAGAAAATAAATAAATTTATGCCGTCGAGAAAATGTCAACTGCTCATCACCCTTCTTTTTGACTCTTGAAATCTGCCTCCTACTTTCTTGACGTCTTCTCGGACGCGGGTCTTCCTCGGCTTTAACAGGAAACTCTTCTACGGATGCTCCTAGAATCATTGAAGGAACTGATTCTTCAGAAAGTGTGGTATTCGGAGCACGATTGTTTTGTAAGTTGGCTTCATAGTACTCCTTTTGCCTCGCGAATAAGAGAGTTTTCGCGGTCATCGGAAAACTGAACCCTCGCTTTCTGGGACGAAGCGTCCTGTTCTCGGGCGAAGATGTCGGGATTCAGCCTCTTTTTCTTAATTCGTCTTTCTCTTCTCGTACGAGTATATTAGGTCGTTCGAAAAGTTTCTTTCGTTTTATTAGGAAATAATGGATGCACAACATTTTCCACATTATATTAGTTTATCGAATTACGTATAATCCATTTTATTTTATCAAAATAAAGATCAGAACGTACGACAGATTAGGTTTCATGTTTGTATAAAGATGCATCGTTGTAAAAGACGTGTCTGTAAAAAAACACATTTTTCGGACAATCTGATAGACAACTGCATCTAAAAGAAATAAAACTGGAAGAGTAAGACATTGTATTATTTTCAAAAGTATTCACTAATATTTATCTTTGCAGTAACAGAACACGATTATACATACAGTGAATAACTTTAATATTCGGATCGAGCAGGGCAAGGAGTATGCCGCGATCGAGTGGGCTGGGATGGTGGTGGTGGACGTATATGTCTCCATGAACAGTGGCTTGGTCGCGTTTGTGGAGTTCCTGGCCGGGGTTGGCGATTGCGTGAGACGATACCTTTCACGTCAGGTCCTCGTCCTGGGAGACTTTAATGCTCACTCCTCGCAATGGGGGAACACAAGGACAGATGCTCGTGGCCGGGTGCTGTCAGACTGGGCTGCGGGCCTCGGGCTTTTCCTACTTAGCAGAGGCTCGACCAGCACATGCGTGGAGAGGATGATTCGTCGTCGATATTACATGGAGCCCGTGGGGGCAGCCGTACAGGACGATGATGAAGAAACTGCGTCCGAGGGTCCCACCGCTGACGGCAGATATGGATCCGGTATTGCTGGAGGAGATCACATCGCACACTCTTCCCGCCACAGGAGGACAGCCCGAGGCAGCCGCGCACTACCTCGACTTGGACAGCGGAGTGGAGGGAGGAACTAAGGGATGCGGAGGAGGAGATGCTGTATACGGCGAAGAAGATGGCCTCCCGCAACGTTGCGCCGCGACCGGACGGTGTCCCGGGACGGATGTGGGCGGAGACGATGGCGGTCATGGCCCCCAGACTACGTCACCTATTTACAGAGTGTCTGAGGGAGGGAGTCTACCCTCGGACATGTCGCATGGCGAGGCTGGTCCTGCTGCAGAAGGAGGTACGACCGACAGACCCGCCATCCGCATATCGTCCGGTGTGTCTACTGGATGAAGTGGGCAAGCTCTTCGAAGGAGTCATTGTCGCCCGTCTGAAGGCCCACATGTCAAGGCCTGGTTGGCACGAAAGCCTGTACGGCTTGCGGCGGGGCCGCTCAACGATGGATGCGGTGAACCGGGTACGAGAGATGTCACGGGCGATGGTTTCCTGGGGTGGGGTAACGCTGGCAGTCTCTTTAGAAGTAGTCAATGCATTCAACACCATACTCCGCGACGGGATATTGGAGGCTGTTGAATTTTTCGACATGCCTCCCTATATCATTCTTGTCATACAGGCCTACCTGAGCGACAGATGGGTCGGCTACACCGGTAAGAATGGAGAAGGGCGGTGGCCCGTTAAGCGCGGGGTTTCGCAGGGTTCGGTTTTTGGTCCGATTCTGTGTATCATCGTATACGATTCGTTGTCCCATGCCTTCCCAGACTCAGGCACAATGTGTTACGCGGACGACACGTTGGTCTTGGTCGGAGAACGCTGGTGACACGAGACGCTGCGCTCGACGGGAGTACGAAGACCAGAGGAGCCGAAGATCAAGCGAGAACTCTCCCGCCGCCGAGCAGGCGGCCCGAGACGTTCTGGGGGAAGTTAGACGTGTGGTGTGGGAGCGATGGCTTTCCGACCTATTCACCGAAGACCAGATCCGGTGCCACCGAGCCGTTAGATCGGCGCTACCAGACTGGAAGGCTTGGGGAGACCGCGGAGGGCTTCCACTGTCCTTCCGGATGATTTGTCATCACTGCGGTAAGGCCCTACGCCGTCCTAGGTGACCATAAAGGCCGACACGCCGAGGAGGATCTGGACCTCCTCAGACTTGCACGACGGCCCAGGGGATAGCGTTGAGATGGATGGTCTCTCCCAATGCCCGAACTGATCAAGGAACGACTCCCTCAGACGGGAGAAGACGTAGGAGCGCTCCGGCAGTAATCCGAAATTTTTCTGGGTCCCGGGCATTCCAGCTGAGCGTCAGGCGGTCCACCGTGGGATTTTAGTCGGTATAGTCCGACACTACCCCGCCGCTTCCAAGCGGGGGGTGCCCATGAGGATTTTCCTACGTATAAAAACAAAAAAAAAAACAGAAAGAAAAAAGAAATTATACTTGAAAATGAAATTGAAACAAAAATCATTGAATTCTTAAATTTAACGGATATTTATTTCTTGTAAAATAGTGATCATTCTTACAGTTCATTATCGTAAACTAAAACAAATAAATTACACGCTTTATTTTCCAACCCTCAGCACGGAATTATAACTTCATTCATTAAATTATGCTTTACTTAATTGAGAAAGCTTGTAAGTCTGCTACAATTAAATTCAAAATTAATTAATCGACTGTTTGCGAGCTGCTGTTATTTTCCGAACAAGATGTATAAGTGGGACCGCTATTAATTGCGCCCGTATTTTCCAAATCGCCATAAATATCATTAGATTTCAATTATTTTATACTTCTTTTTTCGCTTAATCGCTTTCAACACTTTTGTAGCAATTCCACGTATATTCTACGAAAAATGAAATTGAAAAGCTTTTTTTAAGTTACTAAATCTTTAGTGGTTTAGAATATCAGTCGGAGATGATCGGCAAAGAAAACAAGAGAATAATATTATCCTCATGCGTATACAGATAATACTTGTTATAAAGAATACTACAATAGAATGTCGTTGTTGTCAAGACTCTAATGCTACTTTTTTCGTTTAGGTCACTATTTCCTATGGAGGTCACATTCTCGGTCAACTCAATCAGCAAAAATCCGGGCTCGTCAACTCCTATGGAGACGCAAGCCGATAGGATTGTGCACCTGGACGGAGTGTCTTTTGACAAAACCGTGATTTTCATGAATCGCTACACTCTTAACACTTTGACTGTCACGCCGCAATCACATGTTACGCTCAGGACGCCACGGGAGTATTTTTATTATTCAAAGCATATAATGGTAAAATAATAATAAATTCATGATGTAAGACAACATTCTTCGCCAATCGACCGTTTATATTATTGGTGGTCACAGGTGACCACTGTGGCGCCCTGGTAACAACTGACAAAATGTTTGCAACATAATATTCATAATGATAAACAATTGTTACCTATATATACTATATAATATGCCTAAAATTACAGAATTACATATACTTGAGAGAATGTAAGTTTATGGAAGAGGAATGGGAGGAAAAAGTTTGCAACAAATGGTAACGGAGTGTGGCATATCCGAAGAAGGACTACCAAGCTATCAGAAGATACCAGCTAAAATCTTGAAAATTCGATACGAATTCGATAAAATTGTAGGAAAAAGAAGACATCCGTTCGTCAAGGTCGATGAGTTATCAGAGAAGTTAAGAAAAATCCCTTCATTGGTATAAGACAAATAAAGCTTTCATTTTATATGGCCTGTTTTTAGAACAGTTGTTAGAACATTCAATTTAAACGAATGTTAATTATGCAGACCGAGATATATCTCGTCTGATAATTTATTTAAAATGTTTCATTATCTCTAGTTAAAGACTTCATGTTTTGCGATATTACTAAGTAATAATTTCGTTAAATGATACATTTTGACCTAAGACCTGCACCAACTTTATTCTTCGTTGAATGGACTCTCGACATTTATAAATATATGTTCCACAGATGCAGAAATTTCCTTTCCATAAAACATTAATCATCGAAACAACTAACAAAGTGTGGAGCTTCTTTATACATATAATGTTACGACAACAATGTTAACGTAACTGCTGTACGTAATCATCATGATCAAAGACATCTTAGTACATGGCATTTAACGATACAAGAAATGAATGGATACCTTAGTGCCATTGAAACAAATATTTGACGACGTTTGTAGGAAGTATGTTTATGCTTTTCGGAGATGAAAGGACATCGAAGCCTCCCCCTGGAACTTCGGGATAATCCCCTAACATTATAATCTAGAGTCTACTATAGCTGTAATTAAACAATCGTAGTTATTCAATCCGATTGTAATTGTTCGAGACTAGTGACAGTGAGTTTTGGCTCGAGGCGACAGTCTGTCGCCCAACGTAGCCGCGGTCAAGGGATGAACGCTTCGTCTAACAAAGGCATGCAATAATTTTATAGCTCTCCTACAAACAGACAAACAGTTCTTGTCCCAACTACGAGACAATAGAGGAGACCTATTTTTCAACGAACAACTCCTCCTAGTCTCCCACTAGCAACTTTCCCTCAAGGGCGGCTAGCATCTGTTTCTAACCATCGATAGGGAGATTGACCAATTAGCAGCAACGCCAATTTCCCTTACTTTCGGAACGAAGGCTGTCCTCGACGAATCCGATGGTCTCGTGTCCTTAGACACACCCCATCATAGTTTTCCTCTGTGGCATCATCGGGACGGAACTACTATATAGAGAGTGGGATTCAAAATCTTTTAAGGGACCATGGGTCACTACGTACAGTCAATCTGAGAGTAACTGGCCAACTGTCAACAATCCATAAATTCTTTACCTGCACACTTTGTTAATTATACTATATCACTCATTTATATTTTAAATACATTTGGTTCTATAATTCTGTTTAATAAATATCACCTAATATTATTTCAACATAAACATTGTGTCTTCCATAGATTATTTATCGTAATTTTAAGATTAAATTCTAACAACGTCATTAATCAAAAAATTCTTTTAACGTGCATCATAAATATACATTTGTTCTCAATTCATACATATACATAAATGTACCATGTAGGTAGATGAAGTTGAGCAAAGTGCAACATTTATTATGTCACAGCTAATAAGCTGTTCCGTATACTTCCTTACAGTATCCATTGTAGAGATTTGAAAACCAATGCCGGCACATACGCTGGCACAGGCTTTCGGCGGAGTTCACTATAGTAGGGAAGATTGTTCTTCACGAATATCTCGGCTATTAAGCGAGTCTACCCCTTATATGTATAGAAAAAAGTTATTCGAAATGTTGAGCTTTCCAACATATTTAAAAGTCATCAAAAGCGGTGTCTAGTCAGCTTTTTACAATTTAACAAAAAGATTAAAAAATGCTTTTATCCGGTAAATAACTTTCGTACTCTGCTTTATCATTTACAGACTGTATAGTATTAGGTCATCCCATAAGTTCGTGGCGACTTTTGTGTATACATTTCATGTGTCGATTTATAAACATACGGCGATAAGGGACGAATGCACTTGAGCTTAGCTGATCGAGAACAGGCTAGAGCAGATTTTCGTGGGTATAAGATCGTAATATAGTGAACACAGTGACTTCTAACAGTAAAAAATCATGAGTGAAATGCGTATCCATTTTCTCATGTTATATGAATTTCGGAAAGGAAGTTCTGTAACAATTGCCACGAAAAACATATGTGCTGTTTACGGAGAAAATGCGCTTTCATTTCGCACCTGTAGGAAGTGGTTCCAACGTTTTGGAGCTGGGAATTTCTGTTTAGAAGACGAGGAACGCTCCGGGCGTCCTCCTCAGACAGACGAAGATAAAATTCGGGATCTTGTTGAAAAATCACGAAGTTTGACAGTTCAAGAGATGTCAAATGTTCTGAAAATACCTAAGACAACGATTCATAGGTGTTTAAAAAAAATGGAGATGGTGTCAAAGTTGGACGTTTAGGTGCCCCACGAACTTACGGAACGGAACCGTCTTGAACGAACGACAGCGTGCATGTCATTACTTGCGCGTAATAAACATGAGCCATTCCTTAAACGCCTGGTAACTGGTGATGAAAAGTGGATACTTTACGAAAACCCTGAACGGAAACGTAGCTGATCCTAACGAAATCAGCCACCTCAACGCTGTGCAAAACCAGGGTTACATCCACGTAAAATTCTTTTGTGTGTATGGTGGGATTATAAAGGAATACTGTATTTTGAACTTTTATCTAGTGGTGATACCATTAATTCAGATAAATATTGCACTCAGAAAAATTAAGGGAAGCACTAGCTGAAAAACGACCAGGTTTAGTGAATAGGAACAACGTTATCTTCCATCACGACAACGCTAGACCGCATGTCGCGAAAAGCGTTACAAAAAATTGTCTGTATTTAATTGGGAAATTTTACCACATCCCCCATATTCCCCAGACATTGCCCCATTTGATTACCACCTGTTTAGAGCATTACAACACTTTTTAGTAGGTAAAAAATTTGAAAATATTGACATTCTCAAAAGTAGCTTAGAAAATTATTTTAAAGAAAAACAAGAGAACTTTTATCGAGACGGAATAATGGCCCTACCAGAAAAATGGAAAGAAGTTGTACAACGAGAGGGGGATTTTTTCATGAAACTGAAAGGTATATAAACAATCTTAACATATATAACCGCTCGAAAAACGGCACGAACTTATGGGATGACCTAATAATTATGTTACAAAATTATAAATGCTTATGCCAACTTATACTTGCAAATATGGCATAAATTATTCTCCTTTGTAGATAATTCTACGTTCTTCTTCCTGCATTAACGTCAGACAATGTATATTACTTATGACTTAGAAGTTTAATATGGTGTATATTTTGTAGAATTATGAGAGCTGTCGTAAACAAATTTTTCCACACTAGAATTGGATTCTAATTTTATTAAATGATATATATGAGATGTAGATCGTGACAGTGACAGGAAAAAACAATTAAGTATGTTTAACAATATATATATTTATTATGATATACTCAATATGTACACTTTGGATAGAACTCGCGGGTACTAAACGATTCGTGATTCGCAATTACAAGTTTGGCCAAGATGCTGGCAAGAGGGCCGATTTAAGGCGTAATGGCTCGCCCCGAATGGCCTTCGGCGGGTGAACAGCGTCCCACCTGCTCCGGAACCGTCCTGGAGAGACGGAAGGGCTTAGAATGTGCCCCGCTCGACCTGAGACAAGCGACAGCCCCTGCAGGCTTAGCTAATCGAGGTAGCAAGGCACTGGGTGCCTTGCGCGATGGTTGGGCGTAATCCCACCCGAAAGCACCCGTTAACGAGGACTGACAATATTTGTAGCTCGCCACCTTCCAGCTTTCATCCTGTTGAGTTGTTTTTTTTATTGATTTCCATATCAACTTCGATTGTAACTGAGCAGTCCTATTCTTGGTTTATTGGTTGACGTGTTTTTGATGTGTTTGTTGTTTTATTTATGTAGTATTGCTCGTCTTTGTTGATAATTTATCGGTGAGATTTGTTTTTTCATGTTAGGTTTGCTTATAGTCTTCTTAGTAGAAGACACGGGTTTCCACCATTTAGCTATGGGCGTAGCCATTCGTAACTTTCTCTTCCCCACTTGCCGCACTTTTCCGAAGCACTGTTTTTACTCTGCTCGGGCAGAACTCGACCTGACGTTGAGTGTATCAATGTTATATAAGTTTGAAAGCTGTGTAATTCCAACTTACATTCCTTACAAAAAGAGTCTGGAAATTTGCAATGTAAATAATTATCAATCGTTAAACTATTGCAGTTCGCGAGATACAAATATTCTTGCGATTTATTGTATTTGGATACTCTTCGTGCAATCATCAACGTGGACGGACGTCAAAGTGAAACCACGCGAGTTCGGCATTTCCATATATACAGAACATACTGTCAACGCGAGTATCTTGAACTAGTTCGATTATTTGCTTACGCTGCTGGAATAAGAAGCACGGAAGGGTCTTTTTCGCGCGGTAAGTGCCACTTGTTAAACATTGCCACTTGGAACCGATACGAACAGACATGAAACGGGCTGTGCCAGGAGAAGTATTCTTACATTATTATAAAGAAATACATATAGTAATTTAATAAAATATCTCACACACCATGGTCCTGGTCATTAATGTGAGTGATTGTATATTGTTGGGTTTTAAATGGTTACGATTCTGAAATGTCAGAAAGAACATTTAAGTGCCGGCCGGTTCAGTTAGCAGGGCCGGTCCGCAGTTCACATGTGGTAAAAATTCATTTGGTAGAAGTCGGAAGTTGTTGATTTTTTCAATACTGTACCTTCACACTTTTTAACGTGAGATGTTCCGAAGAATCCATATACTTGTGTAAAAGAAATACTGTGCATAGTTTCATTTAAAAAACCAAGGTATTATTTTAAACATTTCTCAATACTCAATACTTTTGTGGATAGTATGATTTCTTGCTGTCCAGAGCTGACGTGTAATTCTTTGCGGATGTCATTGTTTCTGACGTAGCAGGGTGAATCTATGATCTCAGGTAGTATTTTAGTTCGTTCACCTTCCATCTTTTGCACGTGCGATTTGCCATTTCCCAGAGTTATATTTTCCGAAAACATACGGTTACAAATTTTTGATTTACAACTTCCACGATTCGTAATTAGAATCTTGAAATCTATGAAAGCTCTTCGATTTCTTGATATCCAAATACAGTCATCTTTCCTTTCCATTAACTTCCTTTATTCTTTCCACGAAACGACTTGGAAGTTATATTACAATATTCGTTTAAAGCATTCCAAGCTATTTGAACGATAATAGAGATGAAATATTTTTTATACAAGAATTTTTGTACTCTTGTCCTCCATTTAAATAGCGTTTTGTATACATTAGCATTTAAAAAATCTTTTAAATGAAGTATTTTTATGTTAATAGGAACATTGTTATAGTATCGATATTTAATAAAAGCAGAAGTCAAATGTTAATGATTACACATATAATGGCGTAGTTAGCAAATGAACTACATTGTGACAAAATTACACACTTGCTCAGTTCGCGAAGTAGACCATCACCGTTGAATCATTTTTTCTTTAGTACGGATTATCCTGAGATTTTTTGTTTTTTCTTAACATAACACATATATAGAAATTTAAGATATAAAATTGTACGATATTCTTTATTTATTAATTTTCCGATTTATTTTTTCATATTCATTTGCAGATATTTGGGTTGAAAGAGGGGAAGCCCTGTGATTTTGGTACAATGAATACAAAGCTTAATGAAAACGAGATAAATGAAAAGTTACGTAATGTGAATTCCATCGAGGGATTCTATTCCGGAACTGGAATTCTTATGACAGGGGCGACAGGATTCGTGGGCAAAGGCCTCCTCGAAAAACTGATACGCACGTGTTCACGCATCGCTGCTATTTTTATATTGATCCGGCCGAAACGTAACCAAACGATAGAACAACGATTTAAGAAGTTAATAGATGATCCGGTTCGTAAGTAATATTCTACTCGCTTTTTGGAATTTCATTATATAAGTCCCAAATTAATGAACAATTGCCAAGAAACAAATAAATTACCTTCGTAAGTTCATATGAGTCGATTAATGTAAATATGATGTAATTCAATTCTTGCCTATTTGGTTCAACACTGCGACTTGGAACAGTAACTTCTATTCTGTTTTGAGCGCGAATGGTGTCAGGATATACTCGTTAATTTTTCAGTGGATAACAGAGAAGCTAAGAATGGCCCACTCGATTCCCTACAAAATTTTTATTTTATCATTCATTAACTGATAATCAACTTCTTGACTGCGAACATTTTTGCACTATATGGCTCATTTTCTGCAAGAAGATGACATAAATAAATAGTGAACTTTTAGGTGAATATCGAACACAACAACAAACGCGGTTGACATCACCACTTTTGCGTACTTTCCCATTTATGAAATCGATCAGTGCAGCTTTTCAACTCATTCATTTATCTATTTTTATTTGTTATTTCATTTCTGATTCCTTACGGATGAAGACGTTTACAAGGCAGCAGTTTAAGATTTCGAACGTTATCTATTATCTAATTTTGTATCATTAATATTACGTTTTTATTTACGCTTTTCCCTTCTCATAATTTAGAATTATTATCATAAAACACGTAATACTGTCGCAATACTAAAAGACTGGAAGCCGTATATATATTAAAGATGTTGAAACATTATTTATACAGAAGAGTTCATATGTACTTTTCTGTCCGAGATAGGTAAGTATGAGAATAACAAAATCGTACAATAATTAGGCTATTTGCAGGTTGCCCAAGAAAGAGAAATTGATTACTACTATATTTACTATGTATATATTTTCTATATTTTTTCTCAAGGAAATAGGATAATATTCCCTTGTTGAGAAACGTTAAGTTGGTATGATCGCTAGTTCGATGCTCTTTTGGCTTAGGAGTCGACCACGTGTTAATTATCTAAGTGTATCCGGTGTGTTCAGACGTTTTGTACGAAGAGGTGAAATATAGAAAGCAAAAGTTGAATCTGTGTGAATCAATTATATCTCAACCCCAAACCTATATTTAATAACAGGTTGTGGGCCCCGGGACAGTAAACTGCGACAGTAAAGACATTTATTTGTTGAGGTTTTGTGTTTTTCTGAAATTATCCGAGAAGAGACCACGCCATGATCGACCAGGAGAAAATGGGTGATGTGGACAAGGATATGAATCCGACCCTGAGTAAGGGCAATTATGAATACTGGAAGATGATGACGGAAGCTTCGTTGGTTTTCCTGGCCTGCTGAGATGCAGTAGAGTCAGGATTAACGGCAGCAGAAAGGTTGAGACCAGACTGTATAAAAATGGATAACAAAGCACGTGCGTACATTTTTCAGCATGTTCGCCCCGAGTATCTCGGGGATATAAGAGCCCTGAAAACAGTGAGGAAGTTCTGGAAAGCACTGGAAGATGTCCGTGGAAGATCTACGTCGATGGACATTGTTTTATGCATGCGGGAACTGGACACGATCGAGAAGACCCCTAGCATACATATCTCCGCGTATTCGCGTTCGTCCCGGGACTACCGGTGGACTCATCAGTAAAGTAAGGCTATACCCGGTAGTCCCTGCCTTAGACGTAGAGGGAGTCTCGCTAAGTGCGGTATTTGTATCGTGACACCGTATATTCGACCGCTAGCGAGAGACAGACTTGTTGTCATCGTAGTAGCCCTCTGGTGTTGGCGGTTGGTACCCGCGGATCGTCCGGGAGTTGTTACGACCGCGTTGATGCCTCGACCTGTCGGCGTCCTGTTGGTACCGGTCCGCCACATTTTCAATACACGATAGCGTCTTAGATTTAAAATTAGATTAAATTTCGTCGCGATAATGTTTTTGTTGTAGTAAAACCTAAGTATCAATTTTTTAATAATGAATCGTTGCATACAGAATAATATTTCTGATGAAATGTATGATATCTCTGATATCTATCTTACATGCGTGTTCATTTACAGAAACGATGAAAACAGAAGAACTAATTGATTGTAGGCAAAATGGAAAGAGATGAAAATGTAATGACTAATTTGTGTAACGATGTAATTAAATAAAGTAATTGACCACACTTTTATCTATCTTATTGATGGGATTAATTAATCGAGTGTAAAATAAGCAGAATATATGTATTTGGCAAATCGAATAATTATAATTATGTCCAATAGCCGAACTAGCTGCACGTTATTCACATACTCTCTCACAGTCCACCCTCGCTTGCACATGACTTATATGAGGTTGATCAGTTTAACTTCAGCTTACTTTCGTTACTAACGAAAATTTTTGGTCCTATGGAGTTTGATCTTTGTTAAAATTAGGAGGATTATATTAAGATGAACATTTATATTGAGAACAACCGATACGTCTCATTTGACATCCAGCGAAAGAATGGCGAAGGAACGGAAAAAAGATTGTGAAAAATGAAACAAGGATACGAAATCTTTCAGCGAAAGTTTAAGAAATAACTAATTAACAGCGTAATTTAGATTCTACCTTAGGTGTAATTAAACAATTGTCGCCATTGAAACCGATTGTATTTTTTCGAGATTTATGATAGTGGGCTTGGGCTGGAGGCAACAACCAGTCGTTGAACGTAGCCGCTGTCAAGAGATGAACGTTTTGTCTAACAATGGTATGGAGTAATAGTATAGCTCTTCTTAAAAAGAAACAGTTGTAGCGGCACTTGGCAGTAAACATTTCAACAGTTTCTGTCCCGTGGCTCGCCACACGCAGACCCTATTCTTCGGGTATGATGGTTACCAGATGCCGACGCATCTCCACAGTACATGTTCAGTTAGCCCGAGGACCGTTATTAATATTAAGATTTAGTCATCTGAAGTCTCTCAAATGGACAAACAGTCTTTGTCCCAACTACGGGAAGATAGGGAAGATCTATTTTTTCTACGAACGACGCTTCCCGCTAGCAACATTCCCTCAAGGACGGCTAGCATCCTTCTCTAAGCACCAACATGGAAATTGATCAATTAGCAGTAACGTCAATTTCCCTCACTTTCCGTAGACGCGCCCCATCATAGTTTTCCTCTGCAGCATCATCGCGACAAAAAGTTATTCTCTCGTGAGGTCAAATTAGCGAGTTACATAGCGTCTTTAGCGATTTCTTCTCTAAAACAAACGTTGTAAACAATTACTTTCTGTTTCTTGGGCATCTCAGAATTAGTCTAATTATTGTACGATTTTGTTGTTCTCATACTTACCTATCTCGGATAGACAAATACATATGAGCTCTTTCGTATAACCGTACAATTAAATAGGTTCTTGCCGCATAAAGCTAAGTAGATACTGGTTTACGCTAATAAGGAATCAAATAGGGCAGTTCCCTAACTATATAGATTCTTCTATATGCTAGCGTGTCTCATCTTCCAGTATTGTTCGCGTGGTGCAACATTAGTCCGGGAATAATCAGGAACATAAACGCGAGTACTCTCATTTCCTCTCTGATATAAATTATTGTCACATGGAGATATGATAGTTTGAATGTAATAATGCATGCTTATACTGACTTACGAAAATATGTAGGCACTGCAAAATTGTATGCATATACTACGCGGGCAAGATACATTTCTTGAAACTTCGTTAGCTCTATAATGAGATGCGAGTATCGTAATTATACTGAACAAGTTTTAAACCAGTCTAGAAACGTATAAAAAGAATTACAAGGCATTTTTGCGGACATACACTTTTAACACACTGTTGACCAGCTACGTTAAACAGAAACTAACAATTTAACTTCTTGCGTAAAAAAAAAAGAATTTATTCCTGATCGGTCAGAAATGTATTAAGAGAAAATTAGTATGCTTAATAATATTCTATATTGGGAATCGAGCTTATATATTATATTCTTCAGGTTTTCGATGGTGTCAGAGCACAAAACCCAACAATTTTCGATAAAATTCATCTCGTGGAGGGCAACCTGACTCTGCCAGATTTAGATCTTTTGCAAAAAGACAGAGATATGTTGATAGAGAATGTAAACATAGTATTCCACGTTGCGGCCACTATAAATTTCCATCTACCATTGGATATGGTCGTCAATGCAAATGTGAAAGGTACCGCTAATATTATCAAACTGTGCAAGGAACTCAAGCATGTAATTAGCGTTGTCTATGTGAGCACAGCTTACAGTAATCCGAATCTATCAGACATCGAGGAAAAGGTCTACACGTAAGAATCAGTTATAATTCGTCATTCCTTAAACAACTTTTTCAATATCGTGCATAACCTACTTCTAAATATAAATAAACGATGAAAGTAATGTATAACTTAGTATAATTTGTTTACTTGTCTATCTGATTAACACTTGCCAGTCTCCATTGAAATGATAAATACTTGTCAAAACAGGTATAAATTTAAGAAAACTTACACAAGAAATAATCAATGATACAAGATCTGTCAATGATAAAAATTACGTATTGAAAATTATTTTACCTTTTACTAATTTCTTCTTTTTATTGAATTCAATGATGAACTTGTTTTGATACACGTACATGATAACAACTAGACACGGATATCATTATAAATTCATATTTTAAGATGAATAAACATGATTTGAGGAACAGAATCTAGGCAGAACTTTGTTCGTTTACTAAAAATTACAGCAAGCACTTCATCTTCGATTCTTTCTATATTATTGTGTATTATTTCATTATATTCTGTTATATTATTAGACATTCTATACGTTTTTGCATTTTAAGTCTTTAAATGCGTCAAATTTGCAATTTATTAATGACTTTAGCATGACAAACATGTTATCTTATGCTTGATAATTTTGCAGCACGAATCTAGATCCTTCTCTCGTGATAGATATATGTGACCGACAAGACAAAGAATTGATTAATCTGCTCGAAGAAAGAATTTTAAAAACGTATCCAAATACATACACGTTCACCAAGAATCTTGCAGAGCAGACAATATCCAACAATAGCAAAGGACTGGCTGTTGCGATCGTACGACCAAGTATAATTTGTTGTTCGCTAAAAGAACCGTGCCCTGGTTGGTTGGTATCTTTTGCTGGACAATCAGGTATTTTTATAAATATTTACAATGATAATTCCTCGTCATTTCATATCTCACTCATATCGCAAATAAGAGCGTTTCATTACATCCAAGTAATTCCGAATAATACAAGTCACTCGTATCACAAGACCTTAGCTCTCCATAATTTTCATAACAATGAAAGAAATCAGCAATAGAATAAAACTGTGACAATTTTTAACTCGCACATTCTGAAGGTTACGTATATGGAAATATACTTTTTGCTTATTGCGCTATAAAAATGATACCGTTATTACTTTTTTTATTAACTTAATTACGGGAATATGAACTTTTAACATACAATCCAATTACAAGCAGTTAGTTTCAGCCTAAAATGTGTAGTGTAGTATAGTATTATGGAATTAAATGGAATTAAATTAAGCATAAGACGTGCGATGCGCCCCTCGAGACAGTAGGATATGCTTTGTTACGATGTACATGATATATTTAACGTGAAACAACATAAAATTTTAGAGCACACGGTAATATCATTAGACATTTTATCTGGCAACAATGAGCGAAATATAATATATTTCTGTTTAAGAGGCAATAATTTTAAATAATTATATAATATATGCGATGGATATGTATTAGCATTGGACTACTTATTCAACGAGTGGCCAAACGCAGAAGTTGACGCTGTATGCTTTCGAACATATCATAAAGAAATTGCTGATATGAAAGAAGGTTGGTTATTGTTATAAGACTGTAGACTCTGATGTGGCCTGTGTGTTAGCTCAGATTCCGGTCAATCGTTTAACAGTAAAAGGGAGATTACTCGTCGAGAACGTCGAATAGCCGTTGAGAGTACAGAACGTTAAGCGGCGCAAAGCGAAATCGTGTTTGTCACCTACGGCGCACAGAGGGAGGCAATGACGCAAACAATGTTTGGAATTACTCAGTCTTCTTGTACGATATGAATATTCATTTAACTCCCTTATATAATCTTGAAATTAAAAACAGATGTAGCCAGTTATCATAATCGTTTTGATTATGAGAAACGATTTGCACAGAAGCGATTACGCTGATCAACTCCACGAATTACGATAAAAAGGAGAAATAATTGTGATATTACAAACGTTATTCCTTAGAATTCAAGTTAAGATTATACGACTTCTTCTTTCAACAGATAAACTCATCGCTATGAGTTATTTGCGAAGCTGAACAACATAAGCATTTTTAGGCAATGAAGTTAAAAAATTCAGAAAAATATAGTTGTAATTAATTTCTGAGAAGCTAGTTGACTCTAATTTTTACCAGATCGCCATTATTTAATCTGTGTTTTTACTGTCAGTTACAGCTACTCTTCCCATATCCGTGTCGCTACATTTCGAGACAGTTGAGAATCATTAATAACTTTTGAACCAATTTGACGTTGCAGGTATCTTCATGAATATCGGCAATGGTATTGCAAAAGTACTATTGGGTAAGGCAGATGTAATATCAGATGTAGTACCTATTGATTATGTAGTCGACGTGATAATGTGTGCCGCGTGGCATGTCACGCTACATATTGATAATAGGGTCAAAGTTTACAACTGTACGAGCAGCGCACGTCCCATCAAGTACGGAATCGATATTTATTACAGAATTTGTTTAACTAACGTAACTCAATTGTTAGAGTATCCTAAAAGCTTCAGATTCATTTAAGCAATGCGATCAATAGAAATGCCAATGGATAAATTGCATTCCAGTGTGATTAATGTACAAAAGATAATGATAAACTTAGAAAAAGATATTGAGAACACAAATGGATAAGAGCCAGCCAGATTTTTTTCTGTGAATATCTATACATAGGATTCATTTGTTCTAATGAAGGTGGATGTATCATAGTCTTTACGCTTTTAATACTTCTTCGGAAATAAGAAAGGTATCTCAATTCGGTGAGTAGTAACTTTTTCTTTTTTGTTTACCGGTTTCTTCGCAACGGCTTAACGAACCGGAATTTGTATCTCGTAGGACATGTTCTAAAATATCCCGTTATAATATTTTTCTATATTATTCTTTCTTTTTTCTTTTTGCGATAACCCAGTCTATATGTATATTCATCAATTGAGTTGAGCTATCTGAAAGAAATCTTTTTTGCAGGTATTTCCTCGAATGGTTTCATCCCGGATTCATTTGATTTTGCAAATGAAGTTCTCGTTACCTTTGCATTTCGGCAAGTGCTCTTTCGTCATGTAGTCATGTATTGCTCAATGTGTCCATCGTACTTCGTTACTTTTCTTTCTTTTTTTTCTTTTTATTTATTTATTAAAATTACGATCAATTCTCGCGTTGAGAATTTTCAGTAATTTTTCTGGCGTGGCGCAGTGACATGGCTGATTATTTATAATAAGTTAGTACTTATTATTGTAATATCGGAAAATAAGGATAGAAATTTTTTCCCGATTACTTACAATTTATTAATATTAAACTGAATATACAGATATAAATTGGACAGAGAACGATATTTATTTAACGGAACTAAATGCAATACTCGTATCTATATCAAATAACTTTACAGTTATTTGATCACTCTCGTCACAACGAATCTAACACACACACACTCTCTCTCTAACAACTCTATCAATTCTCACGACTCTACTCTTCGACAACTCGAAACCTCTAACGACTCTACTCTTCGACAACTCGAAACCTCTAACGACTCTACTCTTCAACGACTCAATTAGCTCTGACTCTCGCAATACACTCGCTTTTCGACTCGCATACTCTCGGTCGTCCGCCCTTGAAACACGAAACCGTCCTTCTGCTCTAACGTTGTTTCTTGTTTTTCTAATATCTCTGTAAGAACTAGGTGACTTTAGTCACATAGGCGCTCTTAAATGTAAACGAGCCACAGAAGGACGACGTACACGGTTTTTTTCTATTTTCAACCGATCTCTAATTCAAATCTATTCTACGATATTACATTATAGATAAGTATAATTTATAAGTAAGTGTTATAAATAAGTGAATATTACTTAATTTAGATAACTAATTGAATCTAGCGTTTAGGTCTAGCGGGTAGTGCCTCTTCAGCTTGCGAATCTGGTCCGTCGTATCAAGTAGTCCAGTGATTAGGGGGTTTCGGTGTTTGTTGATTCTTTTGCTATATCTGTCGCTATATTTTGCTATTTCCTCTTTGACGGTGGGTATCTTGAGGTCGTGGTGTATTGTTTCATTGGTTACGTACCAAGGTGCGTCAGTTAGGGATCTTAGCGTTTTCGATTGGAAGCGTTGGAGTATTTCAATGTTGGAGTTACTTGCTGTTCCCCATAGTTGGATTCCGTAGGCCCAGACAGGTTTTATTACGGTCTAGTACAGGGTAATTTTATTCTGTATGTTTACTTTGGAGCGTCGGCCCGTGAGCCAATAGAATTTGTTTAGTTTGTCCTTTAGTTGCTTCGTATTATCTGAGATGTGTTTTTTACACGTTAGTCTTTTGTCCAGGGTCATGCCCAGGTATCTGATTGAGTCCCTGCTAGGAACTGTTGCATTGTTGATGGTGATTTGTTTTCGGAGCGTGAAGGTTACATGTGACGATTTCTTTTCGTTAATTTTAAAGCCCCATTTATGAAACCACTTTTCCATGGAGTCGAGACTTCGCTGGAGAGTGGATGAGGCTATTATCGAGTCTGCGTGGGTAGCTAATAGCGCTGTGTCGTCTGCAAATGTCGCTATTGTTATATCGTTTGATATAGGTAGGTCGGCAGTGTAGATGGAGTACAGTGGGGGTCCGAGGACACTACCTTGGGGTATGCCGGCTTCTATTGGGAATGTTGCGGAAGTGGCGTCTAGGCATTTAACCATGAATTGTCTATTGGTTAGGTAAGATTTTAGGATGGAGTAGTAGGGGTGAGGTAGGATCTTTTTAAGCTTGTATAGTAGCCCTTCATGCCATACTTTGTCGAATGCCTGTTGGATGTCTAGGAAAACCGCTGAGCAATATTTTTTCTTTTCGAGTGTTTGGCTGATCGTATGAGTTAAGCGATGGATTTGCTCTACTGTAGAATGATGTTTTCGGAAGCCGAATTGGTGATCTGGGAGTGTTTTCAAGTTCTCTAGGATTGGAAGGAGTCGGTTCGTGAGCATCTTCTCGAATAGTTTGGACAGGGTAGGTAAAAGACTGATTTGGCGATAGGAGCTAGTTTGATATATCGGTTTTCCGGGTTTAGGGATGAGGGTAATCAATGAGATTTTCTAAGCCTTAGGATAGTGTTCAAGGCGAAGGATAGCATTAAAAATTGATGTGATGAGTCCGATCCCTTTTATGGGAAGTTCCTTAATTGCTTTATTGCCTATGATGTCGTGCCCTGCTGCTTTCTTGGAATTTAGGCGACTGATTGTTTCTATAGTCTCCGCAGAAGTGGAGGATTCGATAGGAGGGGACATTTGGAAGGAAGTGTGCAAGTATTCAGTAACGTCCGCGGCAGCTTTGGGGGAATGGGGTTTGAATACTTTAGACAAGTATTTAGCAAACAGGTCGGCTTTTTCTATAGGGCTTCGCGCCCATCCACCTTGCGGACGGCGGATAGGTGAGATTATTTGTGGGGGGCGTGTGAGTTTCCTGGACGCCTTCCATAGCGAGTAGTTGGAGTCGGCTGTGGGGGATAAACTGGCGAGATATTTTTGGAAACAGTCGTTTTTGTAATTTTTTATGGTTTTGGATAGCTTGCGCTGCGTCTCAACGCAACCAGTTGCGTTGTTTAGTTTGCGTTTGTCATCCGGTGTTCTATGGGTCTGCCATACTCTTCTTAGTCTACGTTTCTCTGGTATTTTTTTAAATATGTATTGGGGATATTCTTGTTTACTGATGGACGTCTTTGTCGGTGTGGAGAGGCGGATGGCGTTTATTATGCTCGTGTTTAAGTATTCCGTGGCTGCTTCAATTTCTTCCTTAGTTTTTAGTGAGGTTAGGGCTGAAGATGAGTGAGTAAAGACTTCTCTAAAGAGCTGTCAGTTGGTGAGTTGGTTATGAATAAAGCCATTAGGTGTGTTCTCGATAATTGTTGAACTGACTGTTGCTGTCAAGGGGGAATGATCAGAAGAGAGATCAGCCGAAGAGTTGATTTGGACGTATCTTGGCGAGATATTTTTAGTTATGAAAAAGTCAAGTAGGTCAGGTATTTTGTTAGTGTCAGTGGGCCAGTGTGTAGGTTCGTATGTGGCGAAGTAGTTGAGATTGTTGGTTATTATGCTGTTTAAGAGATTCTTGCCTCTTACTGTGACCAGTCTGCTGCCCCATTGGGTATGTTTGGCGTTATAGTCTCCTCCAGCTATGAATCTATTGCCCAGGGTGTTCAGGAAGTTATCAAAGTCTTCTTCGGCGATGGATTGTCTGGGAGAGCAGTATACTGCTGAAGTTGTGATTGTACCATGGCAGTCTTCTATTTCTACGTTTGTTGCTTAGAGGTAGTCCTTCTGGAATGATGGAAGTTCGTAGTGCTTAATACTTATTTTGATTATGATTCCGGTTCCACCGTGGGCCTTTCCGCTGGGGTGTTGGGTATGGTAGAATTTTGTAACCATTTATTTCCAAATAGTTTTTGTCGGTGAAGTGGGTTTCCGATACGAGCATTACGTCCATTTGCTGGTGTTTTAGGAAGAGTTCTAGTTCAAATTTGTGTTGCGCTAGACCGTTGGCGTTCCAAAGAGCTATGCGTCTTGGTTTTATTTTGCGTCGGGGCGTACTGATTTATCCATGATGAGTGTTAGTAGCGATAGCAAATTATTTATTTGCTCCGATTGTTTCTCTATTAGTTTTTCAAGCCTAGAGACATTGTCTGTGTTAGGTGAATTGGGGATACTATTTTGGGAAAGATCCCTTTGGCTATTCGTGTTATTTTGGATGCCTTGTACTGCTTGGGCATAGGAGGTAGAGGTAGTGATGAATTTAGTAGGACTGGGTGTTTGGTTGGTTGAGGGGATTGGGGTAGTCGTGAATTTCGGCGGGCTGGGTGTTTGGTTGGTTACCTCTTTTGCTCTGAGTTTAGGGTACCTGTTTGTGTGCAGGGTTTTGTAGGCTGAGCAGCCTTTATAGTTGGCAGGATGGTCACCTTGACAGTGGATGCATTTCGCTGGGGTTTCCGGTGATTTAGTGCACTGGTCGGTGGAGTGAGTGCCTGCGCATTTAACGCAGCGGAAAGTATGTTTGCAGTATTTCTGCGTATGACCGTACCTTTGGCACCTTTTGCATTGCACTATTTCTTTTTTCACGAGCGGTGGTTCGAATTTTACCACTGCGTTCATTAGACGACTGATATTGTAAATTTCCTTATTGTTAGGCTTTTGTTTTATGTCTATGAAAAATAAGGATAACGGGTCTTTCGAGACTCTATGCCTTATATTACTTACGTTGATGACTTCGTGGCCGAGTTTTGAGAGTTCGTATTTGAGTTCGTCTATGTCTGCTGAGTGGTGGATGTTGCGTAGAACCACTCGGAAAGGTCTTTCTTGTTTGAGTTGGTACGTGTGAAAGTTGGCGTTTAATGTCTTAAGCAGTTTGGTGATTTTTCTGTATGCGTCTGGGGTTGTCGGCAGAATTTTTACTTTGTTGTTGTTAATCTTCGGGTTGCAGTCGTCCTTGCAGATATCTCTCTCTAGGGACTTGATCATTGTCTGTATGTCGATGACATCATCTACAAATATTGGTGGGGGAGGGGGCTTTCTCTGTGCTTGTTGGTTTGGCGGCGGGTCTGCGATTTCCATGGCGTCGTTAGTGGATTGCAATACGGCGAACCTATTGTGGGTGTTTATTTGTATCGTTGATTGTTCGTTCCGGATGTCGATCGTGTCTGGTTTTGATGTTTCTATTTTCCCTTTCTTTGTAATATTAGCGTCGTTGGTGCGGAGGGTTCTGCTGCACTTCTGCCACGGAGGAGGCAGCGCGGGGTAGTTATGAATTTGCTCAGGAGAACCTGGTCGTGATTCCTGGGCCATCATCGAGCTAGTTAATTCAAAATGAATAACTAGTCGTGAGGCTATGAGGCTAGTATTTGGGTTGGGGTTAGGTGCGTGGGATTTTCTTCTCCCTAAAGGGTAGGAAACACTTGGCTGTGTTCACTTTCGACGGTTGGGCGACACGTGTTGTTTTCGGACTTCACTGGACACTAGAGACACGTCTGCACGCTTCGGCACTCAACAGCGAACTGTATCGTACTTCGTGGCTTGAAATGTTACTACTGCGGGAGATATCGGATATAGCCATCGGTATCTTTGAATCTGATTCTAATAGATTCATTGTTGCATTTTATGAGTATCGAATCCGGCAATTCCCTCTCTTCCAGCTGATCTATTTAAAGTGCTGGCCGTGAAAATGTCTTTAATATTCCCATTGCATCCATTAAGCTATCAAAAATTGCTGTTTCGTCACAATAGTCACAGACTCAGAAACAGTAATAGGATAGACAAAACATCCTGAATGCCACAGCCATCGAAATAATAACCAGATAGTAACAGGATAGCCGCGTATGATATACACCGGACCCATTATCAAACAAACCTTAGTATTAGAACCTTCCTAAATCAGCACTCAACACCTTTTTCGTTATAACACTCTGAATCGTTACTCTGTTGGATTCGTACAATAAATTTTACCATTACGTCTAAAATCCAAATTTTTACCTTACTTGTGAAACGTTCGAACTACGACACGAGGAGATCACCGGTGATCTGTCAATTTCGTGAATTCTTGTGTCTCCTACGTGACACGATATAACTCATGATCCCTCATCTAACGTTATTGAATAGACTCCTTCATAATTACTCTTTCCTACAGTGTATTCAAAATAACAGTCTGAGCGAGCGTTGCTTCAATAATTTGTTCTGCATCAGCAAATTGTTAAACGCTTGCGTTCTCCAATGTAGACTTCAGCTGATGTTTATTTTTATTGGTGGGAGTCCGCAGGAGTCTACTTTCATTGTGAAATGACATGTGACACACTTAATCACTCTATTATATTTATTAAATTATAGAAATATCCTTCTCTGTCACTGTTCAAAACATAATATCGGTGCCGCAGTACAGTTAGTTTTCTCATTCGTTAATAAGAATTAAGAACTGAAATGAATAGTAAATAGATAGAAACAAATTATCGTCTTCTTAACGACAATAAAGATCATTTTACGTTGATTGTGTAATATTGATCGCTGTATTAAAAAATGTGAAATGATAAAGTTTTCAAAGAAAATACTACCAGCTCCGAAATGTATTAAAATGTATGAAATAATTTCAATATCAATGTAACAATGGTTCAGATCACTCAATCACTTACTGAATAGCAACTTAAATCATATATTGTAACATTTTCCAAGACTTTCCAATTAAATAATTATTTAATAATATTCCGTAATTAAATTATTACGAAAATCGACTTTCCGTTATAATTCCAATAGTTAGCTTATTGAAATTCAAAATATTTATGCTACTTTTGAAACTAGCAATAAGAACCAGAATGTTAGTAACTTCATTTGGATTTACATTGAGATTACTAGTAATGAAAAGCTAGATTTACTCGAAAAAGAAGCGACAAATGAAATTTATACTTGCATCAGGCATCACAGTTTCACTTATAGTCTTCTAGTCCATTAACATTTTTTGTTCAAGAACAGATTGAAAGTAGGAATGTTTTTGGATAATCTGATTCGGAACAATATTTGGAACAATATGACCGACTTTGAGACAAATTTCCTCCGCCGAGATATAAATAAAATATCGATTGTACGTAAGAAATTTTTAGTCGGAAGCTGCAAATGAGGTTTTACAATAGTTTGCAGCAAGTTGCTAATAAAATTGTTTTTAAGCCGAGCCTTATTGCGTTGCGATAAGCCCAATTGTTAGGTTGCAAATGAATAAAAACTGCTTGTCAATGCGCAACAGGCTATCCACATCTGAATTATGGCATCTGGAAATACCTACACTACGAGAATAAAAGCAGACGCCAAGTATTACTAACAATTTTCCTTAGACTCTCCTTCAACGAAGCTCTGTCTTTCGCTTTGTATTAGATCTTTCTTATGTGATCTTGATATTAAAGGCTTAAAAGTTATTTATAATTTTCTTGAACCGTGTTCCGTACGAATCGTATTAAATTTAAAGAAGTAATGAGAATTGCAAACCTTTTAATGTTCACTACCTAATTAGAAGTTGCAGTGATAGATTGATAATGAAAGATAGAAATACTACATTTGTTATATAACCCACGTCGCATTTGGAGTTACTAATAAACAAATACATACATAATGTAACATTGATAACAAAAGAAATATTGCACTAGGAATGTTGTACTCGCGTCCACTTGTGTCCTCAATAAGTCAATTCAGAAAGCTGTAAATATGGTACAACTAAAATTACATAATTTTTCTTGAGATATTACAGAATATCTTCTGTCATACTCTAATAGTAATATGCGTTATCTTGAATGTAATTCAATTACCTCTACAAGTGTAAACATTTCAATTTTCAAGATTGGGTGAGATCATAGATACCTTCGTGGAATGTAGCAGACAAATACCGATAAAAAATACGTTGTGGTATCCGAGTTGCACGGTAGTAGCAAACAGATATGTTTACAATGCATTGAATATACTTCTAAGTGTTTTACCTGCATTTGCCGTGGATATCTTTTTAAGGCTTCAAGGTGGTAAACCAATGTGAGTATTCTATCATTTGTCAAGCACATCAAAATACTCAAAAAACGACATTTCAGGGCAATGAATATGAGCAAATTTTACAATAAATTGGTCACAGCGACAGGCTACTTCAACTCGAATGAATGGTCTTTCAAAAGAGATAACATTGCCGACATGATAAACAAGGTGAAAACCTTTGAAGATGGAAATCTTGTTAAACTGGACTTGCAGGATATGGATTGGAAGAAATATTTAGCAAATTACTTGGCGGGAATTAAGATATTTGTTCTGAAGGAAGATTCTCAATCTATAAATACAGCAGCGCAACGGTTATCGATGTACGTATAGAAATATTTGATAAAATGACTCGATATGATATTTTCTTTTATTTTAGATTCTACTGGATACGTCAGATAACTAAAGGATTCGGTATAATCATTTTATTTCTGATAATATCGGTAACAATATTGCTATGCACCGACTACTTCAATGTTATGTTTCCCGCTTGAATCAAGAACAACGTATATGGAACATTATGGAAAAGGACCTTGGAATAGGAACATGCCGCTACATATAAAGGGTGTTTGGCAGAGTTATATATTATATACTATATAGTATATATGTGATATGCTCTTCGAATAAAAACTGTGGACAAATGAAGTTATTTGTCGATATTGCGAATAATATATGTATAATGCTATTGTATAATATTACAAATTATTAACATATATTAAATACACTAGATAATTCAGAACACTTTATTGCGTGCTTGCTAGCTACGACCGTGTCACGTAAAATTGATACTTCGATTTTAAGAGAAAAGAAGGCTGAGTCGTAACCCAACTTTTAATTACCTTTTATCGAATTTTATTATAAATTTTAGCACTTACAAGAATAACACTGAACCGGAGAAAGGTGTTGTACGAGAACAGCGGCTAGAACAAGAACTGCCCGAGCTGGCTAAAGTCTCGGTTTATATACGTTTTGATTTGAGGATGTTGTGGGGGCTCGGTGTAGGTTATGATGAGGAAAAGTGTCCGAAGGTCGGGGTCGATATCCTATCTCTGATATGGACTAAGGTGCGTCACAGCCTTGGTGTAGGCTACGATGATAAGGTGGTGATGTGTCCAAAGGAGTCCGAAGGTCGGGGGTTGATGTCTTATTTCTGATATAGGTTGAGATGTGATTGATGTCACAACTGCATGGTGGCAAAGAAGAACGGTTAACAACTAACTAGAACAAAAGAAGAAAGTAAGGCGACCGCACTTCCGCCGAGAACATCGATACCGGTGGTCACGGCGGACCCTTTCCGCATAAGTTGAAGTACATAATCACATACATACATGTCGGGTTTACATTAGAATTAGGGTTAGGGGCGTGAAACGAATCTTCGTTTGGGTTACACGTTGTCGTTATGCAATAGAGAAGACATTGACTAGTGCAAATACGATTATTATAGAACCGGACAAGTAACCGTGGTAGTTAGGTACTCGAGAAACTAATGACAATGATCCTAGGTTCAATAACGAATCCGCGGTCGACGGAATGATAGATGAACGTACTCACAAAATCTAAGTCGGATGCGTAATGTTCCCTGGTCGTAAGGGGTTACTCCTTTCCTCAATGAGATCGCGAGCGAGAATGTCTTTCCCGTTCCGATGATGCTGCACGGGGTGTGTCTAAGGACACGAGATCATGGGATTTGTCGAGAAAAGCCTTCGTTCGGAAAGTAAGGGAAATTGGCGTTGCTGCTAATTGGTCAATCTCCATATCGGTGGTTAGAAAAAGATGCTAGTTGCCCTCGAGGGAGACGCCGTTCGTTCTCTCCTATCTTTCCGTAGCTGGGACAAAGATTGTTTGTTTGAAGGACTTTAGTCAACTAAATTCTAAGATTTATGACGGGCCCTCAGGCTAGCTGAACATGTACTCCGGAGACGCATCGACATCTGGCAATCATCTTACTCGAAAAATAGGGTCTGCGTGTGGCGAGCTACGGGACAGAGACCGTTGGAATGTTTACTGTCGAGTGTTACAACTATTTCCTTTTCAAGGAGAGCTATAGAATTATTCCATGCCTTTGTTAGACAAAGCGTTCATCCCGTGACCGCGGCTACGTTCGGCGACTGGCTGTCGCCTCGAACCCAAGCTCATTATCACAACTCTCGAACAATTACAATCGGATTGAATAACTACAATTGTTTAATTACAGCTATAGTAAACTCTAGGTTACAATGTTGCTGGATTAACCAAAATTCCAAAGACTCCGGTGTTCTTTCATCTCCGACATACATTTATATTTTTCCATCACATGTGCATAATATACTGTTCTAAATTTACACTGTCACGATCACTCGTTATATTCTTTAGTATAGAACAATTTAATGTAAACTGTCATTCTGCAATCGTTGCTGTATGCATCGAGCAGCAACATTGACTTCAGACATTTGACAAACTGTTTACGGAAGATAAGGATTTATCTTTCCGCATACATATAGTGAAACTGTACTTTGCAGAGACACACTGGTTGTTCGATTTCTCTCCAACAACAGTTCTTTCCACAACAGTTCGTTATGTGTTCGAATTCGGTACCAATGCTTCCTGCATACAAGAACAATTTCTGAGGTATTACGTAGTTCACACGAACGAATTCGCATTTGTTAATTGTTAAGATATTAACAATGTACTGGATCTCGCAACTACCATCATTATTGCGAGCAACGTCGAGTCAGAATCGATCGATCATTCGAAACCATTGTCATCTTCACATTCCCTTGTCTCGGGTGCAAAAATCTTTAGAATACATTTCTCACTTCGTAGACGAAGTGGATCTTATCATCAAGATAATTTAAGCTCAAAACGATGCTAGCTCCAAATGTAACAAAGATGCTTCCACACTAACATAAAACGATTCGATTGTGTGACAGTGATTGACTTATTTGAATACGTGTTATCTAATCCAACCCAATCAATTCATAATTGGCATCAATGTTTTCGAGTAAGGCTTGCTAATTTCCTTATTGATACTGTAAATACTAACAGTGTCTAAAATCTCACAGGCATTGATTTAGGAATCATACTTACTTACGATGAAACTTCATTAAAGCCCATCATATTAGTGCAAAGTTTCAAATTGTTAATAATCTTTACTTTACTTTAATGATCTTTCCATTGCCGAAACCATCTTAGGAACGTCGTTTTTAGAAAACTAAAACACGATATTGAAATATAGAAACGATAAGGCGAATAGTCTTTTGATTGGTGATAAAGGAATTCTTCCTTTCGTCGTCTTCCTTGACGGTTGCTATTAAGTGGAGTTTAATATGTTTATCTTGACAAAAATCTTAAAATTCTTTGCCCGTAAAACATCTTTCCTGATCTGCTATTATCCGGCAAGGACTGCCGAATAAAAATATAGCGTACTTAAGTGCTTTAACGGTACTAAGGGAATCTATTTTACGAGTATGATGCAGATATGCGAATTTAGTGAAGACGTCGACCAAAACAATGGCATATTCGTTCGAATCACCTTTATCGCTTAGTTTGCCCGTTATGTCCACGTGAACTGTATGCCAAGGTATGCTGGTCTTAGGTATAGGATGTAATTCAGCTTGTATTTTACCTGAACTGGCCTTCGAAACTTGACAAGCATGACAGTTCTTTACGAATTTACGAACATATTTCGCCATTCCTTCGAACCAGTAATACTCGTACAGTTTCTCAAGAGTTTTATCCCAATCTAAGTGCATAATGGACTGATGCACATGGTTAATAGCGGACCACTTAAAACCTCTTGGGACAATGGGCAAGCAGAAAGTTCTGCCTTTTCTCTATATTTTACGATGAAGGGTACCGGACCGTAATTCATACGTATTCGCGATATCTTCCGCGAGCTTCTTTGCAATTTATTCACGATCTCAGAAATTTGGGATTCGCGACGTTGTTCCGCTAATAGCCAATCTTCGGAGATGTCGGTCAGATTGATATCCCTCTCTACGACTTTTTTGGTCGTACGGTGATCCAAGTCTACGGAGTTTGGCGAGAAGAAACCTACGTGGGCCTTTCGTTTACCTTCTTGATACATAATGTCGAAAGTAAAAGTTTGTAAGTAAGCCCACCACCTCTAAACCCTATCATTTAAATTCACCCCATTACTAGATGCCTTCAAAGAATTACAATCAGTAACAACAAGAAATTCTCGTCCGTGTAGATAGTGACGGAAATGCTTGACGGCATTTACAACTGCTAACGTCTCTAGTTCATAGGAATGATACCTAGATTCCACGGGGCTAGTTCTTTTGCTGTAATACTCCACTACACTGTAATACTACACTTCGATCTTCTGCATTAAGATAGTCCATCCGAACTAGTGTCAGTATGAAGTTCTATCGGATAATTCGGGTCAAATATCATTAACACCGGCGCGTCGGTCTGGACGGAAATGACCTTTTTCCTTTTCTTTTTATGCCTATCTGTTCAAGTTATATTTTCGTTACGGGAAATAAGCGCGTAGAGGGGTTTCATTACCTGTGAAAATTTAGGAACGAATTTCCGGAAGTACGAAGCTAGACTTTTTTTTTTCTTTTTTTTTTGTACGTGGAGAAATCCTTATGGACACTCCGCTGTTCTAATAATCGCGTAAGAGCAGAGTAGTGTCGGACTCCTACCGACTGAAACTCCACAATGACCATCCTACGCGTATGACAGATATGCTCGAGGAACCTCTTATGAATTAACTTCTGTTACACCCCCTTCCCGCGTTGTCTTGTTCGAGCCAGTCCTAATAATTCCTGACTATTGAATTTGGCGTTAGGGAGGGACATTGCCCCTAGCGCTGTCGCTCCTTCTAGACATGGTCCGTTAGGACGGCAATGGAGCGGCTCTAGGTCGCCTGATTGCCATCCTCCTCCATCGTCTTATCCTACAAGAGTGAGAGTTTTTCTTTCTCTTCCTTGCTGCTCGCTTCTTCGCGAGCATAACTCGCTCGCAGAAATGGCGGATGGCCTCGTATTCCTGTGACCCTCTCAACATCGCTTCTACAATCGCTGAGGGAGTCAATCTTTCTCCTATGGCGTGCCGCAGAGTGTAGCGGAGCAGCTCCCACACCGGACAGAGCTCCAGCGTGTGCGTAGTGACAAATGTCCGTCGACATCCATGGTGATTTTTCTCAGGTACTCGCCAAACACGCCGTGTCCAGTGAGCACCTGGGTCATTTTGTACGTGAGCGGGAGGCCTCCGCGGTTTCTCCATGTCTCCCAGTTTGGGAGGACCGCCTCCGCGCCTCGATGTTCGCCTCCCTCGTTGATCAGCTGGGATCGCCACTGGTCGCACGCGTCCTCCTCGGCGGTTCCTAGGTCGTTTAGGACCGCCTGCTCGGGCAATTCTTCTCTCTGATCCCATACTCTTCAGCGGGCGTATCTCCTTTTGAGCGCCAGCGCCCGTAGCTGTCACGGGGGGGGGGGGCGCAGCTAAAGCGGTCGCCGACGCGTGGGACACCGTCCGGTATCCCCTAATGTTTCTGATGGCGGTTGCCCTGTGCAGCCTGCTGAAGAGCAGGATGCTGCGACGACTCTCCATCAGCTCGTCCGCCCATACCGGGGCCCCGTATATCACTCGGGAGCGAACGACGCTCTCGTATAGTCAGCGCACCGCAACTCCCGCCCCGCCGATGTTCGGCAGCAGGCCGCACAAGGCATTGGCAGCTGCCGATACCTTCGGAATCAGGGAGTCGAAGTGTGGTTCGAACGTCCACTGGCTGTCGATGACGAGATTCAGGTATTTCATCTGCGATTCCACCCCGACGATTTCGCCTGCCATGTTTATGCTTAGGCAGAAGCTATACCTATGAACTGCCTAAGCTGTGTGACGGTCGTTGGTACAGGTAAAAAATTCAAGGCTTGTATTTTACCCGGGTTGGAACGAACTTCTCCGTTATGAATTACATATCCCAAATAGAGTACCGATGTCTTTAGGAAAGAGTATTTAGAAAAATTAAAAGAGGATCCGGATTTTACGAGGGTATTTAATACGGTGCCCAATCTTTCTAAAGCTTGATCTATCGATTCGGCGATAATTAGGACGTCATCCAAGTAAACAACAACGTACGAATAAGCAAGGTCGCCTAAGGCATTGAGAATGGCCCCCTGAAAAACGGACGGTGCATTTTTCAATCCAAACGACATCGTTAGGTACTCATATTGTCC
The DNA here is from genome assembly GCF_011952255.1 of Bombus vosnesenskii. Lineage (NCBI taxonomy): Eukaryota > Metazoa > Arthropoda > Insecta > Hymenoptera > Apidae > Bombus > Bombus vosnesenskii. Next base: position 1,119,687 of record NW_022882941.1, read on the forward strand.
GTTGGAGGTAACGAACGTTGTATACTCCGTCGAATCAGGATGAATGGAAATTTGGTGGAACCCTCTGGCCATGTCCAGGCTAATAAAGCATCTCGCCTTTTGTAATCTTGCGATTTGGTCCGCAATAAGAGATAAGGGGTACCGATCCGCGACCGTATCTTTATTTAGCGCTCGAAAATCGACACACAATCTATCCGAGACATCCTTTTTCTTCACGAGTAATATAGGGCTCGCGAACAGTAAGCTGCTAGGTCTTATGATTTTTACTCTAATTAGTTCGCTTATTCTCTCGCGCACTATTCTCCGTTCTTCCTCGCTGAGCCTATAAGGACTTCGTTGGACGGTGACATTAGGGTCAATTAACTGTATTTCTGACTGGCCCGTACTTACGCGAGTACGTGGGAAACCCGTAATAAATGAATTTTTGAAATTTTCGAGAATAGAGATTAATCGACTTTTATCGTTACCAATTACATCAGTGTCAACATCTGTTACGTGGCATGGAGCATCTGCACCCCAGCCAACGCTATCTGGCAGCCAGCGGCCCACCTACCTGCTTCCCGACCCTCAATAAACTCAAGGACCCACCATAAAACGTCACCTTCTAACTAAATTGTTTCCATATATTTACCAATCAATCTAGTTGTCTAGAAGCATTTCGGTTTATGTCCGGATTAGGAAAAATCCTTGATTTCATTAGGCTCTTAAAAAGCTCGGAAAAAGCAGGTAGTCGCGGAATGGGAAAACCCAACATATGTCCACCGAAAACGACTGGTTTTCCCCAGGAATGAAGTCACCCCCGACGCACGCTGGTGGGAGACTTCCTCATATCCTGCTTCATTAGCTGGGTCAAGACCATTCGGCCTCAAGCTTTCCTTCGGAAAAAATATACGAGCTCAAGATAGTCTTGACCGGGGACTCTCAAGTCAGTCGAATACAGTCAGTCGTCACAACACCGCGAAGTCTCAGGTCGCACTCATTCGTAGTCAGTTTCATCCACCATTTGTTCCTACGCTCTCGCCCTCTCATCCTCTGACTTTACGTTGTACATTCTGGCCGAGTCAAACATCACAACTGTTTCATTTAGCTCAACTCATCGTGTATGCACAGTGTCATAATAAAACACAACTGGAAACTTGTTACGTCAGTGTACTCTTCAATTAACCGCCTCTATTAGCCTAATCATAATAGGGGATCGATCATCTCGCGGCGTCGATTGAACAATCGTAACGGGAATTTACGACTCCTGTTGATGCGCTTCTCCGATCGAACAACATCATTAATATTAATCTCGTCTTCCGCGGTTTTACTACAGGCGTTAACTATCTTTGCTTTACAAATAACGAGGCTATTTTGTGTAATATTTACGTCAAAACCTTGGCTCAAAAGTTTCGCGACCAATCATGATATCGTATTTTAAGTAACTGTCGGCAAGGATATGAAAAGTTATCTCCAATGTAAAACCATTAATACGTACAATGGAGAAAATCTGAGATGTACTTTTAATACAAGTATTTCCTATTCCCCGCATTAATACTATATCAGCCGTTCCTCTTACTCGAGGCTACGGATTCTTTAATTAGTGAGCATTCGGCTCCAGAATCGAAGTAAAATGGGAACGATTCTCCCACATGACTTGATCTATACCAGTTGGCGCTTCGACTACTCAGAAGTCGACTCAACTAGTTATTGGAATCATAGTTTCTTTTCCGCAATAACGGACAATTAGGCGCGATATGACCCTCCTCTTGATTCTTGAAACAAGATACCATCGATGATGCAGCTGATCGGTTTTCTTCTGGGTTTCGTATATTCTTCTGTTCTTTGATCTTCGGAATTGTTGTTCGGTGTTCTCCGGAATTAACTCGCGCATGATACTCATATGCTCTTGGACTGTTATAATCGGCACTGATCCCACTTCAGATGTCGGGTTAAGGTTGGAATTTTGGGCGTCTGATGAACCTTCACGCGAATTTATCATCACGGTTATAGTTGATATTTATTGGTACAGATGTGGTTAATACAAGAGGCTAAAAGAAATAGCGTCAACCGGATGGTCGAGATGTTGATAACAACGAATTCAGGTTCGATAACGAATTCACGATCAACGGGATGACGAACGCGATGTGATACACGTATGACTCAACGTACAAGTAAAACTTATCTGAATGAACTGACTTGCAGTCCAAGTGGAACAGCCCTTATATATTCTTCTCCCCACCTCTCGGGTCAATATTAGTTTTTAAGAAGAGCTATATAATTATTCCATACCTCTGTCAGGTACACGTCCCTCCCGTGACCGTGGCTACGTTCAGTGACCTGTTATGTCACTTGGAGCTCAAGTCCATCGTCATAAAATCAGATTAGAACATTAAAACTATTTCTTAGTATTATTACTTAAGTGCCTACTATAGTAAAAGTCTGGACTAGGGTATTGGGGTTTTTCCCAACATTCCCAAAGGGAAGCCCCGATGTCCTTTCATCCCCGACATATATATGTCGCAGATGAAAGGACATCGAAGCCTCCCCTTTGGAACTTCGGGATAATCCCCTAACACCGTAATCTAGATTCTATCATAGGCGTAATTAAACAATTGTCATCTTTCGATCCGGCTGTATTTGTTCGAGATTTATGATCATGGGCTTGGGCTCGAGGCGACAGCCAATCGCCGAACGTAGCGGCGGTCACGGGATGAACGCTTTGTCTAACAAAGGTACGGAGTAATTCTGTAGCTCCCTTAAATGAAATATTTGTAGCGGCAAGCGACAGTAAACATGCCCATAGTTCTGCCCGAGCAGTCGAGCTATGCGGACGTCAAAACTAGTGATTCCATAAGTGCGACAAGAGTGAAATAAGGGACGTGTAACAGAACCAATTGATGATGGAAAACACTCAAAAGATACCAACAATAAGAATACTAAACAAAGGAGAAACATACATTATAAACAGGGCAGTAGACCAACAGAGCCCAATTAAAACAACAAGAGAAGTACAGGACTGCTCAAATACAAAAGAAATAGAAATGGAAATAATACAAGAAGACGACGTAAAGAGCAATACCAACAAGGATCTACCACAACATAACGAAAGCTGGAAGACTGTAACTCCCAGCAAAAAAAGAAAAATAAACACAAACACAAATGATAGGAGGACCACAGAAACAGAAAGACAACAATGGCTACAGGAAATTCCCACACAAAACTCCTTCAGCTCACTGATAGAAGAGATGGACACAGACCCTACAGAAAAACCAAGAACACACACTCCCAAGCCACCACCAATCTACATACACGCAAAAATAATAGACCCTTTCATTGATCTGCTAAACAGCACGGCAGGAAAAGAAAACTACACTATCAAATAGCTCAAACTGGAACAGGTAAAAGTACAAACTAATATCCTAGAAACCTACAGAAAAGTAACTAAAGCGCTAAAGGAAAAAAACGCTGGGTATCACACTTACCAACCCAAATCCGACAAGAGCTACAAAGCAGTAATCAGAGGTCTACACCCTAAAACAAATACAAAGAAAATATGCGAGGAACTGGCCAAGATCGGACACCAGGTAAGAACGATCAACAATATAACCAGATTTGACACTAAGCAACCACTACCACTATTCCTAATAGAGCTAGAACCGAAAAGCAGCAACAAAGAAATATTTGAAATTAAAAAAATCTCAAACACAATAATCGCAGTCGAGCCACCCAGACATAAAGAAGACATACCAAAATGCATGCGGTGTCAACAATACGGACACACAAAAAACTACTGCAACAGAAACCCGGCGTGTGTCAAATGCGCAGGAAAGCACCTAACAGTGAACTGCCCACACACGGGAAAAATAAATGACGTACAATGTTACAATTGCGGTGGAAATCACCCAGCCAGCTACAAAGGCTGCGTAGTCAGAAAACAACTACAAAGCAAACTTTTCCCGCCGATTCGAAACAGGACACACAACAATTTCCACACGCAACAGGACAACACAGAATCTATGTCAACAACAAATACACAGCATGTAATAAACAATAACCACACTAACACCAACACCATTGGAAACCGAAGCTACGCGCAAGTAGTCAACCGGTCGTCACCCTTAGATAATCGAGAACAGAACAACCACAGCAACGACGCTACAGAAATCAAAGAGTTAATAAAACATCCCATAAAAATCGCCGAAATACTCACAATAATGATAAGAGAACAAAACGAACTCCTCAGACAGCAAAAACAGCAGATAACAGTCATGTTACAATTACTTACTAACATGATGAGCAAAAAATAAAAATAGACACGCTTAAAATAGCAGCCTGGAACTCTAACGGCCTACGACAAAGGGCCCTAGAAACTAAAACATTCCTGTATAGCAATAACATCGATATACTACTCGTTTCAGAAACACACCTCACAATAAAAAGCTATATAAAAATACCGCACTACACCATATACGACAGGAAGCATCCCTCAGGGAAAGTACACGGAGGGACGGCAGTAGTAATAAAAAACGACATTAAACATTATCTACACAGCCAGGCCAGTAAGGAACATATACAAGCAACCACCGTTACCGTACAGACTAACAGCAACCAACTGCAGTTGTCAGCAGTATACGTACCGCCGCGACACAAAATTACATCGCAAATGTGGGAAGAGTACTTTCGACACTTAGGTGACAAGTATATTGCAGCGGGAGACTATATAAGCACACACTATGGGGATCAAGAATCACCACACCTCGAGGCAGAACCTTGGAGAAATACATTAGAAATAATAACCTCAATATATTATCCACAGGAAGACCGACATACTGGCCGACAGACCTGAGCAAAATACCTGACCTGCTAGACTTTGCAGTTACAAAGGGACTAAACGCAAATAAACTAAACACAGCACCCAGCCTCGAGCTTACCTCCGACCATACGCCCATAATAATTACATACAGAAACAAACCAATACTTTACAGCAGCACAGAGAAGCTGTGCAATAAAACCACCAAATGGCAAATATTCAAAGAAATAATAGAGAGTAAAATCAGCTGCAACATCCCACTGAAAACACCTGAACACATCGATCAAGCAGTAACAATATTCACAGAAACTATCCAAGAAGCAGCAAGGGCAACCACTATACCTGAAACAACCAACAGACAAACAAAAACAGTTCCACTAGACATCCTCGAAAAAATTAGAGAAAAAAGAAAAGCGAAAGCAAAATGGCAAAAACACAGAACAAAAGAAAACAAAAAACACCTAAACAAACTCGCAAAAGAAATAAAAAACAAAATAAAAGAGCACAACAACAACGAGTTCACAAAGTTCATCGAGTCACTATCTCCTCACGAGAATTACAACTACTCCCTATGGAAAGCCACAAAAAAAAATAAAGAAGACAATAAAAATGGTACCAGCAATCAGAAGAGCAGATAACACATGGGCAAGAAGCAACGAAGAGCAAGCTGAAGAATTTTCCAACCACCTATGCAACACATTTACCCCACATAACATCAACAACAGCAACCACAATAGTCATACGGACGAGGATGCGCTACTAGTACACCAACTGACAATCACTACACCATACCTAAAGCAACAGCACAAGAAATCAGAAACATAATTGAGAGAACAAAAAATAATAAAGCACCAGGAATCGACCTAATTAACAGCAAAATCTTGAAAAACCTTCCGCCGAAAGCGATAAGACAAATCACAATAATAGTTAACGCAATACTAAGAATACAATACTTTCCAAAAACTTGAAAACTGGCACAAATCATAATGATACCCAAACCAGGCAAGGACCCACACGAAACCAAATCCTACCGACCAATCTCACTACTTCCGGTGTTCTCTAAGATACTAGAGAAAATAATTTACGATCGGATAAAACCCATAATAGAGAAGAATCAACTAATACCGGATCACCAATTCGGATTCAGAAACAAACAGCCCACAATGGAACAAACGCACAGACTCGCCAATGAAATCCTACAGGCGCTGGAAACAAAACAATACTGCACGGCACTCTTTATGGACATTGAAAAAGCATTCGATAAAATAAACCACACTAGCCTACTACAATCAATCAGGAAACAGTTCCCGGGGCAGATATACCAACTAATCAAATCATACCTAAGCAGCAGAAGCTTCATAGTAAAAATCAAAAACACACACTCGGAAGCTAAAGAAATCAAGGCAGGAGTTCCGCAAGGAAGCGTCCTAGGACCAATTTTATACACATTATACACGGCCAACATACCAACAACTAACAATAGCAAAATACTGACATTCGCGGATGACACAGCTGTACTAGTCAGGCATACTAACCCTGCAACAGCAGTTACATTACTACAAGAACATATCACAAAAATAGAAAAGTGGCTTCAAGCAAAACAAATTAAAGCAAACCCCGATAAATGCAAACACATTACATTCACACTGCGAAAACGGAAACCACCAAACATTGTACTAAACGGCACACGCATAATACAAACAAGGCAAGTCAAATACCTAGGACTCCACTTAGATTCACGACTCACATGGAAACAGCATATTAAAGCAACAATAGACAAAACACAGATGGCAAGGAGACAAATGTACTGGCTAACAAGTCGAAAATCCAAACTAAGCATAGAAAGCATGATTTTGTTATTTGTTTAGATTGATTATTAGTAGATTTCTATTTGCAATGCGTGACTTGAGGCTTCATTTCAACGTTTACGTCCTAAGGTCATCTCGTCCTTGTTTCTTTACTAATAATGGTGGTGTTGGGAGTTTTGCTTATTTATTATCTGTTCACAATATTTAGAATCCGATCAGTATTTTCGTTTATGTTTTTCTTTTGGATACAGGTTATATGGAGACGGAGGTATTTGCACCTGAGCAACCTGTATTGTTGTGTGCACTGAGCAAGTATGTATCGTTTATTCATTTTATCATGTGTTGTTTATTTCATTAATTTGTGCGTTTTGTTTGAAGTGCAAGAAGTGGAAAAAGAAGTATAAGGGGAAACGCAAGTCACGCAATCGGTATGTGAATGGTTCGAGAAAGTGTAACGTCAATTCACATAAGAGACCAGGCCACACACCACGGACATGATGACACCCAGATGTCTGCATATCCTTGGTGCGCACCCTCAATAGTCTTAAGTGCCCACCAGGGGCCTTAGCATTTTCATAGTTAAGGTCCTTCGGACAAAGCGAGTATTTCCTGTCTTAGATTTCCCTTTACGTTTATTGTCAGTTCGCTGAGGAGTGCCGAAGCGTGCAGACGTATCTCTAGTGCCCAGCGTAGTCCGAAAACAACACGTGTCGCCCAACCGTCGAAAGAGAACACAGCCAAGTGTCCCTTACCCTTTAGGGAGAAGAAAATCCCACGCACCTAACCCCAACCCGAATACTAGCCTCATAGCCTCACGACTAGTTGTTCATTCCGCATTAACTAGCTCGATGATGGCCCAGCAATCGCGACCAGGCTTTCCGGAGCAGACTCGCAGCTACCCCGCGCTACCTCCCTCATGGCAGAAGTGTAGCAGAACTCTCCGCACTAACGACGCTAATACTACAAAGAAGAGGAAAATAGAAACAACAACGCAAATAAACACTCACAACAGGTTCGCCGTATTGGAATCCTCAAACGACGCCATGGAAATCGTAGAATCGCCACCAAACCAACACTCACAGAGAATCCCCCCTCCCCCACCAATATTTGTGGACGACGTCATCGACATACAGACAATGATCAAGTCCCTAGAGAGAGATATCTGCAAGGAGGAATATAACCTTAAGATAAGTAACAATAAAGTAAAAATACTGCCGACGAACCCAGAAGCTTACAGAAAACTCACCAAGACACTCAGGACCCTGAACGCCAACTTCCACACCTACCAACTCAAACAGGAAAGGCCTTTCCGGGTGGTCCTACGAAACATACACCACTCAGCAGACATAGACGAACTCAAATACGAACTCTCAAAACTCGGCCACGAAGTCATCAACGTAAGTAATATAAGGCATAGAGTCTCGAAAGACCCGTTATCCTTATTCTTCCTAGACATTAAACAAAAGCCGAACAATAAGGAAATCTACAACATCAGTCGCCTAATGAACGCGATAGTAAAGATCGAACCACCGCTCGTGAAAAAAGAAATAGTGCAGTGCAAAAGGTGCCAAAGGTACGGTCATACGCAGAAATACTGCAACCATACTTTCCGCTGCGTTAAATGCGCAGGCTCTCACTCCACTGACCAGTGCGCCAAATCACCGGAAACCCCAGCGAAATGCATCCACTGCCAAGGGGACCACCCTGCCAACTACAAAGGCTGCCCAGCTTATAAAACACTATACACGAACAGGTACCCTAAGCTCAGAGCAAAAGAGGTATCCAACCAAACACCCAGCCCGCCGAAATTCACGACTACCCCAACCCCCTCAACCAACCGAACGCCCAGTCCTACCAAATTCATCTCCACCTCAACCGCCTATGCCCAAGCAGTACAAAGCATCCAAAATAACACGAATAGCCAAAGGGATCTTTCCCAAAATAGTGTCCCCAATTCACCTAACACAGACAATGTCTCTAGGCTTGAAAAACTAATAGAGAAACAATCGGAGCAAATAAATAATTTGCTATCGCTACTAACACTCATCATGGATAAATCAGTACGCCCCGACGCAAAATAAAACCAAGACTCATAGCTCTTTGGAACGCCAACGGTCTAGCGCAACACAAATTTGAACTAGAACTCTTCCTAAAACACCAGCAAATGGACGTAATGCTCGTATCGGAAACCCACTTCACCGACAAGAGCTACCTGAAAATAAATGGTTACAAATTCTACCATACCCAACACCCCAGCGGAAAGGCCCACGGTGGAACCGGAATCATAATCAAAATAAGTATTAAGCACTACGAACTTCCATCATTCCAGAAAGACTACCTCCAAGCAACAAACGTAGCAATAGAAGACTGTCATGGCTCAATCACCACCTCAGCAGTATACTGCCCTCCCAGACACTCCATCACCAAAGAAGACTTTGATAACTTCCTGAACACCCTGGGCAATAGATTCATAGCTGGAGGAGACTATAACGCCAAACATACCCAATGGGGCAGCAGACTGGTCACAGTAAGAGGCAAGAATCTCTTAAACAGCATAATAACCAGAAATCTCAACTACTTCGCCACATACGAACCTACACACTGGCCCACTGACACTAACAAAATACCCGACCTTCTCGACTTCTTCATAACTAAAAATATCCCATCAAGACACGTCCAGATCAACTCCTCGGCTGATCTCTCCTCTGATCATTCTCCCGTGATAGCAACAGTCAGTTCAACAATCATCGAGAATACACCTAATGGCTCCATTCACAACCAACACACCAACTGGCAGCTCTTCAGAGAAGTCTTTACACACTCAACCTCAGCCTTCACCCCACTAAAAACAAAGGAAGAAATCGAAGCAGCCATGGAATACTTAAACACGAGCATAATAAACGCAATCCGCCTCTCCACACCGACAAAGCCATCTAACAGCAAACAAGAATATCCCCAATACATACTAAAAAAAATAGCAGAAAAACGTAGACTAAGAAGAGTATGGCAGACCCATAGAACACCGGAGGACAAACGCAAACTTAACAACGCAACTAGAAAGCTATCCAGAACCCTAAGAAACTATAAAAACGACTGTTTCCATAAATACCTCGCCAGCTTATCCCCCACAGCCGACGCCAACTACTCACTATGGAAGGCCTCCAGGAAACTCACACGCCCCCCACAAATGATCCCACCTATCCGCCGTCCGCAAGGTGGATGGGCGCGAAGCCCTATAGAAAAAGCCGACCTGTTTGCTAAACACTTGTCAAAAGTATTCAAACCCCATTCCCCCAAAGCCGCCGCGGACGTTACTGAATACCTGCACACTTCCTTCCAAATGTCCCCTCCTATCGAACCCTTCTCCTCTGCAGAGACTATAGATACAATCAGTCGCCTAAACCCCAAGAAAGCAGCAGGACACGACCTAATAGGCAATAAAGCAATTAAGGAACTTCCCAAAAAAGGGATCGCACTCATCACATCGATTTTTAATGCTATCCTTCGCCTTGAACACTATCCTAAGGCTTAGAAAATCTCACTGATTACCCTCATCCCTAAACCCGGAAAACCGATATATCAAACTAGCTCCTATCGCCCAATCAGTCTTTTACCTACCCTGTCCAAACTATTCGAGAAGATGCTCACGAATCGACTCTTTCCACTCCTAGAGGATCTGAAAACACTCCCAGATCACCAATTCGGCTTCCGAAAACATCATTCTACAGTAGAGCAAATCCATCGCTTAACTCATACGATCAGCCAAACACTCGAAAAGAAAAAATATTGCTCAGCGGTTTTCCTAGACATCCAACAGGCATTCGACAAAGTATGGCATGAAGGGCTACTATACAAGCTTAAAAAGATCCTACCTCACCCCTACTACTCCATCCTAAAATCTTACCTAACCAATAGACAATTCATGGTTAAATGCCTAGACGCCACTTCCGCAACATTCCCAATAAAAGCCGGCATACCCCAAGGTAGTGTCCTCGGACCCCCACTGTACTCCATCTACACTGCCGACCTACCTATATCAAACGATATAACAATAGCGACATTTGCAGACGACACAGCGCTATTAGCTACCCACGCAGACTCGATAATAGCCTCATCCACTCTCCAGCGAAGTCTCGACTCCATGGAAAAGTGGTTTCACAAATGGGGCTTCAAAGTCAACGAAAAGTAATCCTCACATGTAACCTTCACGCTCCGAAAACAAACCTGCCCCCAGGTCACCATCAACAATGCAACAGTTCCTAGCAGGGACACAGTCCGATACCTGGGCATGACCCTGGACAGGAGACTAACGTGGAAGACACACATCTCAGATAAAACGAAGCAACTAAAGGACAAACTAAAAAAACTCTATTGGCTCACGGGCCGACGCTCCAAACTAAAGATACAGAATAAAATTACCCTCTACAAGACCGTAATAAAACCTGTCTGGACCTACGGAATCCAACTATGGGGAACAGCAAGTAACTCCTACATCGAAATACTACAACGATTCCAATCGAAAACGCTAGGAGCCTTAATAGACGTACCTTGGTATGTTACCAACGAAACCATCCATCGCGACCTCAAGATACCTACAGTCAAAGAGGAAATAGCAAAATATAGCGACAGATATAGCGACAGATATAGCAAAAGCGTCAACAAACACCGAAACCCCCTAATCACTGGACTACTCGATACGACGGACCAGATTCGCAGGCTGAAGAGGCACTACCCGCTAGACCTAAACGTTAGATTCATTTAATTATCCAAATTAAGCATATGCACTTACTTATAATACTTATAAATTATACCTATCTGTAATAAGTATTAACTTATTGTAAATAAACAGCCATGTCACTGCGCCACGCCAGAAAAATTACTGAAAATTCTCAACGCGAGAATTGATTGTAATTTCAACAAAAGAAAAAAAAAACGTTTATTGTCTACCACGTGTTAGCTTAGAAAGTTGATTTTCTCCACATCTGGTAGGTTCCGTTAGCAACTTTCTCACGAGGGCGGCTAAAGCCCTTCCTGGTCCACCAACCGTCCTATTATCCAATCGGAGACGGTGTCTACTGCCCTCACTTCCTTAACCAAAATTGTCATCAACAAATCCGATAGTCCCGTGTCCTTAGACACACCCACCCCTAGCTTTCCTCAGACACAGTATCGTCAGTAAAACTTCACTTATTCTGTATCCTTAGAATAGTCAACATATCTATATCGGTCTCTACCCTTATAAGTCGCGTACTTAATGTATTGTTGTAACTAAGTCTTACACAACGTGGTTGGAGTGAATTGTGATTTATGCTAATTCAGTGCGTGTTACGTTGTGATTGGTGAATTCACAATAAAGGTTGATTAAAACAAAGTTAATTGTTGTGTTACGACTCAACTATATTTTATTTTCACCAACCAACCCTAAAAATTACGTAACGAAAGCGTGGTTGTCGTGGCGGTGTAAGAAACCGTGCGCAGAAGTTGAGGACGTTGGAGAGGATGCGTTCTGAACAGATAGACACTGTGGCTTCGACATCAGCCTCGGATCCTGATGCTTCTCTGGCCGTTGAGCTGGCCCTATCGGATGAAGACACCGTTGAGCTATCGATTCTCCATCGATCGAAGTCCTTGATACGGATAATTATTCAAGGGTTCGATTCCTGGATGAAATTCCTGCGGAGGTTTTGGACGCTTACTTGCGTCATTTCTATTCTGGTGAAAGGGGGATTTCTCCTGTCGTGCGTTCGTGGTGTATAAAAAAGTTTTGCGAACTGAATCCAGGTGCTCCATATTTTGACTTTGATTTTATTTGATAGTAGTGTCTTGTTTATTTACCGTATTTTAGATATATAAGTGTTGATTTGTTTGGTGTTATCGGTCGAATAAAGAATTTTTTTATTTTATTTATTTTTATTTGCGCGGTATTTTAGTTCGTCGTAGTTTTGTGTCTTTCTTGTGACTACAGGTTATGTTGTGTAGGTATGTATCCTTTATTTATTTTAACCTCGTCCTGTTTCCTATGGTGCTTCGTCTATTTCCCTCCTTAATCTTATGTGTTGTTTCAGCGTGAGGGGAGGAGATATTCCAAAAGTGTGTATAAATGGCTCATGAAGGCGATACGGATGATTCGTAGAAAGTCTCGTTTCCCAAAGGAGGCTCCTGTCGAAATCCTGGATGTTCTTTTATGTCACCGCTCTTCTAGTCAAAGGAATTTTCTATTGTGTGTCCTTGGTGTATAGTGTATGTTGACGTTTCGTGTGTGATTTTATTAATATAGTGCCTTGTTTGTTTATGTGTGTCGATATGCCTAGGTGTTATCTAATGGTATAATTTTGTATTTTATATAGGATATATTTTGTGTGATTGTTGCTTCCGGTGTTTGGTTTGGTTTATTGTTAAAGCGAATATAGGTTTTGATGATTTGGTGGATGCGGAGATGTCTTCATCAGAGGCTCTCAAATCATAAATTCGTAAATTATCATGGTTAATTAATTAGTTGAAATCGCTGGTTAATCTTTGTTGATAGAATTTCAAATCGTAATTTGAATTGTCAATCATAGGTTATTCCTGATTGTATATTGTTATATTATGTTATGTAGTATTATTACATTTATTAATTTATTTTTATTGGTTTCTTGATTAACTTCCAAGTCGTTTTAATTAATTGGTTTTTCGGATCGTAATTTGCGTTGCACGATCAACGTTGCACGTACAGAATCCCAGCTGCTCGGCATGGGCCAATAAACAAGCTAGTGCTCCAGTGCCTCCGCCAACAAGTGAATCAATAGCTCCAAACAAAAGCTGATACAAAACAGAAGTTCCCATACTTTGCAATGTCGCAAAAAGAGAACCAGCAACAATATTACCGATACTTGATTGCCAAGCTGCAGCTATGGACCCAGAAACAACACCAGTAGAGGCAAACCCAATTATCGGCAACGCAAAGAATCCCAAACAAAACGTAGTCACGATACTGGATCCGAGAATAATGTGTCGCAAAATTCTCAAATTCTCCTCATTCACAATCGGCTTGTTGCAACGGGTGCAAAATTGGAAATTGAACATCTTCCAGAACTGGTTCAGCATTGTCCAAACGATAGCTACTCACAAGGTCCAAGTACTTTAAACGAAAAGGCGTTCATTATTGACAAAAAAAAGGAATCACGATAATAAGAAACAACTTTACTATCAATCACCGGTCCAACCGCCGCCCAGCTGTCATCGCGTCCCAAGAGCGAATGAACCAGCACTATCGACCGATTACGTAAAATCCCCCCAGTGGACTTTGACCGCCAACCTTAGATTCCAGCTGGGAGTGGGGAAATGGCGTCAGAAAGGCAGATAAGCAGTCTCGAGCACCAGACGTAGTAACGGGAAAACCGGTTACAGGCGTAAGAGAGGAGACGGCGACGACAGGATCTAATGCGCAACCTTGCGATATCCGACTACTGATCGACGCAAACGGTCTTGATCCTTGTCTGATCTCGAATTACACGCGCGTGGCAACAAACATCCGTTTGACGGTAAAACGCGAGAGAGTGGCGACCACTATCTACTCGAGTTTTGTAAGACTAACCTGGAACTAACCGGGTTGTCAACACTAGGGCGTTCCGTCTACCAACTCGACCATTACGAGATAAACTTTGACAACCTGTAACTCGTAAACGGTACCGAAAACCCATGTCGAAGGGTCAGGTTTTATGGAAGCTGATGACACGAACTATCTATCGGTCGTGGATCAGTCCTGCTCCGAAGCACCGGAACAAAGTTACAACCGGACCAAGGCACCTTTGTGTCGAGTATGCAGTGTTTAATTTAACAATAAAGATAGCGGTACGTGTACTTTAACAGTCCCGTAACTCGTAAACGATATCGAAAACCCGTGTCGCAGGGTCAGGCTTTATGGAACCTGGACTCGTGTACTATCCAACGTTACTGGTCCTATCGCGATCGAACCAACCTGGAAAAAGTTACGACGCGAAAAATGTACCTCTGTGTCTGGTACGCTGTGACCGACCGTGCCATAGTTACAGCGTTACGCGTAACTTGGCAACCGCGTAACTCGTAAACGGTACAGTTTGCTAAGAGATCAAATTAGTCGAATGGGACAAACTGATTAACCGGATTTCGTACACCTTTGGATGCATGGCATGGAATAACGAAAGAGATGTACTGCACACAAACTGAACTTTGAAACTTTGTTAATTGTAATTTTAGAAACGAATACATTCAGTTCTCAACATGTTTAATAGATACGATAGATATGGTACAATGGATTTTCAAAACTTTCAAACTGTTTGATATGATACGATAGAACAAAGTTACATTTATTCAAACAGATGTACATTTCATCAGATGTACATCAACTTATGTAGATTTCAACATGCTCAATATAGTACAATTCACGAGTAATAGTGACAATTGAGACAAATGATCAGACTGATTGCAGCGAGACACAATATCATCTTCTTCGATTCGAATGGGATCGATATCAATATTCGTAGAAGACAATCCAATCGGTTTAACGTGAACGTTCGCCATTGTTTCCATCTGGACGTCGTTTTCATCTTCCTTGTCGGTCCGGTTGGAATCGAGAAATCGATCGATAACTGGATTATCCATCGACTTATCTCCTCGCAAAAACTTCGGAATGACAGAAAAATACAACCAGCAACCAAAAGTGTCACCTTTCTCTCGTGATCTCGCATTACGACATACGACAAAACTTCGTACAAAATGCCCTTATCAATCAGCATGTCCTTGCGCTTCCACCTTTTAGGAGGTTTCAGGTTCTCAACTTTTTCGCTAATACCTTGCCAAATGATCCTCCTCTCGAACGGGTCCAGCATGGCGATACTTACGCCCAAGAATTTGGTCACGTCTGGCCAATGGAACAGAAACATCACTTTCCCATTGCGGCGTACCAGCAAAATGTACAGAATGAAACGCTTGTCCACAGGATAATAGAGGACTTCTCTTTTCAACGTAACGTCCAAAATTGAATCAATGACTGCGAAACATCGAGCGTGGAGACGATCGATCAAGTTGGAAAATACGAGCACAATTGTGACCAAAGTTGCTCCGGGGTGGTATTTGTACGATCGCGAAACGGGAAAGGAAAACAGGCGAGTCGATTGTAACGTCAATTCATATCAGAGACCAGGCCACACACCACGGACAGGATGGCACCCAGATGTCTGCATATCCTTGGCGCGCACCCTCAATAGTCTTAAGTGCCCACCAGGGGCCTTGGCGTTTTTATAGTTAAGGTCCTTCGGACCAAGCGAGTATTTCCTGTCTTAAATTTCCCTTTACGTTTATTGTCTACCACGTGTTAGCTTAGAAAGATAGTTTTCTCCACATCTGGTAGGTTCCGTTAGCAACCTTCTCGCGAGGGCGGCTAAAACCCTTCCTGGTCCACCAACCGTCCTATTATCCAATCGGAGACGGTGTCTACTGCCCTCACTTCCTTAACCAAAATTGTCATCAACAAATCCGATAGTCCCGTGTCCTTAGACACACCCACCCCTAGCTTTCCTCAGACACAGTATCGTCAGTAAAACTTCACTTATTCTGTATCCTTAGAATAGTCAACATATCTATATCGGTCTCTACCCTTATAAGTCGCGTACTTAATGTATTGTTGTAACTAAGTCTTACACAACGTGGTTGGAGTGAATTGTGATTTATGCTAATTCAGTGCGTGTTACGTTGTGATTGGTGAATTCACAATAAAGGTTGATTAAAACAAAGTTAATTGTTGTGTTACGACTCAACTATATTTTATTTTCACCAACCAACCCTAAAAAATTACGTGACATTTTGGCGATCCTGCCAGGATCCATCAACTTCAAGAAAACGAAATTACGCATTTCGGCATACGTGCATCATTGAAGATTGAGGGATCAGCGGACCTCTGCAGATCAGCTCACTTTGCGTGAAAACGACTTCTACGGAAAGCGGACTACGGTCATCACCAAAACTGAAACTGGTCACGAAAAGAAGAATATTCAGGTAAAGAACTGGATTCTTTTAAATATTATCGTACTCGTCGCAGTAGCTTCGCTAGTACAGACTCCAACAACAGAACAATAACCACTATGTGCAAAAAAATCAGAAGACACATCTTCTGTTAGCCCTATGGCTACTGGTGTGGATCCAAATATTCGGGCCATACTAGACGCTATGCAGAAGCAGAACGAAATCAAGTTAAGAAAACTGTTAAAGGAGACTATTAAAGAAGCGACTAGTGGGAGTTGTCAGGATAGTTTAGTTTCTAATAGTTTGAACAAAAGCTTGGAGACGAAAAACGTTACTGTAGAAAATGAAGAGATGGTTTTGAAAGAATTTCCAAAAGAATTGCAGTCTAATGTAGGAAATTCTTGTGAAAAGAAAGTATCAATCGACACCGATTCACAGGATTACATTTTCACTAAAACAGACTTAATGTTTGATGCTAATATCTCGACAGAAAACCAGAAAGAGTCTGTGAAACGAAGGAAAGAAGATATTACAGTATTGTATAATGATTTGTCACCATCTTCGTCACAAGATACTCAAAATTTACAAGAACGGTTCGACAAAAAAAATAAAAGTTTAGGAGAAGCAGAAAAAGATCATAACAAGAAGGATAATATTTCAATGAGAAATATTTTGGACGACGATACAAATAAAGAAAACTAAATTGAAACGAAGGAATTAGAAGCAGTTAGTAAATCAACTGCTGAAAATGATACAAAATCAATAGACAACGTTGAACAAAATATATCATTAGAATCCATACAAAAAACAAGAGATAATGCTTACAATAATGAACATTTGCTTATAGAGGAAGACCAAATGATGACAGCGAAAATTGCGTGTGACACTACAGAATCAAAAAATTCAGCAGATCTTATGTCGAGAAATTTAGATGCTAATACACAAAAGAAGTCTTTAGAGAATAAAGATGACAAGAATCCATCTCCATCTATGTTAGATAGTAGTAAACGGAGCAGTCGTTATAATGTTGCTGCAAAGCCTGCTACTTCGCCAAAATTTGAAGAAATTGTTTATAATCAAACCAGACAATCAAACACAAATAAAATTTTGCGAAGCGCTTTAAGGACGAAATTAATCGAAGACAAATCTGAAATAATTAATAAACAAAAGGCATCGGAAAATGTAGAAAATAAATTTGCCAAAGAAGAAAAAAGAGGTGTTAAACAAAAATCAATTTCAGATAGTGAAAACGAAACAACTGATAAGTTCGTCAACGAAAGGAAGTTCTTTTAACGAACACAGCTAGTGATAGCGATAGGTATAAATCTGTAGAAAATGATAATGCAGTAACGGGTGTAATAGCAACTGATGAAGCGAAACATAGAGGCAGACCTAGGAGATCGAATAAAGTCGAAGTTAAAAAAGATGAAGATACAAGGGAGATCCTACAAAATGAGAAAGGTGGATTAGAAGAACAAAGAAAACTCGAAGAAGATACAAAAGAAGAAACTACAGAGACAGAAGTCAATTCAAAAGGTATATTAAATAATAAGTGCGATTTACTTGATACCGAAAGAGCTATTGAAATTAATGATACGGTTCAAGATATTAAATTTACTGAAGGTAGAAGCCGCACTCAAAATGATATGGAAGATGTAGTAGAAGATTCACAAGAATTATCTAATAAAAGTAAGTTATCAGAAATAAGGATTGCACTTAACAAAATTGAATATACAAAAACTATTTTACGGAATAAAAAGAATTCATTAGAAAGAGAAAGAGGAGGAAGGGAAAAGAAGAAAATGTGCAGACAGAAATTATTTCAAAAAATATATCAGATGATAAATGTGATTTGCTTTAGGAAAAAAAAATATTATCCACAAACTACATTAGGAATTTATCTATTTTAGTGAGGAGAAAGAGAAAGGATAGAGGAGTTGATCAATAGACTGTGGATTTTGAAGCGTTTATGAAAAACTTACAATTTTAATAAAAAATTCAATGTAAAGTCTTTGTTATAATATTCAGATAGATAGATGAAAAAAAACTGAATTTGCATAATTACTCATGGCTTATTGATCAATCATGCGACTCGTTCAGAGGTAACTCGAGTTGTTTAGGCGACAATTTATTAAAAATGGTATATCTGACGTACGATGCATTTACTCATGTTAAACTATTTAAATAAGTATAAAAATCACGCGAAAAAAAATCTACTGAAAATAATGTTGAACTAGTTAATAATAATAAATCATATAGTGAAACACAAACCTTAAATCAAGATTTTAAGTTCAAAAAAAAAAAAAGAAAAAAAAAGAAGAAAGAAGTTGATAAAATGACAGCAACATGTAGCAGCAGGCGAGAGAAAATAAGCCAAATTTCTAAAAGAAGAAACGATGCTCAAGAACTCGAAATTTCTCGAGTGGATATGCTAAACAATGAATTTAATGAACAGTTGAAAGAACGTGAAACAGCAATAGAAGACTTACATCAAATGTTAAAGCATCAATCGGAAATTCATAAAGTTACCTTAAATGAAGCAAGTTTGAAAATAGGAGAACTCTCTGATAAAATTAAATGTTTTAAAGGAAAAGATAGCCAGATACCGAAACGTAATGAATTACTCGAAGAAGAACAGAATAAATGGAGAAGTTTAGAAAAAATGATTACAGAAAAACTTGAAGAAGAAAAATCCCGTTAGGAAACAGCTGAAGACGAAGTGAGAAAGCTTTCCAAATATAACGAGCAACTTCTAAAAGATTATCAAGAAATCCATAAAAAAAAAGAGAGAGAGAGAAAGGAAATACGCTGAGGTTGTTCATCATAATCACAGGTAAAGAATTAAACATGTACCTCAACTGAAAGATAAAATCAATCAACAGGATTTATATGCGAAGAACATAAGAACACAATATATAGAACAGCACAAGATGATCGAAAAATTGAGAGCAAAAGGAAAACGTGTGCATAATAAAGGTAAAGAGAACACATAATGTATCTCCACCAGGGGCGCATGATCCAAAATTAAATAATAAAATAAAAGGTTTTGTTACTGAAAACTTAGAGAGATTTCATGATAACAAAAGCATTACCTGTGCAGAGTGCAGTGTATCAATGTGCACTAAAAATGCAAGCAACGTGACGATTACTTTTAGAACACCACAAGCACCACGAAAACACAATCAAGACCAAACAAGATCAAGTTCAAAGGTGAAGTTATGTGAGCTTATTACTGCTAACGACCAAAAATTGAATTACGATCCCGAGCATCAACTCGCTGATCTTCAAGTAGAATGTTCCGACAAAGATAGGACGACACAAGAGTTCGAGAAGCACATAGAGGACATGAAGGAGGAAGTGCAAAAATTAGAATTGCAACTCGACGAGTCACAAAAAAAAAAAAAAACACATACGCACGTAAAAAGAGTTCAATCTTTTGGAATACAAATTGAAGAACTAACAATAAAATTAGAAGAAATAACATAAGTCACAAATATGAAGTTGACTTGCTGGAACAAAAAAAAAAGGCCAAACTTAATTCATGTGTTAGTAATTCAATGGAGGAACGTGAAGCTGGAGCTAAAGATGCAAAAGAGATAAAATGTAGTTCTTGAACCACAAGGACAAATAATCTGCCCTTCAATGTGAACTAGACGAACTAAAGGGTGAATATGAAAAAGTGGGTGATTTTGGATATAAATATGAAGAAGAAACTAATAAATTGAAACTGGATTTTGAAAAATAAGAAAAATGATCCTTGTCAATGAAAATAAATTTGAAATATTGCGTAGGGTAGAAATTGAAGGTAAAGTAAAAGATATGAACGAACAAAATAATTTTCTTAGAAAAGAACTGGAAAACGTCCAAAAACTTTCCAAAGATGTTAATAATCGCTTACTCGAGGCGAACCAAGAATTAAAAGATTCACATAGAAAACACACTCTTATTTGAAAATTGAAAAAAAAGAAAAAAAAACATCAGGAAGAATTAGGTGATATAATAAAACTTCATGATGAAGAAAAATATAAACTGATACAGCATTGGTGTTCTGTAGAATGTCAAACTGCCATAAAGGGTTACATTGATGGAAAAGTACAGTAAATATTTAAATAACAATCCATGACTTCTTAAGTAATTGTAACAATCTTGATGTTTTACTATGGAACAACTAGATGAAGTGCACAGTGACATTAATAAAGTAGAATCATCGATAAAAGTAGATGTATCTTCTTCATTAATATCAGAATCAACGACTGATATTATAAAGAATGTGCATGATATTCCAGAAAATAAAAAAAAAAATAAGTCACAGAAATGTACAGATAATACAATTCAAGATGATTTAGTAGTAAATAAATGTGATGTAACAGATTTAAATAAAAACAAAAAAAAGTTTTTAAAGTAAGGAAAGTAGTGAGACAGAGAGCATAAAGAACGCTGCCATTAATGAAGTAGAACAAGAAATAATAAATAAGGACCCACAAATTGATGATCAATATAAAAAAAAAAAAAAAAGATGAGAAATTTCAAGAAGAGCAAGCAGAGAATACAACTGAGATTGGAGATCATTCAAGATATGCAGGTGACACATCTTTAGATAAAGAAAGTACGAACGATGTTGAAATATTTAATACAAATGAGGGTGAACAAAACATTGAGAAACACAACGTTTGTACAGTGTTAAATATAGATTAGTAACACTAACTGTATCTAAGTTAGTGTTACTAATGCTCAGTGTCAAGCATTAATTAAAACACTTGGTGAAACTTTTGATGATAAAGCCCAAACATTGCATGTCACGGATACAGACACAGATTTGTCTAAACTAGTTGATAGTAGTTCAAAAGTAATGGTACTGACTGTAGAAACTACTATATATTAATGATATGAATGAAAGTACAGAAGAAAATATTGTTTTAACTGTACATGAAAAGGATGCTGTTGTAAATTCCAATGAAGAAAAAAAAATGTTTCTGCAGAACAAAAAGGAATGAAGAATGCTGAAATTGTAAATGAAGAATTTAATTCGATAGGTTAAGCACGAGAAAGTGATGGAACAATTATAGAAGTAATTTCAACAGAAATTGTGGCTCAAGAAGTTTCTGAAAATTGTAGCCAGAAGGACAATTATGACGTATTAAATCATACAAAGACAAGAAACGATTCTATAACTCCTATTACCTCGGGAGTAATTAGTGGTCTAGAAACTGCAGATGACATTGATATTAAAGAAAAGAATAACAAGAAACAACAAATGGAAATGGCAAGATTGATCTTTTGATAGTTCACATAAAATTAATGTAGAAAAGAAAATTATTCATAATAAAATTGTCGTACTTATACATGTTGCTAATACAGAAGGAAGGAATAAATCTATAAGTGAGGCAGATAAAGTGCGCATAACTAACAAAAGAAGTGTCATTCAGGATATCTTTGATGATTGGGGCATTGAAAATGCAGAAGATGACAGTCAGTCGGTATCTAAAGCTCCAGATACTGTGGAAATTGAATTGAAAAGTTTACTAAATGACACAAAAACACGAACTATAGAGGAAAGCACAGTTGTACTGGTTGAAGAAGAAATTACATGCATGGAAAAAGAACCAGTTGTAGATGCTGAAAAGGCTTTAGAAGTTGCTAAACAAAACAAAGAAATGCAAGTATCAAAGGAACAACTGGATAACAATCAAACTATAAAGAAACAACAAGATAGTATAAAACCATTACTCAAAGACCACTAACTCATTCTATATCACAGGCTGTTAGAAAGTCTACAAAAGATTCAACACGTGATACTGCGGCATTTCGTCAAACTTAGCAAATTATCCCTATTAATCGTAGTCGAAATTTAACCAGCCAACAACCTTCACAGGTTGAAATAGCAAAAGCATATACCACGACGAAGAAGAACAAGTACAAGTCGAACCAGTTAGAGTCCAATTCCATCGCTCTATACTGAGGAAACACTAAGATTTTGGAGGACCAAAATCAATCTAAAGAGGGGGGTATGTGACATCAATCACATCTCAACCTACATCAGTGATAATACATCGACACCCGACCTTCGGACACTTTTGGACACATCACCACCTTATCATCATAGCATACACCAAGGCTGTGACGCACCTCCGTCCACATCAGAGATAGGATATGGACCCCCGACCTTCGGACACTTTTCTACATCATAACCTACACCTAGCCCCTCAACATCCTAAAACCAAAACGTATATAAACCGAGACTTCACCCAGCTCGAGCAGTTCTTGTTCCTCTTCTAGTTGCTGTACTCATACAACCCCTATTCTCCGGTTCGATGTTATTTTGTAAGTGTTTATAATAAAGTTTTATAAAGGAAAATAAGTAGTTGGGTTACGACTCAGCCTTCTTACTACCACCCAAGTACCAACTTTACGTGACAGGAGCCGCCTCGGACCTAAGACTGATAATGTAGGACTTGGGTTAAGTAGTAGAAAGGTAGTCGCGATACACTATGTGGTTTTTAATAGTTCTTACACACGGTGTGTACGCGAACCTTTCCCACCAAACTAGATTAAGAGTGGGGCCGCTCCACTGGGATACGTCGCAAGAGAGGGTAGGAGATCCGACCGGCCTTGGATACAGTGTCCGGCCGTGGGAGGGAGGAATCCGTCTTCAATGTCTCTGCCATGTACATAGCTTTGTTTCCCCCTCCTTCCATTGTGTCTAAGGCATGAGCCTGCTAGGTAAGCCTTACTGATGAGTCCTCTAGCAGGCTCTGGACGAAACACACTTTTTTTCTTCTTTTTCTCCGTCTTCCTTCATATATCCGTGATAATTGTAGGCTGCTGGCTGTAGATGTCGCTTGCCGGGGTGTAGTACTGCTGTATTTCCTTCTTATTTAGATGTCGTGGAAGAAAAATCGGACTTTGGAAAAGTACGAAGCGCCGGGATTTGAACCCGGGATCCGAACGTTTGTACTCTATGGCGCTAACCACTGCGCTGCCGTCGTCCGACACTAGTTGGTTTCGAGTGGTGAGATTTGCGTTCTCGTGTGCCGCCACGAGAGGAAATCTCAGTGTGGGTGTGCTTTCTGAACGAAGAACGCGGATTCGTTGTTCACACTTTTCGTTAGGAAAGTGAGGGTGCCCATTGATTATAGCCAACGTTAATGAATGAAGATAGGAGGAGGAAGCCTCCTACCAACGTGGCTCGTGGGTGACATTGTTTATTGGAAAAATAACTACCCGCTTTCTCCGTTATTTGTAAGAGTGCGCAATAAACCTAAGCATTGTTCTAAGGACCATCCATAAACCGAAAACACTTACAGGGTTAGAGATTCCTTCAAGCTATTAAGATTACGTCAAAGGATTCAGTTTATAGGATATAGTATTTAGTAGATCAGTATATAGTATAAAGTTTCAGACGGCGCACGGACCATCGTACGCGCCGTAACATAGAGAGTTATAAGAATATACATAAAATATAATTAAACATCGCAAAAGTACCTTAATTAGAAATGACTAGAATGTATGATGTATAATATAATGAATTCAAATTGTCTAAAAAATATTACAAATTTATAGAGATTTTACTATAAAATGTTTTTAACAGAAGCTGATACAGTTATATAGCATTTTCAAGCATTTACGAAGATTAATGTATGAATTTGAAATTAGCAATATTGAAGCGCGGTACTCAGAAAGACGAATGTACATGGATAATTGTATGCACTAATCAACGATACGGTTATAATTGCATGCTTGATAGAAAAATATCATCGTAAAATTGATATGATTTCATGGAAACGCGTCTAACTTGGTATCTCTTTTAAGCAAACTAATTAGCGTGCCTGTTATGTCTTTTAAAATGTAAATTAACATGTAACAAAGAAACCTTCATCAATTTGATTCGCTTCAAACTGCGCAAATAAGTAGCATAAATAATATTTGTGATAGATTTGGCATCAATTCCATGTTTCCTTTAATATTTGCCTTTAGAAAGTCCAATTCGTTTCACGATTATACAAATTACTAAAAAAATGTCTATATTAGTAATTTATTTATTTTGCATTAATCGTAACATGTTAGTTGCATTATGTTATATGTAAACTACCACAGAGGAAAAATGGTAATCTTTCAGTTATTAGTTTTCTGATTTTAATGTCATTTTATGAGTACTTTAACACGAGGTACTTGTAAATGAAAACAACCAATTAGGTCTAAAAACATAAGCCTGTTACCAAGACTCTTATTAAATTGAACAAGCTTTTCAAAAATCGAACGTGTATATTAACGCGAACTTATTATTTGACTGATTTGACTGACATCCGAAATTAGTGAGATCATATGAAATTTTGCTTTTCGCGGTTCGGTGTATAAGAACGCGTCACCGATTGCTCAACTTTCGATATAAAAAGCGGATCAAGTCTACCGGATTATCCTACAGACACGCATTAATTCGTAAGAGTTAGTCATCATCTGGATAATAATTATCTGAAAAAACTTTCAACGTGAAAATATAAAATGTTCATTGATTACATATTGCGTTCGCCATAATTAAAAAAATGGTAAACCTTCGATCTCATCTTTCTAATACACATTTTCTTTACCTCGTGATAAATAAATTCTTAGAAATTTAGGAAAATTTTCAGTGATCATTTTAAGGAATTTGACAAATTTCCAACGAGACTATGTGACACCGTTAGGTAAAAGTGATTCAAATGTAGTAGCGGTATTAAACGAGAAATCTATAAAGGTGTCATTAGAAATTCTAAGAATGTCTCTGCATCTTTATCTTAGGTATTACGCCAATAGTTTTCATTACCGTGATGTAATATTTATCATGCTTATTTTGTACGTAAAACGAATCGTTGGAATATTCCCGAAGCTAACGAAGCATTTCCCAAAAGTTAAACCGAAGAAATTAACGCGAATAGTTAAGTGAAATTTTTCCATTAACTTGCTCGCTCTTTTTAGAATTAAGGCTTACAAATTCTTAAACGTAAACGATAAAAATAAAAATTAATGTAGGAGAATAGAAAAATAATATGTTCCGATTTTTTCTCGTACAAAAATCGTCAGACTGATCCGCTTGTAATATTGTTACTTCTAAAAAAACACGAATCCTCCTTCGTGTTTTTTAATTGAATTATTATTAAAAATCAGATAATTATCGTTCACAGGAGTGATAGTGTTGATGTCCATTGAAGTGTGTCTTATGGTAGCAAGGCAACGACCAGAAATGTTGGTCCCTTCCGAATTCTTCGCCTTGCTTGATAGTCTGAGGAAGATTCTGGCCGACAATTTCCGGCAGGAACAAAATCAGTGCAGCGCCAAAAAAGGACACCGTGCTGATAATGAGCATTGGAAATCCCTCCCAAATTGCAGCCTAATGAACAAATATTAATTTATATGAGCAAAGGTTAAATACCATGAAAATCTGGTCAAAGTATTTCTCATTTAAAAAGTTTCATTAGAAAGTTTCAACCAATATAGTTTCATATCTTAAGTTATTCCATCATTTTTTATTTTAAATTTCAATTTTTTGATTAAAGATCAGTTAAAGAAAAGCGTTGGTTGCAACTTCCAAAACGGGCTTTCTAGAAAGTGAGAAATATTTTGATCAGATTTTTATAATATTTAACTTCTTCAGGAAACAACTTGTTTTAAGGTAAGAAAAAAACTATTTTACATTTTCATGAGAAAATTTACATGAGAACTTTTTCATAATTTCTAATAGCGCTTATTGTATCTTTTGGAATAAATTAAAGAGAAGTTGAACGTGGATGTACTTAGCGGTGTTTCAAAAATGTTGTAACAATAACAGTAGTATAAATATTTATTTACCGAGTCAGTGATATATGGCGCCAAAGAGTGTGCAACTATTCCGAAAATATGAATGAAAGATACGCCCTGCGATCTGACTGGCGTGGGCAGAAGTTCTGCTGCATACTGAAGACCAACATTGGCTGCCATGTTCAGACAGAATCGCGACAATATTGACATTACTAATTTCGCGAGCACTGGGGAATAAATTAAAAAATACAAAATTAATCCTGGGTACACAATACTTGATTGTAAGTTTAATTAAAAATATAGTCCGATCGAAGCTTAATCAAAATCAAATTAAAATTTCACACAAACTTTAAACTTCTATAAATCTTCAAATTATAGAAAACCAACATATAGAAAATTATTGCTTCTAAAATGTGCACACCTCTTTCAATTTCGCCACTAAATTAATTCCCAATAATTCCTAAATTCTAGTTCCATCAAAATAATTATTTTCCAAGATTAATACCTTCGAAGTTGCCAAAATTCTTTTACATTCATCATCAACTTAATTTCAGATTTTTCTCAATAATACGTCATTATAATCGTTTTAATTTTACTTTAATAAACAGATCGATATATTTACTGGAATGCAGCATAAGTTCAGCGATACTGAGTACACAGGTCATTGCCATCGTGAGAAATCCGCAGAGTCTACGACCCCATCGGTCGAGCAACAGGGCGAGTAATAACCCAGCTGGAAGTTCAGGCGATCGAGAACGACACGAACACCGAGCTCTGGATAAGTTTTAATGAATACACGTGACCGTCGAAAGAGATCAGGGTGAAACACCTACAAGATTGTATCGGTTATTTATGAAGATTTTCTCGCAACATGAACTCGTATCTTATACTTGCCAGAATGCAACTAGAAGAATAGTGTTTCTCGCCAACCGTGGCGTTTTGAACAGATCGAGCAGCGTCGCTGATTCTTGAATTTTGTCCGGTGCCTCCATGTTACTCTGCAAGAATTTATTTCGAGAATAATTAACGAAAGATATAATACGAGTCGTGCCTTTAGCCCTTACACAGTTCAAAATTCATAACACACTGAAAAGAAATTTTATTTTCATTTTATTCGTCATTAATAGATAGCACGAACAGTGGCACTTTGCATTCTGTTTTATGGAATTAGTCGGCATGGCTTTTGATATCGAGATTTATTAATATAATGGGTGGTTGGTTGATTAAATACTTTTCTGATCCGAAATACAGTCGGGAACAAAACTAAGTGGATTAGTGGAGAAAATGTAAAAATTCATTTCAATCATTTGCTGAACTATCTGCATATTATTAGAAGGAAATATAATAAATAAAACTCAAGTATATGAGGCTGATACTAATTTGATTATACTTTCTTCACATCTATTTCCATTAACTATAGCAGCTTATTTTTATCCCCGATTGTACTTGTAAATTGTAAATATTTTATAATTTCTATATAAATTCCCAGATTTACTTCAAATTTTGTACGAGATCGATATAATACCACAATGGAATCGCGACAGTCAAGTTTCATTTCATATTTCATTTTTCATCGCGTTTCATTTTTAAAATCTGTCTATGCATGTTAAAATACATTCGCGAGTCTGTGTGTTTTCGACGTGAATCAAATATATCTGTCAGCACAGATTCAAGTACTGTACCGTATGATTTCGCGTAAGCTTTCTAGAATTCTATTTGATCGAACTTACGACGAATATATCGCAAATACGCGAGTCTGGATTTCTGCGATTGATCCTAGCTATTCTCCGTAGTTTCTCAACAACCTTGTCCATCATCCCGTTGGAAACGTACCAGCTTGAACAGAGCAAATACGAGTGATATGGATCGATAAGTAAATTTGCATAAATCTCAAAGCGCAAGTTGAGAATTCGAATAATCGAACGATTAGGAGTTTACTTACCGGGCGCTCTCGGGAAGAATCCACGGTGTGATAGCGACAGATAACAGCGGTATGGCAGTAACGTAAGTAAAATATCTCCAGTTCGCGATATAATAGGCTATCCATGGTAAAATTGTACTGGCCACTGCGAAGTATACGCCAAAGGCGATATTCACGACCAACGTTCGTTTCGAAACAGCCATATATTCGAGCACTGCGGGATAAATTGATCGTCGATGACTCTCGGAATAACTGATTATTATATCAAGATACTTAACGACGATTATTCTTTATGTTGCAGTAATAGAACATGGAAGATTTATCGAGTGAAACCGGTTATTATTAATATGGAGCAATTGATGACGAGCCGAATGAACGATACCATCAACATAATTGTAGGATAATTGTAAGATTATAAATATAATTCCGATTTTAAATTAATCCGTTTACTCTGCAAACGTGAATGTTCCGAGTTTGAGCTGGTCCGTATAACAAAAAGCGCTACATAATGCACGTGTTTTGCTTCTAACGTATTTAAACGAATTACGTGTTGAAAATTTTGTGATAATTTTCATTTCGAACGAATATACAGAGTGGTTGGTAACTGATGGTACAAGCGGAAAGGGGGTGATTCTACGCGAAAAAAGAAGTCGAAAATATAGAATAAACGTTTTTCGTTCGAGGCTTTGTTTTCGAGAAAATCGACTTTGAATTTTCGCTCGATACGCGTGCACTTTATCGCGTCTCGTTATAACGGATCTCACTGTAGATCGTTGTCTCGATGGAAGAATTAAAAAAAAATTTGTATTCTATATTTTCGACTTCTTTCCGCTTGTACCACCAATTACCAACCACCTTGTATAACTCGATTTAAGAATATCAAGATATAACTATCCTCGACGACATGAAAATCGATGAAACGATCTTTAACAATAACAAAATCAATATATTCATCTCTGGTGGCGGCAAAAGCTCTTGAATCAAGAACTCGAACCGTATAGTTCAATCGAGTACAGCAACGTCAAAATTATCTTCGAGGAACAATTCATCAAAAATTTCTCACGCAACATCATCTTTCACGTAATAGAAACATTGACTTCATACTAACGTTATCTCTCGCGTGACTGAAACATTGGCTTATCGGTCGAACCTCTCGCACTTTCTACTTCGTAGAAGGCTTACCGATAATCAGAGGAATGTTGATACAGTTATCGAACGCCAGTCCAGTGAGAAACCTACAGACGACGAATGACCAAAAACTATTTGCGCTGGCAGTGAAAATGGAGGCAAAAAGGGCGATACCATTGCAGAACATTAAAGCTGGGATACGACCCTTGTGATCGGCGATCCAACCGACTAGGAAACCACCGATGATGGATCCGCAGAAGAAGATGGCCTGCGCCGTTGGTACGAGGTATTCTCGGTCGCATACCCAATCTAGCTAATCACCAAGGTTAAGAGTTAGTCAGCGAAAAACCAGATTCATATTTTTCAGAATATAATTTTAATCCTGCTGCGGTCTTCGAATTTTTATATCTCGATTCTGCTCGCAGTTCGATGAATGAAAGAGTTCTTTATGCTCTGAAAAAAACGTTCGCGTAAAATCGGAACGAGGAATTATCCGTACTAACAATTATCGTCTTATACTTTCTTTAAACTTAAGAAATTTACTATAACAAGGTTAGATTAGATCGGAAATGACCCAAAGAACGCAGCAGAAGTGTAAGAATTTCGAAGCATGCGATTCAGACAACGATGTGAATACTTCACCTCAGTTTCTATACTAGGATATGGAATCTGCGTAAAATTATACTCCCATTGAGTACATTTTATCGTTTTGTTTGTTTGGAAGCCCGATGAGCTCAGGCTCTTATCGCTCTTCAACAGCTCTGTGAAGTTTACGTCCTTCCGTTGACATTGTTCGTAATAAGGATAAACGTTCGTCACTGGAATCGCTATCTTAATCCTAAACACCCCATACGATTCACCCCAGATGATTGATCATTTTAATTATTAAAATAAGAACCAAAGTCCAGACAGAGTAATCCAAAAATATCTTGTATCTTATCGTGAAATTTTTCTACAATATTTTCTAATAATTTTCGAAATGTTCGAAAATTCGAGAAATTCCAGAAATCGCGATATCTCGCATATTTTTCACAATATTTTAGTCACTTTCTACGAACAATCAAAAATATCGTTCAAAGTTTAAAGGAGCTTTCGTTGCTACGTATATCTCCTTTTCTTTCTTTCCTTCATTATACATACTTACCTCTCTTCTTCGGTGAAATTCGAGTTTACTAATTCGTCTATCCTGCACCAGTGTTCCGTGGGAATAATTGTAATGAAAAATTGCGAGAAATACAGAAACGCGTACGTCGCGCCATAAGGTAGTAACGACAATAACAACAGCCATTGATATCTCCCGTAGTCACCGACATACGGCAGAACATCATCGAAACTTTCCAATCTTGGTCTCAATCGAGTCGCTTCAGTGGGCAATATAGAGTTACTCTTCTCGTCCTTCATTTCGCTGAAACAGAATCCATCCTTGATTTCCAGGCGTAGCAGTATAAAAGTCGTATAACAAAGTTTTCAGTCTTCTAGTCTTTGAAATAAATGTCATTCGGCAGTTCCTTTGATGTTTCACATTCTGTAATTCCAATTACAATGCTCCTTTCCTCTCCCACAAACAGGAAATTATTTTCTGACAGAACGCAGGAACAATCTTACCCGTCATTCACGTTTTCCCCTTCCATAGTTCGAGCAGCAAAGTCTCAATTATGATTTTAGATTTTGAAAGGCAACGGAGATGAAAGAGGAGACCCGATATGCTGATCGAAAGACGTTCGGAAATGAACTGAAAGAACGAGCGAAGTCCGGCAACTGTTCGCTTTGTTTTCGATTCGGTTAAACGTTAAATTAAGTGTAAGTGTTTGCTCGAGTGCCGGCCAATTACTGTGCCGGGAGTCAAGTGAATCGTGACACGCGACTCGTTCAAATTGAATTGCATACGAACCACGCTCGCGGGATCATCTTTAAAAAGGGCTGATTCGGTATACGCGGCGATGTCAACGTGATATCTACATGTCTGAGGAAAGTTTCGACGAAAGAAATAGCCTCGAATGCTGGTTAATGGTGTTCGAGTTATCGTTTGGATATCGATATTATAGATTTGCAAATGAGATAGAAGAACCGAAGGAAAGTTTGTTGACTCTGTCATATTTAATTAAATGCAGGAGAAAAATTGAATGGAATAATTTTCTGATTAATATTGTTTGTTTATTACTCGTAATCCTCTTACCCGGCGACTTAAGGGTGACTTCCGGTTACAGTGCTTAACTAAACTAAGTTTTCGATCAATATATTGAACTCTATTGGAAAATAACCGAGAAAATTTTAAGCCATCGAAGGCTAAGAATAAATGAAATAATTGAAGGTTTTTCAAACCTGTTTTAACACTAATATCAGGGATATAAGAAGATGGTACTTCTGATGTATCAACGCAATTATTTGATTATTTACCATTCGTTAAAACAGACGGTCTTAGGGACTGAGGTGGTTAATTAGATATTGAAAAATTAAAAGAACGATTTCCAAGTTAAAAGTAAAATAATATATCGATCTTTCGCAAAATTTTTATATCAAATTGTTCATTTTCGTATCAGATAGAGCAAAAGGTTAAACTGATATGTTTACTTGAAAATGGATTCAGGGAAATTAATCATTTGCCAATTAAATTTAAGCGAATACGTGAAACAATATTATCATATGGAATAAACACGGAAACGAAATAGCTGACAGAAGAACCATCGATTTCGAGACATCGATTAGAATGACTAATGTCATTGTCAGGAGCGAGAAAGTAGTCGAGTGCTCGAAATAACTGACCTGTTTGGAAAATACGACAACGAGAAACGTTCGTGTCTACGAGCCATCGTGTCTACATAATAAATACTTGCGTGTGTACGTCTACACAAATGGCGGCATTTTTAAAATCAAAAATAGAGTATATTACCCTTGATCGTCCAAACGAAACAATTGCTTATAATTACAAGACATTTGATACAGTACTTTGAGAAATCAATATGCTACAATTTGTTGGAAACATTTAGCTTGCACATAAATCACATATGAGCCAAACTCACGCGACTGATAACGTTACATTGCACTGAAACTGAGGACTCGATCGATTCTCAAAATTCCAAATACAATCTTTTAAATTAATTTTCACTCATTATCAAGAATCCAATCAAAATTTCTTTTTCCTAATTTATTAGTAACATTCTTAGGTAGAACTAATAATTATCGCTTCTCTTTTATAAACGATTATCAAAGCGAAAAATTAAATTCAGTCTATAGAAGAAAATGAATACAGAAGTTGAAACCCTTATCTGTCACCAAACGATTCTTCTATGTCTAATTAACGATAGTCTCACGACGTCAAAGTGAAACTCTAAACTGATCGTTTCTCGTTGCTCTTTGTTCAAAATATCGATCACGATTAATCAGGCACTACCAACCACATCCACTAATATCACTGTCAGATCGATTAACAGCAAGTTATGAAATTAGTAATTAAGGGCACCCTCGATCAAACCATTTTTCTCTCTCAACGTCACACTAAATCATGTCAAATGTATCTTTCCGTTCCAAATGTCGTCGACTAACTTCCAACGAACAAAATGTCTCAATACACTAAGTTCGATACCTTCGTGTTCTTTGTGGAGATAACCGAAGAATTTTTCCGTTATTGTAGCATTTTCGTTGCTGCTTCTTAATTTAAAAGTAAAGAAATAAAATTAGTTTGAAAAAGCAATTAAGGTAATTCACGTGGGTTTCTTTGAAGACGGCGGAAAATCGATGATAAAACGAAATAGAAATAGAAATAAAATAAAATAAAATCTGCGATTAAACGAATAATTAATACATGTTATTTTGAAAAGGAAATTGGCGATAAAATAGGCGAAAAAAAGTTTCTATTAAAAAGGTTATACGAATAATCAACGCAGTTTGCTTCGAAGCAAAATTAGAATTGGCAATCGAGCGAATGA
Source organism: Bombus vosnesenskii (assembly GCF_011952255.1). NCBI lineage: Eukaryota > Metazoa > Arthropoda > Insecta > Hymenoptera > Apidae > Bombus > Bombus vosnesenskii. The sequence continues at coordinate 1,153,014 of NW_022882941.1, forward strand.
TTGACGATTTATTTGGAAAAGTTAGCGGAATCAATGACTAAACAAGCGAGATTTCGTTAAACACACGATTTCCTTCGTAAAGAAAGAAAAAGTAGATTTGTTGATTACACGAATAATCGCTGCAGTTTATCTCAAAGAAGAAATAGCGCGGATGGTCAAACAGGCGAGAAACAAGGTTTCTCCGGGAAAAGAAAATAAAATAGCTGATCGAGTAAATAGTAAATACAATTTACCTTGAGAAAGAAGCAGACTCGAGCGATCAACACTGTTTCCCTCGAAGAAACGCTAAAATTAAGGGTCAAACAATCAAAGTAAGTAATTTTTCTCGAGGATAAAGTAGGATCAGTAGTTAAATCAACAAGATTGGTACAGCTTCCCTTCAAGAGACACTATGATCAATATTTATACAGGCAGTCGCGGAATCTCCCTTTCGACTGATCCAATCATTGAGTGAAACGATTGTATTCGATGAAATTTTCCTCGAAGATGAAGCAGAGTCGCAGATCCTTACGTAAACGACCGATCAAGTTTCCACGGCAATAAACCTAAATTCCCTGGCTAATTCAAAATATAAAGGAGACACGACCACATTTCCATTTAAAGAAATGCAATTGTTAGTTAAACAACGATAGGATTTTCTTATTCGAAAAGAGAGGAGAAAAACGTCCGATGTTCACGAAGTCTTGTACAAATATGAAGGGGAAACCGGCTCGCGTATCGCTGATATAGAAGCTTGCTTAGCGAAGACGAACACTATACTCGGTGACACGTGTTTGCCAATAAAAAAGGAGAGAATCGAAGAGAAACGGAACCAAAGGAAGAAACGTTGATTGACAGTGGAACCGGCGAAACTAGAAATAGTTTGGAAAACACGATTTTCCGATCGCGAACATCGAGGACCACGTGCTCGCGTTGCCATTGATCGAACTCTATTTAGGTTTGCGGCAAATCGTCGCAACAGCGACGTTGGTAGAACAGAGACACAGAGTTCTTCTGTCTCACAAAAAGCAAAGTGCATACATATGTATTTCCTTGTTTCTCCAAAGCATAGTGGCGCCATGCCGGAAACCGGTTGTCCGAAGCCAGCCATACTTTTCAATGGTGTTGAAATGAATTGTATTGTCGTCTTGTCGCAT